>NC_140952.1:49356277-49683777 GCF_014529385.1 Adiantum capillus-veneris | reverse complement strand
GTTGATAATTGTTTAATATGGTTTGGGTTTATGTAGAGTCAAAGTGATCAAACATACGTGCCTCTGAACGACGACGAGATAGAGGAGGATTAGATAGAAAAATATTTTGTCCAAACTTTCATAAAGTCCTAATGTGGCACAATGTATATACAACTATTTACTTTTTATTGTAACTTTTTTAAATAGTTGATCTTCTGTATTTTAAATTGTCAAGGTAAAGTAAATTCAATTTCAATTCTTTGATATTTTTTATACTCTTCCAAAAAACAATTGATGTCTCATTGTTTTATGCAAGTCAAAAATAAAGGTGCTCATTTGGGCCACCCAATTTTGGGTGGCCCAAATGAGCACCTTTATTTTTGAATTGGCGTGTAGCGGCAATAAACGTGGTAATATCTGCGGCAACTGGCACGATAATAGTAGCGGATATATTACCGAGACTATTACCACACTTATTACTGAGAAACCACTACCGCGTGCATAGCCGCGGTTATTTCCGCTCTCGCAAATTTTTCTCTCTCCTTTTCCCTTTGTTTTTCCGCGGCAATGTTAGCGGTTATAGATAACTCCTCTATGAACGAGTGGACCCGATTATACTTTTCACAAGATTTCTAGTTAGTTTGGACTAAGTCTCATATCATATTTATGGTTTATGGATGGCGGCCGTGTCTCTTAAACGTGAGAAATAAGGTGTTGTTTATATTGGATTCTAAATATGTCAACGGAATTTTATCTTTATGTTAGGAAATAGCTTTCATTAAAATCCTTGATTTATTGACCTGGCTTGTGGTGTATGACCCTTATAACCACGAACATGATGGGGGATAGAGGACTTCTCTCTTCTGTTGCTCGTATCTTCACTTTGTGGAAACATAGTAGAGTGTCATCAACAAAAAAGGAGAATAAAGGAAGACCATATATCAAGTCGCCTCAATCTTCTCGAGGTTGAGGACCTCACAATTGGTATTAGAGCTTTAGGTTACCATAGTTATGGTTGAAGCCTCTATTATGTTTTCTCATGGAGAGATCTTTTGTAGACCCCTATATGACATTTTGATGTCTTTATGAATAAAAATATTGGGTTGCTTTTCTTCAAAAAAATTTGTATGACTGGTTAAGTCATGTAAGTAAAATTTTTGTGGATTAAATAATCCATGACTAGTTAAGTCATGTGTTTGAGATAGTCATATGGTTAAGTTTTAATAGATTGGGTAAGTCATGATTGGTAAAGTCATGTGGTTGACCCTTTAGTGGACTAGATAAGTCTAAGTCTAGGAAAATACCTTAATGTTTTGAGTTATTATGAATATTAATGTTAATATATGCGTATACTCAGGAGAACTTCAAATCATTGCTATAATGGAAAACTGTTAGCAGCAAGCTAATGCGGACACCATTTTTTGGAGTTCTCCTTGTAAAACAATTATTATTTTGATAAATCGAGAATATTGTAACTCCTATTTTCTTAGTAAAATTTGTAATTAATGAGTCGGGGCTACAAGCTTCCAGATTGTATCAGCCAGTCAATTCCTAGCTTTGATAGAACTCCAGATTATTAGTTTTGACCACTCAAAAACCTTGGCTAAGGTATAAAAGCCAATTTTTGTAAGTTTTTAATAAGTTTTGGATAAGAAATACACAGTGTGAGCTAACGGCGCTCACTTCTCTCCTTCTCTCGCTTCCTACTCCCTCCTCGGTTGTCACATTGCGAATACGTTTGTTCAATTGCAACCGCATGTAAGAGCTCTACGCATTGACGTAATCCATTCAAAGTATTTCGTAGCTTTTGGCGTCCCCAACCCGCGGCCTAATTTCATCATAACTAAGAATTTACACTTTCAAATCGAAAACTAAGCATAGGCGGGGTATTGGGGCATAATTGCTAAGCATTTAAATGCATTCTGGGTCGAAAACGACTAGGTCAAAAATCCACTGTTGTTAATAATCGCGATTTTGGAACTTGACCTAAAGTGGGATTTGAGGCCATAGACATGTGTGCTCAGGTCTTATAAACTTATCCTAGAAGTTTCGTTATGTTTGGATGTCATTTGATGCTATAACGGATGTGATATGCTTGTTGATGAGCGATTGGCTTTTGGTGATTTCAGTTACTTGAGTGTAGCTTGAGTTAGATGCGAGTTGTTAGTTGTTTTCTGAGAGATTGACAACCTCTTGTAGCCTCTATGCACTAGTCAAGTCAGCTTCATCTTATGGTTTGACAAATCAATCGTGGTTCTCGCTAATACTGCAATAAAATAGGATGGTGAGGTTAGATATGCGTCCCACATTTAGCGCCATTGCCGGGGATCTAAGAGACCTAAACTAGGGAAAAACATGAGCATCTTGTGTAGTTGTCCTTTAACTTCCTCTAGGTTCGCCTAAAGTTCAAAAATTTCTTTTAGAAATCGCATAGCTTAAGATGGTCGTCTTTTGCTGTGTAGAGGTAGCTTCGAAGTAATCGTACTTGCTGAGTACCTTTAGGAATGTAGGATTGTAGATTTAGATTAGGATTTGGAGAATGATTGGTAGACGAGACAAGTCTTAAGATCAAGACTCTGAAAAACATCAAAAACACAAGAAAACGAGTGTCTGTGGACACTTTCCACAACCCCATCGCATGAGAAACTAGGAGTAGGGTAAGTAGGATCCGAGGTGGATTTCAGAACATTGCTCTCTCTGAAAGAATCAAGTGTGAGTTGTTATGTAAAGTTGCAGAATTTGAGGTCTAAGGCTAGAAATAGCTTGAAAAGACTCGAATTCACTCAATCCGACTGGAGAGTAAGCCTAAGAGTTATTCGAACCAGTGGGTAAGCTCAAAGACACTTCGAGGTAAAAATTTCAAGAAGTTGACCAAAACTCAGATTATTTACTTTTTCTTGACATTTTAGGCCAAATTAAGTTTTGACAAGATTTATAGGCTTAAAAAACATCATAAAAATCTGTCTTTGATAAAATTGCAAAAAACTGTTCATTTCAAGCCTCAAGTTAATAATCGCGATTATTAACTTTCTGCTCTAAATTGGCCAAGGTTCATATCATGACTCATTGCATGTACAAACAACTTTTGTAAAGGCTCAAAAGATTTGGATCACTAAACTGGCAAAAGACAGGGTAAAAACTAAAGTTTGTACTGACTTTTTGAATCTTGCTTGTAAATTGGGAAAAAATTTATCCAAACTTGTTGAAAATTGATCCATAGGCTTATATTGATGTGATAAACATGTGTACATGCTCAATTGACCAAAAATTTGCAAAAAAATGTCAAATGCATATAATCGTGATTATTTACATCTGCCTTGTTTCTGAACTTTTTTGACCAAGTTGGCATACCACTAGCTTTACCATGTTGTAATAAGCCCAGAAACCAAATTTGGTAAGATTTGAATCACTGGATTGAAAATTGTGACTAAAATTGTAAAGCTAGTCTGCGACGGACAGATAATTGATGACCATTTGACCAAAAACTCCCCAAACTTGATGAAAATTGTCTAGTGACCTTAACTTAAGGTGCTTAACAAATTTGTATCAAAGTTGGGATAAAAATTTACAAAGGAGTAAATAATCGCGATTATTTACATCTGCTTCAAAACTTGATGATTTTGCAAATTTGAGTATTACCACAAGATCAAGCACATCAAGTAGACCCCACAAATCAATTTTGGTGAAATTTGGACCACAAAAGTGAGACTTAAGCCAGATTCTTGAAATCAAAATCTGCGAACACGGAACAGTTGATAAACTTGATCAGAATTGGTCCAAACTTGTTGAAATTTTTCCAGAGACTTTAACAAGTTGTATACTTGCCAAACCTATCAAAAAAGTGCAAAAACTTGACAAAAGTAAATAATCGTGATTATTTACTTCTGCTATCCAAAGACTTCAATTTTGACTTTTGGGCTTGTACAGTGTTAGACCAGCATAATATAAGGCCACAGGGAAATTTTGGGTTCAATCGGATCAAAATTGGTACAAATACACTCAGTTTATAGGTTGCAAATTAGACCTTTGATTTTGCTAAAGCCGAATCTAAAAGTCAAATTTTGACTCCCATAGCACGATTTGAAGTGATATACAGAGACCAATCACGAGAGTTCTCAAGAGATCTACTGTCTTTATAGAAGAATAGGTAACTTGATTAATTTTGTACAAGAATCAGGTTGCAGATGAGGAATCAGTGGCTTGACAGAAAGTTGCAATTGGAACGAATGAAAATTGACGACAAGTCAATCCAAAGGTGAGTACTCTATCCAGGGCTTCATAAGTCTATATGAACCTTAGATCTGGTCGTGTACTAGGAAATTGGGACATACTCGGAGAAACCTCCAGTAGAGTATCTACCAAAGAAAGCGTGAATCAAGGCAATTCCTTGCACACAATTCTTGAAGAAGTCTCAGACACTTTTTCAGATTCAACATCCGAAATGTCTTCTTACTCGACTCACTCGGAAATCAGAACGACAATGCGCTATAAGCATATAATCTCTTTTTACAAGACTAATCGTCATGGAGCCCAGGTTTACTTGGACCCTAACGAGGAGTATGCTATTCGCATTGATGACCATGGGATTGAGTTCGAAGAAGAGGTCAAAGCAAACAAACAAGGAAAAATGTACATGGATCGAAACGGAACTCAATATGTATAGTCAAAAATCCCAATGTGGTAGACAAATGGGGGTTAGAAGTAAACACCATAATCCGAGATATGTCAGCAAAAGAAGGAACACCAGCTTTATAATTCGAAGGATACGATCAAGTAGATATGAAGCCTTTGAAACGGCTTAGTACGGATAATCCTACGATCGGAGTCTATTGTTGGGAAGATAGAAACATAAAAGATCTTTTGTGGACTTCTCATGCCATACCAAAACAATTAATGGCCATGAAGATCATCTATATCTTCAAGATCAAAGATAAGGGATCTGCAGATCTACCAACTTACCTGTTTAGGGATTTTTATAACAACAACTTTGTTATGATGACTCCTCAGGAGGTAGAAAAAACCAAATACCAAGGGTATTCCATAAGGGATTGGATCTTGGGGCAAGGACCAAAAATGAGGGATCATTTGAGAGTAATGTGAAGAAACCAGAAACCACCTCATCACGTAGAAAACCGGGTGACACTAAGGCCAGTCCAGGGCTACATGAGTCACTATTTCCAATAGACTGGTTTGAAGGACTCGGAACAGGACTAACTCCCAGAAGACCTGGAGTTGAACTAAATAGACGTGTCAGACCAGCTAATTTTCAAAACTGGGTCACAAAATACAGTGGATCAAGGGATCCATATGACCACTTAGCAAGCTTTAAGCAAGTGCTAAGAGCAGAGCGTATATTCGATTTCCATACTCAATTTGAGGGGTTTGGAATGACATTAGAAGGAAAAGCTTTGACATGGTTCCAAAACATTCCACCAAGGTCAATCATGGACTTGAACACATTAGCTCAAGGATTTGTAGCTACTTTTTCCAAAACGGGGATTAAACATAATACGGTAGCTCAAATCTACAGCTTTAAACACAAACATGGTGAGTCTGTTAGGAATTGTGCAACTCGAATGAAACAATACATTGCTAGATGCCCAGAGATGGACATACTTGCAAAAGAACGACTTGTATCCTTGTTTCTGGAGGGACTACTAAACAAAGAACTTCATGCTATACTCTATAGTAAAAAGCATACAACCCTAGAAGCATGTGTGTCTGATGCTATTGACCTAGGAGACAATTGCGAGATCTTAAATGAAGAAGATGTCACTAAGGATAACCAAAGTGAGAAAACAACATCCACAAAACAAGCACAAGTGGTAACGGCTGCTGCGACACCACTCTCAGCCATAGAAGATATGCTAAAAAGGATGAACGACATGATGAACAATATGCAAAAAGCGCCTATGAGAGGACCATGACAAGGGATACCTCCACAAGGAAAACCAATTAGGCCACAAAAATGGTGTGCAATCGAGGGTAAATGGACCAACCATGAAACCCATGAGTGCTACTTCAGACCAAAGTATGATGGAAATGTTCAGTATGTGCCCATGAGGCCCCAGGGACAACCCACGTACAGATATCGGCCTAATATGGCCCAAGCTCAAAGACCACCAATGGGTATGTAAAGACCTCAACCTGTGTTGGGACAATAACCTCTATATCCACGACATAATGCAGTGCCTGTAAAGTACATGCACTCGGAAGGAGTCATAGATGAACAAGCATTAGTGCATGTTACACCCTATGCAGAGCCTAGTCCATCTACAATAATGGTAGAAGGAGATTGGTATATTCCACATCCACCACCAAGTCATGGAAGAAACCATGACTTATGCACCAGAGCTCGCACCAATGTATTATGTGGCTAATCAAGGTGTCAGACCTCCCATGGGAAGACCCATGATGAAGCCTAGAATAGGAAACTGTCATAACTGTGGTGTTGATGACCATTGGAAGAACGAATGTCCAGAGCCTGACAAAAACCTCAAACCAATTGAAGCCTATTTCATACAATGTTGCAAAAAGGGAGGACACTTTCGGAAGATTGTCCCAAGAATCCTTTGAACAGGGGAAAAACTGTTGTAAACGTAGTCCAAGTGATGCCTAGTAGCTCATCAAAGAGCGAACCAATTGTTCCAATCAAGGTAATCACTAGAGCCCACGCAAAGAAAAAGAAACACAACTCCTCTGATGATTCAGAGAACACGAAAGTTTCTTCTCAAAGAATCAAACGGAGCAGAAGCAAAAGATATGAGATGAAAAAACAAAAACAACGGGTTGAAAACGAAGAGAAAGCAAAAATGCTAGCCCAGGACAAGTTGAAAGAAACTGGGAGTGAATTCAAGGAAACAACCATGAAATCTGGAGAATCCATTTTGGTTGATAAAATTTTTGAGCCTATTAATGCTACCTTGGAAGCCTACCAAGCAGGACTTAAAGCAGGCCAAAACATGGAAAACAAATGGTAAAACTATCCATCTCCAGACATGGAAGCAGCAAAGCTGGAGGCTTATCAAAACTTGGTAAGAATCACGCAAGAAATGATGGATAAACAAAAACCCAAGCTTGAAAGTATTGCAAAACCTGAAGAGCTTGCGGTAGAAGAAATGAATGAAAAATCCAATGTGGTGGCAGAACCCCACCTTGAAACAAATGAACCAGAGCTTATAGTGTCGGACAACGAAGATGCCTTAGACGGAATTCCATTCATCGAGGAAGACTGGTGTTGGCGGATACGCCCCGACGGACGTCAGCACAGCGAGAACTCACCTAACAAGATTTGTCAGCTAAGGACGAAGCTCGACCCGCAGGCGCGTGGAAGCAAGCATAGGGTGTCAACCTACACTCAACCGACTATTGACTACTTCCTACAGAGGTCTCTACCCAATGTCTAAGTTACAGCCTTCAAGAGTATACAAGAGGAGATTTCCTACAACGCTTTCAGGAACCAAATACCCATCAAACGTTCTCGAAACGCTACGAAACTTGAGGGAAATCCTATTAACACCAATAGGTCGCTCTCCCTAAGGTCCGTAAACCAAAACCCCAACCCTAAACACCCGATCCAGAATCACATAGGATGTATGGTCAAAATTTATAGGTCATGTTTCCAAAAACTAAAGTGCCTAATGTGTAGCTCTACTCATTGCAAACGTGTGGATATGCTGAAATGCAAAAACGGACAACGTATGCTCACCGAATCACCAGATATAGCTCGTGGGTCAATCTCATAAAACCGGGTCGTACACCTGCAATGTAGGTGTTGGCGCATAGCTCTCTTCGGGGACAACACGTTGCACTTCTCCGCACTTGATTCCGACCACCAGTGCGCTCATAGCATCAAGATAAACTCTCACTCTCTCTCATACACAGAGTACGCTCAACTCACATAGACAAAAATCTATAAAAATGACAAAAGGTTCTTTGCATTAAGGTCAACAGTGATATAAATACCTTACAATTTCAAACCCTAATGTTCCAATTTAACCATTTACTAAGTCTAAATGTCAAAAATGGGATACAATTTGGAAGCTTCTGCAAGCCCCACTATTTACAAAGGTGAAATAACGATTTCTTCTCAATTAAGGAATAATTATAAAGGAAATTAGTATCCCGCCTGGCAATCATCCTCTGTTGGGTGTGTCCAGCCGCTAACACTCCCCCCCTCCTAGATAATGTCATCCCCGACATGACAGTAGAGCTGCTTCTTTAGTGGAGGCTTTCGCACATCTTCGGAACAGACTTATACCATGCATGCTGGGCCAGTAATGTAGGACCGAATATATTGTATCAATGGTGAAGAAACCGGTGTAGAAGGCTTCTTCAAAGTCCTGGAGATGGTACGAGGGAAAAAACATTATTCGGTGATAGAGGGCATGTATCACCTCATGGGAAGGTTGAGCAGACAGCTCATACGCACATCTATATGTGTCTTGGAAGAAGAATATGTTGTCTGTTGCCTGTCCAGGTTTAAAGATCTCAAAAACTGCCAGAAGGGTTTTACATATTTTCCTGAGCATAATGCAAGATAGGTCAGGCGAGCCAATGAACAATTTAATGGCACCCGTTCGGGTTTTCACTATGTATTGCTCACTCATTCTCTCACTTGCCTTCAAGCCTGGAAGCTTTGGGTAGTTGAGCCATGTGGGGTGGCTTTTCTTCAGCAGCTTTTGTTCTTTCCAGGTCCGCATCCTTGGTAGAGGGCAAAAGCTAAGGTTGTCTCTGATTATTTTAGGTGCCTCTACCAGATGTACTAAATACTATGGGTATTTAGTTAGCCATTCCTTTCTCCATTTCGGCTGAGAGTCCACTAGAAGCTTAACACCTTCTGGTTTGGAGATATCTTCTTCGTATAGTGGCACTATTGGCTCCTCTTTAATCCTCTTGTTTATGGTAGCAGCTTCATACTTGAGAAGAGGATATGGGAGAGAGGGTTGTAGCCATTCATGTCGAACGACATTTGCATCTAATTTCTGAATGGTCATAGACTTCAATACCCTCTGCTCCCACTCCATTGGTTCTTTGGTGGTGTCTTTTATTGCTGCTTCTATTGCCTTTTGTAGATTTTCTTCTTCTTCTTGTGTCAGATCCAGGGGCTCTTGGGATGGTCCCACAAGGATGTCCTCTTGCATTGTTGTGTCCACTGGATCTGACACATTGTCTATATCAATTCCTTCCATAGCTGATGGCCCTATGCTCAAGTGTGGCTCTTGAGTTTGTTGTTGGCCTTTTAGCTCATCAATTTGCTTTTGATATGCTTTCTTTTCCTGTTCAGCTTGATCCCCCATGGTCACTAAAAGGTCATTCAATTCAGCATTGGCTTTCTCAGCCTCTTCCAGCTTCTTCTTTGTGTCTTCATTTTGAGTTTGCATCATCTTTAGATCCTCGTCCATCTTATTTTTCAAGGCTGCTAGCTCATCTTTCATGGCCTTGTTCTCATCCTCCAAACGGCTTTGCATCACTAGGGAGCCCTCGGCCAGCATCAATCTTTGTCTCTTCTCTAGTGTCAACTCCTTTTGGAGTTCCTTCATCTGTTCTTCATATATATCCTTCTTTGAAGCAGTGCTAGTTGAGGTAGTGGCTTTGACTCTGCCCGGAGATGCCCTTAGCCTCTGGATTGTCTGATCTTTCACTTTCATTTGATCTTTCAGCTCTATAACTTTGTCCTGGCTTGCCTCATGTTCTAGCTCAGGCTTTTCCTTAGCATTCCTCAAAGTCTCCACTTCTTTGGACTCATCGGCAAGCTGAAGTGTCAAGTTGTCTCTTTCTTTCTCCGCATCCGTCAGTGATTTGCTGATTTTCTTGTACTCCTCCTCTACTCTTTGAAGCTTTTGTTCTGCTGCTTGACTCTGACTTTCCAACTCTTGGCATATTTTTAGTGTCGCTTCTAGATCAGCTTGCAGCTTGGCTTGCTTCTGTGTGTTCTCTTGGTCCTGCTTTTGCAGCGAGTTCACCTCGGCTTTGATTTGAACTTCATTTGCTTTGAGATTATCAATTTCACTCTCAGTGGCCATAGACCTTGCTCTGAGCCCAGTGAGTCTTTGCATCACTTCATCCCAATCATTGGCTTGTGGCTGTAAATCCATTGTATCTGTGGCCATTTCCTTCAACTCCACCAATCGAGGGCTCAGCATATATTCTTCGGGTCTAGTGCTTGACAACACAAAAGCTACATTATCTGCCTCTTCTCGAGAGTATCCAGTAGCTAGTAGATCAAGAAATATTCTATAGTTTTTTACTACTGGATCTGGCTTCTCATCTTTTGGTTCAACTTCTACCTTTTGCTCTTCCTCTCTGTTCTCCTCTTCCTTGGGGTCTTGTTGCCCATCAGATTTGTTCAACTCCTCAGTCTGTCGAGGTTGAGTAGGACTAGGAGGAGGTGGTGATGGTCAAGGGCTAGATTCTCGGCTTGATGGTGGAGTTGGTTGCTTCTTCTTGAAGTCCCGATCAGCCTTTGTTTTCCTCTCTCTTTCTTGGCCTTCCTGCTCTTCTAGCAGCTTCCGTCTCACATCATCAAATTCTTCTTCGGTAAAAGGTATGTTTGGGATATTCTCAGCTGTAGCATCTAAGATCTCTGTGCGCTCCTTGCCGCACTGTCGAAGCAAAGGACTTGCCGATACACCGTGTGCGAGCCACAAATGGCTCCAAGCACACAACAAGCCTAAACTAGCAAGCTCAAGAGAGCAAAGGGTGTGTCACTCACCGCTCTACGCTCGCCTTCGTGGTGGATTCCTCGCCGCGATGAAGAAGAAGCTGCAGTCGTGCCGCGCTCAACCGCTTTGCTGCCGTCGTGCCTTCGTAATGCTCGATCGCACACACACTCTCCCTCTCTCTCTCTCTCACATACACACACACACACACAAGGAGGTGAAGAAGAAGAAGATGGAGATGGAGATGGAGCAAGAGCACTCTTCTATTGCACAAATGAGAGAATGAATGAATTTTAGGTTTAGTTGGCTTTTATATGATCTCACCCCATTCACAATTGGGCACCCATGCTTAGCCAACTAATCCCTTGAATGTCCCAGTTAGAGTGCGCCTCTCATCGGCGATCACTCTTACCCTTTTCCTATTGGTCCGACAAGCCCGGTACCTGACTCTACCAAATACATAATACACGTCCGTCGTAGGTGATGGGGTGTCCGTGAGCCGTGAGGGTTAACATGCCCCCCTTCCTGATGTAGATTCCGTCCTCGGAAGCTATTGAGTTGAAGCTCGTTCGTCGAGGTGGAAGAGCATTTGAGATGAATGTCCTTAGCCTTCTTCAGTCATCAAAATTAACAACATTGGCACAGTAATTGCATTCTCATAAGTGAGTAAAAAGCATATGCAGTTTTAGGTAGACAAATTGATTGGTAAAAGAATTTCAAACAATTTGTCAGCAATGAACATTAAATTGCAATGTAATCAAATGTAGTCTGGGGTCGCTAATTTGACGGTCAAAAGGCACTAGAGATCGAATATTAATACCATGGGTAAGATTCTTAATTTTTTGTGGTCAATTAAGTTGTTTAATCGGGAGAGCCAAGTATTCATGTTCGAAGGCTGACTAGAGGCTATATCTAGAAGACCTTGTAGTTAAGCTACCATAAAAGGAATTTTTCATGAAATCATCGCCTGACTGATTACTTTTTCTTTGACCCCCCAAAGTCTTTTCACAGTGATTCAATTTGATGTGTGTGCTTATTTTGTATGCCTTGGGTTTTTTGCTTTTCAAGGAAAAGCGCCCACACTGGGAACCTCTAGGGCTCTAGTACCATAGGCAATACATGTGAGTGAAGTACCAAATCAAGCTGAGATTTCTCTTCCAGCTTAAGATTTTACAGTGTGGCACTTTGATTATTTTTTGTTCATTTTCAGCATTTTAATTTTGTAACTTTGGGGGGTCATATAACACTGATACACCTCCCCAGGCTCATCACACTAGTAAACTCCCTTTATAATACTTAAGCTAAAGGTCAATAGGGTCAAGCCCACTAGAAATCCCTAGTACATTTCACACAATGCTGCCTAAATCGGATTAAGAACCTAAGTAACCATTGATTATTAGGAAGGCATTCCCCATGGTATTAAGAGAAGATCTCTAACACCTAACTTGGTCAAACTAGCTTAGTTGGACTGCTTGATTTTTAAACCTAGACAAGTGATTATGACAAAAAATTACATTGAATTAAATGTTTGTTACTAAGCAAATGTGCCGGATATTATCCTACCAATCACAATTAAAGCAGACAATCATAGATGCAAAAAAGATAAGGGGCAATGCTAATGGACAAGAAACACCTGTTTGTGTCGATGGTCGCGCTTGATTTGAAGAGTGAGTCGAGATAAAGATTCCATGAAGGTCCAAATCCTATCAATCGCAACACGCTCCTGTACACACTAGGAAACAAAAGCAATACCTCCAGGAGGCACATTAGTGGGAAAAGGTACCAACACTTATTGAGCACAACAAAAAACATAAGGAACCCTAACCTAATTATTTGCACTCCCCTAGAGAGTCAAGGGAATAGGATATTGTAGAGGTTGGGGGGAAACCCTAAGGCTAAACCCCTATCCTCGTCGTCGAGATAAACAAAGTCATCATCCATGAGACCATATGTGTCATCCGTGTAGTCTTGTAAATTTTCTTCTTCATCATAGGTGCCCATGTTTACTAAGAAGGTCACTAGACGCCTATAGTCATCTTGGTCAAAAGGGTAGGCTTGTGCAATGGGAGAAACTCTCTCTACTAAGTATGGATCAGACGTGGTCAAGAGACGTATCAGCCATTCTAACTCCTCAAAATTCCTCTCACATGCTAGCGTACCTATCAGATCCCATTCACATGCAAGCACTGGAAAGACCATGTGAAATATTTGTGAAAAGTAACAAGGGTACCTCTCACCCAAGGTAGGAGTGGATGACTCTAGCATACTAGCCATATCTGTACACGCAAATAGATGATGGTTAGAGTGCAAATATTACAAGGGTCGTGTTCTTGTGCATAATTTGTTTTTATGATTTGTGTTATGGCTCTTTCTCTTTTACTTTTTTATCTTGTTTTTGTGAGTATAAGGCTTTATATATACATTCCCTAAGATTGGAGATTAAGAGGTCAGGGAGAAAGGTTGAGAGGGAAGCAAGTGAATGATGGATGTCCACAAACACTCCCCCCTTCCTTGGGTAGATCATACCGTTTGAAATGATGTCATCACCCTTTGAAACCAATTGTTCCAGTTGGTAATAGGTGAGGATTTTTTCCAGTAGTTTTCTATTATCCTAGGTGCCTCGTCAAGTTGCAAGGGTGGTAAGGTACTTTCCCAGGATCGAAATTGAAGTGGTTCATCAGGTGATTCTTGAACACTGGGAGGTGTGGATTCTTTTGTAGCTTCATGGAGGTCCACTACTGTAGATGGAGGCTGTGTAGAATCTTTTACCTCTATGGATGTATTACATGAGGAGCTAGAAGCTTCATGGAACTCCCCCCTTCCTGATCTAGGTGGAATAAATTGGTTTTGCCTTGGAGCCCAAACTAGCTCTGGACTAGGTGTGTAGCATTCTGTGATCTTTCCCTTCCCACAATCTTCCATTGGCTTTAGCGTTACAGTGTTTGACTCATATGGGTTTGTTGTCGATAGGGAAGGACACATTTTACGTTTAGGTACCCAAATTTTCTCATTTCCATCATAGTAGCCTTGGGCTTCTAATAGTTGTTTTGGAATCCATCGTGATTTGGTCTTGACTCTCCTAGGGCGCGCTCTTGGTTTTCCGGGGAAATTTTTTCTTGGAATGGATGGGAGGGTTGAGGTAGTTGGAAGTAAGGCCTTGGGGACCCATTGATATGTCCTCTTAGGTCGTGCAGGTTGAGTTTTGCAATATTACTGCTTGCTGCAACTACAAGTGTTGAAGTGCTAGGTTCATGGGTAGCTGGCAAAGACGAGTTAACCACCTTGGCTTGTGAATGTTGGCTATCCTTCAACTTTGCTAGAGTTTGCAATGTAGGTAACTTTGCTTGAATGATAGGGGTAAGAGTCGGTGGTCGCATCGTGACACTACCAGTATCCCAATCAATAGTGCATTTGGTTGCCAACATCCACGTGCATCCCAGGTTTAGGTTGCCTTCCATAGCTCCCACAGGCATGACTAGAAACCTCTGCACTATGCTTCCATTGTCATAGACAACAGGGGTCTGAAGGACTTCAAGAATAGCAGTTTTCTTTTTATTAATGCCCTTGACTTGCATCGTACTCGGGGATAGGGTCGGTTTCCCTAATTGACACCAAGCTCCATAGGATAACAAATTGTGTTTAGCTCCCGTATCTAATAAGGCATTGTATAGTACTTTCCCATAGGGGCTATTTAGCTCAATTGGGTATTGTAGGGGTGGCTCAAATTCTAATGAGTCGTCATCTGTGTCCTCGAAAAATGCTTGTGTGATTCCCAGATTAGCCTCTCGTTGGCGTCTAAGACGTTGTTGTCGTTCTCGAGCCTCAACTCTTGCTTGGATTTTTTTAAGCTCTGCTTGTTCCTTGGCAGCCTTCTTTTGATGGATGGCTTGCAACTCTTCCTAGCTTAGAGGATCATAATATCTTTTGAATTTACTCCCATTAAGGAATCCAATGGTTTCAACTCCATCTAGAGTCTCCACACAAATAGTCCCTTGCGGGGTAATTTCACACACTCGATATGGTCCCTTACCAGCGTATTTCAATTTCTTCTTTTCATTACGTACCCCGTACATAAGAACTTTATCACCAACCTTGATGTCTTTATCCTTTAAATGGCTATCAAACCACTTCTTTCTCCTATCCTTCTCCACTAGAGCATTTCGCACAGCTAATTGCCTTTCTTCATCTAGCCTTTCCAGGATAAATAATCGCTCCACTAAGGGGTTACCATCCCAACCTTCTTGAGAAGCTACTCGAAGACTAGGAATGACAAACTCCCATGGCATAACTGCTTCTTGGCCATACACCATCTTAAACGGTGTGCAATTAATAGCAACTTTATACGCAGTACGATAAGCCCATAAAGCTGATGTAAGCTTTAGGTCCCAATCAGTGCGATGAGCCTCAACTGTCTTTGTCAAAATGGAGATGGGAGTTTTGTTGGTACTCTCAGCTTGGCCATTTGCTTGGGGATAATAGGGTGTAGACTTGTGGTGAGATATCATGAAGTTTGATGGGAGTTCTTTTATTACTTCATTTATAAAATGAGTTCCATTGTCACTCACAAGTTCAAAGGGGCATCCAAAACGTGTGATAATGTTCTCAAAGAGGAACTTAGCTGTTGTTTTTGCATCCGCCTTTCGTGTTGCTTTTGCTTCAGCCCATTTGGTTACATAGTCGGTAGCCACAGTGATATATCGTGATTGCGTGTTACGTGCAGCCGGACTAATCGGTCCTACAAAGTCTAAGCCCCACTTTTCAAATGGTTGGGTTACCTTGATGGGATATAGAGGCATCCTATCCCTTCTTTGTGGCTTGTTGAAGCGTTGGCATTCATCACATCCCTTTGCAAAAAGTGATGCATCCTTAAACAGAGTGGGCCACCAATAGCCTGACTGTAAGATCTTTCGGGCAGTCAACTTTCCTGAAAAGTGACCACCAGCTACGCCCATGTGTGCCTCTTGTAGAATATATAAATACTCATCCTCGCGGGCACAGCGTCTAAGAACATCATCTTTTCCTCTCTTATAGAGAGTTCCAGCAAGTAAGCAATAGGGTTCGCATTCCTTGATTAATTTTCGAGCTATATCTTTTCGCAGTTCTTTGGGTGGAAAACCATTAACTAAGAAGTTAACAATCTTTTCACTCCTTCAGGCATTGTCTCAACAATGAACAAAGGAGTATCAGGCAATTCATCATCAACCCCCGTAGGAGCTTAGCCATTAGGGATACGAGATAAATGATCCGCCATGACATGTTTCCTCCCAGGCCTCACAACAACGGTGAAGTCAAACTCAAGAAGAATTAACAACCATCGTGTAATTCGACCTGTGGAACACGGCTTGTTTACCAAATATAGCAATGCTTGATGATCAACATAAAACACAAACTTGGTAGCAAGAAGGTAATAGCAAAATTTCTTTACTGCGTAAATCATAGCTAGACCTTCGCGCTCTATAGTAGTGTAGTTCATCTCGGCATCATTTAATTGGCGACTTGCAAAGCTAATAGGGTAGTCCAATTTATGTTCTCCTGGTTGAGTTAGAACACACCCAATAGCAAAATTTGATGCATCAATATGCACATGAAAAGGTGTTCGCAGGATTGGAGCACTTGTTAGGGCCTTCTTTAATAACTCATAAGATTGATGACATTCTTCCGTCCAGTGAAACTCGATAAGAAGCTTGTACAATGGACGCGCTATCTCGGCAAAGTTTAAAATAAACCTTCGATAATAACCAACATGGCCCATAAATCTTTGAACCCCTTTATAGTTAGTAGGTGGTGGCAAATCGGCAATGGCTTTAATCTTACTCTCATCTGTGGATATCCCGTTCTTGGACACTATATGCCCTAGAATGACTCCATGCTTAACCCAAAATTGGCATTTGAAAGGGTTCAATGAGATGCGATAAAATCTGCACCTTTCAAATATTTTTCGTAGATATAACAAATGCTTCTCCCAAGAAGAATAAACACAAAGGTCGTCTAGGAAAGCTTCACAAAACTCCCTTAGAAATTCTTTAAACGCAATGTTTATTAATCGTTGGAATGTAGCAGGGGCATTCGTTAAGCCAAAAGCCATAACACGAAATGCAAACACTCCAAACTCTATGATAAAAGCAGTTTTAGCTTGGTCCTCTAATGCAATTGTGATTTGATTGTAACCAGAGTACCCATCTAAAAATCTATAAGCTTCCTTGCCCGCAACTCTTTCAAGCACATGTTCTGAATATGGCAAGGGATAATGATCTCTCCTAGTGGCTGCATTAACTTTCTTGAGGTCCACGCACACTCTTAGTTTCCCATTCTTTCTTGGCACAATGACTATTGGAGAAACCCATTCTGAGTGCTCAATAGGGTATATGAATCCACATTTGATAAGTTTTTCAATCTCCTCTTGTACAATTTTGGCGTACTTAGGATTCATTGGATAGGGTCGTTGCTGGACGAGTTTAGCAGTGTTGATCATGGGAATTGTATGTTGCACCACAGAAGGTGGAACGCCCTTCATGTCATGATATGTCCAAGCAAAGATATCCTTGTATTCCTTGAGGAGCTCCTTAAGTACAGCCTCTTCAGTTTCGGTAAGGTCTTTAGCAATAAAGACTGGTTTAGACTCCTCACCTGGTTCTGCTAATTCTATCTCTTTAACTACCGCTGGACCATCATAGACTCCACTGCTTTCATTGGTAGGTATTCATTGGGCTTTGGCATACACAACCTTTCGCTCCCCCGTGGTATAAGATTTAAAATGTTCAGGAGCCGTATGTAAGTCAGCGGCTCTTGTCCTGACGGAGACCTTTCTTTTAGTTCTGCCTCCTTTTGTTGTTGTGCTAACTCTCGGTTTTGACGTCTTCTTATAGTTCGACTCAATTTCGGCTCTGTAACCTCCAATTGAGCGAGGTCAATGGGTCGCGGGCTGCACCACATGACACTCTGGAGATGTTCACCCCAATTATCTACTAGCTTTCGATGAGCATCACATGCCCCTAGATAGCTAAGCCATTCTGCAGTAGATCTTTCCTTGTTTATCCTAGCTCTCACATTTTCTCGATATCGTCGTCTCTTATATGACCTTTGTTTCTTGTTAAGGTTTTGATTTTGGTAAATGTTTGAACTCGACTCGCTTGATAGGTCTTCGCTTGTATCTTCTTCACTCTCATCTAAATTACCATAGATGGTCGTACTAGACCTTGAGTGTTTAGTTTCTATACTTGGTTCACTTGATGTTTCCTCAGGTTCTGAATCCATTTCTTTCTGAGATTCCGTTTCCGATGTGTATTGGCCTGAAGCCTTTGAGGAATCATCGGTTTCACTCTCAGGTAGGTGTGCCTCTTTCTTATCATCGGATGTTACATGCGCTACACCTAACATGTTTACTGGTGCAATGTGTGGTATCTCTTCCCCATCTGGTATTACCCAGGTTGTTCCTCTAGCTCCCCATGTATCTATAGTTGCCGCTAGGTGTACCCAATCGACATTGTCTGACTCAGCCATTCCGGGTAGGATATCCATATAAGGAGAGTTCTCCCCAATATATGTGTCTTCGTTACATGTGTAACAATACTGTAATGGAGCTGAGTGAATTGTTGTGTCTGATCGATTATCAATGATGAATTTATTTCCTAGAGGATGCGTTCGACCACTTAAAAGATCAACTCGAATGACAGAGTCTTGGAACTGTAAGTAGACGTGGTTTTTGGACCAGTCATGCACCATTTTTGCTTCCCTCATGAATGGACACCATAAGATCATCTCAAATGACATAGGATGCTTGGAAAAATCCATAACAATGAAAGTCTGCCTTACCTTGTGTCCCAAGACCTTGATTCTGAGATCCTTTAGCATTCCAATAGGCGTAACAATAGATCCATTAGCCATTTTTACCACTACGCTTGTGGCTTCAAGGTGAGGTCGCCCCATAGACTCCCAACAACTCTTTGTCACCATGCTGACTCCCGCACCACTGTCAAGGACCCCCTTTACAGTTAATCCTTTAGTAGTGATTGGTAGAGTAGCATTAGATTCATCACCTTCAAATTATTGCCCCAACTTGTTAACGGGCACTTCAATTACAGATTCATGTCCCGCTAGGTGAGATGGTGGTGCTAAATGTTCCTCATCATTCATTACCGAGTCAGGTTTGTTCATATGTGCAAACTGTGGTAATCCGGCATGTAATTCTCCATTGAGGAAGGCTCGAAGAGCTGAGACTAGCTTGGGGTCTTTATATAGTTTGGACATGATGGTGGTTCTAACTTCTGAAGACATGAAATCCATCAATTTGGCAACATTTAATGGCATCTTGTGGGACGTAGGACCCTGACAAGAGAATGGTGAAGATGGAATCTCCACTTCCTCAAGGGGGTCGGGCATTCCCTCACCAAACATTCTCTCTAGTAGGAAAGGTGTGTGTCCACTTTCAGATGTCCTACCCTCACTCTCTTCCCGAATGATACTGGGTATAGCTAACGGCCTGTAGTTCTTGTGAGGTTGAACTTGTGTGGGGAACACTGTGTATGACATCTGGATATGTTTGGGTTCAGGTTCTAATGTTCGTTGAGTTTCTTCCACCAAACCCCTCAGTTGTTGGACTCGTTCAATTTCCACTGTTGGGTTTGGATAGGTTCCAATCTTTCTCTTGCAATCCTCATTTTTCGTCTCTCGTGGCTTATCTTGGGGGTTCGTAACTGGGTGGTTTAACCTTGAATACTCTTTTGGTGTTCGTCATAATTCCCTCTCGTGATCCTCCTCACTGGCTTTTTCCTTTGTAGTAACAGTTTTGGTCTCCGTGGTCTCTATAGAATCTGAGTCATCCTCAGGGTCATTCATATACACGGGATCCTCTCCTATCCCTATGTTAGTCTTTGAACTAGGTTTTGAGCTAGAAGCATTAAGGGATTTCTTTCTTCGTGTTTTCTTCTTTCTCGCTCGGCCAATGGATGCAGCATCTCTCTCTTCAAGGATGTAATTTTGCTTTTGGAGCATCGACCGTGTGAGTGCATTCATTGGTGCTATGTTTATAGTTGGTGGTGTCCCATCAACAATCTCTATTATGTTCAATGGTGTGATTTTCGGTGCGTTTGGATTGTTAGGACACTGTGCGATCAAATGATCTATGCCACAACGATTACAAGTGAGTATTGGAATTGCCAATGCACTCCCTTGACTTGTTTGCATTAGTGCAGCATTCTTTTGCATTCTAATGGGGCACTCAGCTACTCGATGTGGTCCACCACATTTGTAGCACTGAAGAGGTGGTCTCCTGGCAAAACTATTAATGTTTTGGCCTCTTGCTGCTAGCGCAGTAGCTTGATATACCGGTTTGATTTGTCCCCAATGGTCTTCCATATAGTACATGGGACACTCCTCAAGCATGTTGACTCCATAGGTGATACTAGAGTCTATGTCCTCTTCGCAATCTACATAAGTACTAGATGACTCGCAACCTATTTGGTTCATAGGTGTAACTCTTGGATGAGGGGGTTGTGGTTCTAGCACTGGAGGTGGCAACGGTGTGGTTTGGACCACATTTTGGGTTCTAGGGACCATGTGTTGTAATGGCAACTGTTGCTCCATGGGTGGGGTAGGCATCAATGCAGGAACTCAAGGTGAGTCTGCCCAAGCTATAGGCGGTCTATTTTCCATGATGCGTTTAAGCATTAGGCAATCCTTCACTTGATGGCCATACCTACCACACGCGTTACAAGTCCCGTTAAACTTTACTCTGAAAGTAGGGCATTCACTTGTAGTATGTGGGCCCAAGCAAATTGAGCACCATTGTTGCTCCCTTCTTGGATACATATGAGTGTTTTGTGGAGCACGATTACCCCTAAGGCTTTCTTGGATGGCCTTGGTGAGATCTGCCAAAGTCATCTCAGATATCGTTTGCTCTTTCACGATTGGCTTTATCTTCATTGGCTCATGCCCTGATGCTTGCGAGCTACTAGACTTCGGCTCGGCAGACACTCTTTCTCCTGCAATCATTAAATTATCCTCCAATTGGATTGCATTCATGGTGACTGCTTCCCAAGTAGTGATACCTCTAATGACTAGGCCATTATAGATACTTTCATGTCGTAGTCCCCTAATGAATCTATCGAGCAATTGGTTGTTGTTGAATCGCTCGTTTGGATTGCATCGAGAATTCAAATTCTTTAGGCAACTAATGAAGTCTCTCACGGATTCACCTTCTTCTCGTTGGGCTTTCTGGAGCTGAGAGGCTACACCCCAAAGTACTCCCTCTCGTATGTATTCTTTTAAGAACAGTCTCCTAAGAGTAGAGTAGATCGTTTTCTCTTCTACTCTTAAGGTTCTATACCAATCTCCAGCCTTTCCGCTTAGGGTCAAACTCAAAGCCTTACACTTATGTAGCTCATTGTGCTCTTCCAAGGAATCGCACACATGTTCAAAGACTTCCATATGCTTTCTAGCATCTCCGTCTCCATTGAATTTCTGTGTGAGCTTAGCTACTTGAACTGTCTTGCTCCTAGGCTCTCTATCAGGTGCACTACGCATGTTTTCTGCAATAGAGCGACCGATAGTTTGAGCAAATGCTGCCAAATCTCCTATTTGAGCAGGTATAATGGGTGTACGTGCTCCTGGAACCACATGTGAGATGGGAGTTGGCCTTGGCCTTGGCATACGCGCGGCTCTTGGGTCCCATATTTCGTATGGTGGTGTACCAGACGATGGTCCAAAGTTTACAGGCGTGGCCCTAGGCATAGGGGGTGCCTGATATGGCATGTTATTATTAAATGGCATGGCTCCACTTGTATAAAAGCTTGGATAATTCCATTGTGGATTGTAAGCTCTTGGAATAATCGGAGGTGTAGGAGCTACATGAGGCTGAGGTACGACAGGTGCACATGATTGATACATACATGTAGGTATAGTTGGGGGCACTGTGCTACTAGGCATCGGCGCAGTATTAACAAATGAACTCCATGGTGTACTTCTTGTCATGCTCACCACTGGATATGCATGGTAGCCATAGTGTCATTAAGAGAAAGATGAGCTAGATCTGGGAAGGTAAAGCTGCCACTTGTGGGCTCAGATTGTACTGAGGCTCCTGGCGAAACAACATATGGAGGATCAATGGGGCTCACTGAGGGAGTCTCCATTTGTGACAGGGTTGGTTGGTTGGCCTTTCCCGTATCCAAGAATCTCATTAGGCCTGTTGAAGGCATGTTGATCCCTGTGTTCTGTCTTTCTAACTCGACAATCCTATGGAGGACATCACAGACTTTCTGTTGTTGCTCATCTATGCTAGTAGCACCCGATGTGGATTGTAGAACATCTAACCAACCCACATGATAGGTGTGTCCTATGTACCGATCAGTTAAAGCTTCTGCTTGTAGGTCATACTCCCAATTTTCGTTTAGGAATATCCCATCTAGGCCTGGCGTGCTGGAGGTTTCCCTTGAAGTGGAAGCATTATTGCTCCCCATAGCTTGCCCCTCCGTGACTGCTACCTTGGGAGCACTCGGTTGCTCGGCTCGCATGATTGTTGTCATAGGAGCCTTTGCTTTCAGGGCTCGACTTTGTTCTAGCCCTCGTAGGTTCTCAATTTCCCTCTCCCTTGTTGCTTGCATATAGCGTTCGATCTCTTGCACTTCAGCAAGACTCCTACCATCGGGTAGTAAAACCTCAGAGGGAGATAGTCCTAAAGGATCAGGAGGTGCAGTGGATGGAACATTCACATGCACACTCTCAAGAAGCATAGAGTCTATTTTAGGCATGAATGACGAATTTACTTCCCCACTCCCTTCATTTATTTCATTAACCGCATGTTCGGAGCGAGTAGCTCTACTAAGGGTCTCTTTTAAGCGGCTAAACACGCTAGACCCGGGCCGTGGGCCCATGGCATGCATGTCTTGACTTGAACTATCAGGGTTTGGTGTAGGATACCCCTCCATGACTTCGTAGTCAGAGGAAGAATCACTAGACGCGATATGAGGATCTTGGGTCGCGCTACCTTGAGTCCCGGCCGAAAGTCCAGAACCTAGGGTGGAGGAATAATGGGTGCCCGCGTAAATGGAGGCCCTACCAATATGCTCGTGCTCTAACACTCGTCCAGAGCGTAGGTTCATATGACTTCCACCCTCTAAGCGCGTTGGTGAGTGCCCGTGAAGGCCGCTCACTTAGTTTTTTTTCTTTTTTAATGTGTTTATAACCCAAGTTTTTCGTTATTCTTGGTTATTTTTTGTAACCAAGCCACAAAATATGGTGTGTAATAGCTCAAGACGAGCGTTTTGGTTAAAGAAACATGTCGTGCTTTACAGCTCCCTATTCGGCTACATGAAACCCTCGAAATCCTAAAAATAGTCTTTATAGTCCTTGAAATCCTAAAAATAGTTTTTAAATATAAAAAGGTGTGTAAACTATATTTTAAAACTGAGGACTGAGGTCTGGGTTTGGGCTTGAGCTTGGGGAATGATCCCCAGCCCGATCCTTCTTTTTAAATTTTTTTTTTTTTTTTTTAAAGACGCCGCGGCCGCGCCGCGCGCGCGCACACACACACTTAACCTACACCTAACTTATCTACCTACAGCTAATAGAGATACTGCCACACACACTCTAACATTGTTTACACAGTACTACAGTAGCTAACAGATCTACAAAACTAACCTTACAGAACTAACATTGAACCTTACAGAACTAACATTCCATAGCTAATACCTTAATTCTAACAGTACATTGCAAAAAAATTGTAACTCCTTCTTTACAGAAAACAAAAAAAGACAGTACAGTGTAACAAAAATCTTCTCCACACAACCACACACCTTCCTTCTTCACAAATCCTTCTCCACACAACCACACACCTTCCTTCTTCACAAATCCTTCAATTGAAATTGCATCACAAGAAAGCGTAAAGTGCTTAACCGAGCTTAGTGTAGGGCATTTCCCCAGCAACGGCGCCAAAAATGTGCGCTCCTTGCCGCACTGTCGAAGCAAAGGACTTGCCGATACACCGTGTGCAAGCCACAAATGGCTCCAAGCACACAACAAGCCTAAACTAGCAAGCTCAAGAGAGCAAAGGGTGTGTCACTCACTGCTCTACGCTCGCCTTCGTGGTGGATTCCTCGCCGCGATGAAGAAGAAGCTGCAGTCGTGCCGCGCTCAACCGCTTCGCCGCCGTCATGCCTTCGTAATGCTCGATCGCACACACACTCTCCCTCTCTCTCTCTCTCTCTCTCACATACACACACACACAAGGAGGTGAAGAAGAAGAAGATGGAGATGGAGATGGAGCAAGAGCACTCTTCTATTGCACAAATGAGAGAATGAATGAATTTTAGGTTTAGTTGGCTTTTATATGAGCTCACCCCATTCACACTTGGGCGCCCATGCTTAGCCAACTAATCCCTTGAATGTCCCAGTTAGAGTGCGCCTCTCATCGGCGATCACTCTTACCCTTTTCCTATTGGTCCGACAAGCCCGGTACCTGACTCTACCAAATACATAATACACGTCCGTCGTAGGTGATGGGGTGTCCGTGAGCCGTGAGGGTTAACAATCTCAAAATTCTTTATATAATCTTCAAAGCGATCCCTTTGAGTTCTTCGAGAAGATCCAAACACAGCCTCAAATGAGGGATTCCATAATTCGCTCAGATCCCCTTTTAGCATCCTCTCAGCTCTGAAACTCTCCATTAGTCTTTCTAGCCTCGCTGCTTTCTGTGACTTTGTTTCCTTTACTGGCACCTGTAGATTTTCTTTCTTCCCCTTCTTGGGTTGTGGCGGCTCTTCTGGCACTGTCTCTAAACGGCGCTTCAACCTTGTGGCTACCCTTGGAGCCTTAGGAGGCTCTTCTTCTTTGTCTTCCTTCAACTTGAGCCAATCATTTTGGGAGGGAGGTAGAGGCCAATTTCCCTTGGCATCATGTAATGCTCCATAGATGACTTTGGTTATCAACTCACCAAGCACAATATAAGTGGGATTTTTGGTCCCCATTTTCACAAGGTTGTCGTGAATGTAAGCGGCATAGTTTATCTCCCTCGGACGGCTCTTCTGCATAGCCCAAACGAAAGTGCTGGCAATAGCTCCAGGTGGAATCCTGTATTTCTATGGCCGCTTGGTACACGTGGAAGTAATGATTGTATAATTGGCTCATGATGGCCACCTTCGGGTTTGCAATATCTTCAAATGTATAGTTTTTTTTCTTCTCTAAGTAGACCTTAATGTCATCCCATCTCTTAGTCACACTGTCTCCTTTGTTAGAAAGGTCAAGTGCTGCTGCCACCACCTTCTCTATGATGACAATCATCGTATTAGGCTTGCCTTGCAGATCTGTAACTCTGGCTATGCCATCCTCTTTGATGGTGGTGACAAATTCCCACACTCTTTTAACATCAATCCCTGCTAGCAAGGCTTCAAAGTAACTGTGTAGATCCAATTTCTCCAAGTAGTCCCCCATCTTGCTCCTGACAAATTGAGCTCTTGAGGGATCATGGGTAGCTCCACTGCATTCCCTTCCGAATCTTTAAACACTCCTTGGTAGATTCTCAGATCATTGGTTTCTAGTAGGTCATCTTGAATCCAAGTGCTTGTGGGCTTCAGGGTTCCCTCTGGGATAACAAAAGGCTCCACTTCTTCTAAGTAGTCCTTGATATTCATCCTCTTCTTCTTTGCTGGTGACTTTGTGGCTGCCAATGATTTTGTTGCACTCAGTAGTCCAAAGTTAGCATTTTTTACAGATTAGCTGATAAACTGAGTTCTGACTACCCAAATGACTTGAAAATTGAAATAAGAACTCAAAAGGGATTAGGGAAGTCATGCATGTACCCACAGCAGGTTTTTGGCTGAAAAATAAGCATGTAGACATCCTACGCGTAGGATGTCTACCTTCTCTGATTTTGATGAAACTTGACATGCTTGTAGCCCTTGACCTGTGCAACATGGCTATGTACTTGGAATTTGGTTTGGACATCAGAAAGTGCAATTTTGAGCAGATTTAGGCTTTTGGCTCACAAAATGGGTAGGATGTCCTATATGGATGGGCAAATGATATCCAATTGGATTGAAATTTGATATATAGGCTTCTTATATCATGTAAAAGACTCCCATGATGTCAATTCCTGCACAGAAGATCAATATGACCCTGGAGACATCCTACGCGTCGGATGTCTACTTTCTTAGAATGACTTGATTTTGGTTCTGTGGGTAGCCCTTAGCATGTAGAACATGGCCCTGTTCTTAGATTTTGATTTGGATAAGCATTGGTGTTGTTAAGAGCATGTGTAGAGTTTTTAGGCTCAGAAAAGTGCATCTTTGAGGTTTTGGGGACCAAATGTGATGGGTGTGTCTTGAAATTTGATATATGTGAATTTTGATATTTGGAACTCAAAAACACCAGCTGGAGGTCAAATAGGGCATTTAGACATCCTACGCGTAGGATGTCTATTTCACTATTTTTCATATCTGACTCCGCAGTTAGCTTGGCAATGTGATAATGCATATATTGTGTAAGTTTCATGTGATTTGGACTAGTCTTGGTAGGTCTATGACCCTTTATTGCCTCTATGCTCTGACTTTCCGTTTTTTGATGCATATGAGGTCAACTCTTGTCCAAATGTGATGAGACTTGATGGCTAGCATGTATAAGCTATGTAGAAGCTATGTATGAGGTGAGACATTGAGTTGGGTGCCCAAATATGGCCTTGAGACATCCTACGCGTAGGATGTCTCCTGATGAATTGTTTTGGAGAAGTGCTACTAGTGTATGCCCTTAGCCCCCCTGAGTCCCCTTCAAGCCTTATTTCAATAAAAAAGTCAAAAAGATAGATAAAAACTCCCTGTTTGGCTTTCAGAGCCTCTGAGTCGTTTTCTGAGTCTTGGAGTGATTTTCGGCGATGAAATTCCTTGATGTTAGTCTCCATAGCTTCATGGTTCCTTGGGGAACCTTGCCATATGGTTTTTGATGGCTTTGGCTTCATCGGAGCTCTGTTTGGCGATTTGTCGCTCTGGAAGCGCCCGTGGTTGCGTTTGCATGCCGTCGATGACTTGTGGTGGTCTACCTCCATAGGAATTAGTTGTTGATGGTCTAGGAAAGCCGCTCGTGAAGTTTGGTGGCAAACGGACATCCGGTTTGGCCGTGAGAGCCAGTTGACACTCGATGCCGTTTCTGAAGCTTAGTCCCGCTTCGGGTCGCCTTATGGCCATGTGGGCTATATAGCCTTGTAGAGCATGTTGAGATGCTCCTATCCATGAGTTTTGGTAGCATTTGGGCGACTTTCCACCGATTTACCACTTGGTGGCCTCTTGCAGGGCTCTAGAAGTCAGGGTTTTTCCCGTTGGTTTTTTGCTGCCTTTGTGCATTCAAGAGTGGTCTCCTATGCTATGGTAAACCCCCTCTAAATCCTTATTGCTATTGGGTTAGCCGTTAAGTGGCTATCTCTACCTGTAGGTCTTTACTGTTCGTTCCCCGTGTGAACCCTACACTAGTTTTCGCGATAAAACATCAAACATACGCAAAAAGCTCAAGGTGCTGAGCCTACCTCTCATATCTAGAGCCTATCGAGTGGTCGTGCGCGTCGTAGAAGCAGCTGGAAGTCCAGTTCGCTCTAGGTGTCTATAGCTCTCTCTCAAGAAAGAAATAGTAGAAATGAGCTCTAAGTAAAGTGAAAAAATCTTATAATGGGGGTCCCTGGACCACTTTCTATGAAATTTGACATGTGCTCCTAACTTCTTGTGAGATGCGGTTTAGGCTCAAAAAGTTCTTGATTTGGACTCCGTTTGCCCAGTTTTCGAGAAATTTGACGTTTCGGTCAAAATCTGGCCAAAACACGCCTTCCGCTCCATTCACATAATTGCACCCCCATTGTACCATAGGTTTTCCTGTAGTCACTGATTATCCCCATATTTTTTGTTTTTCATTACGATCATATTTCACCTGCTTTTTGTATTTTTGAAGTTTTTCTGCCGATAATTAGTAAATTTAAAAAGAAAATAGCAAAATAACCCAAAAAATCCCCAAAAATCACAATAACTCAAAAACATCACCACAAAACACTATGTACACTCACATGCAATTTTTATGGCCGGATTTCTTTGTTTTACTAATATTTTGCCCGAAACATGGCTATTTTTACATATATACACACACCTAGAGGTGTAATTTGGCGTTTGGCCCCATATACTTGTAGATTTGTGTTGTATAAGGGCATATGTACTTAGGTTAGTCCAGAAAATCTCGCAATCAAACAAAAACCCTTCAAAATAGTCGAAAAGCATGGCCTTTTTTGCTCTTTTCACCTTCCTTGGGTCTACATTGAGAATGCCTCCCCCCCTCCTAGTTGGAGTCCTCCCGGACGACAAGGTATCGCCTCGGGATATGTGCAGTGCATGGGTTAAAAATTGTGCTAATGCGCGGCCTTGTAATGTGGCCCTATTTGATGCATACTCAGTCAATGCATGGAAAAATTAATGTTGTGCGAGAGGAGGGAATAAGCAAGATGCTTATTGGCATTCGACATCGAGGTTTCTTGTTTGTTTTTTATTTGGTTGGCGGATTTTCTTTGCAAGTAAAAGTTGTAACTCTACAGATCTTTGTTTGATCGTCTTCTTTGCAAAATTTGCTTGGGTTGCCGCTACTGTCGATATGTCCGTGGTTGTTTCCATGGATGGAAGTGTCATTTCTGTTGTAGCTATAATCTTGTTCTCTGTTAATTGTCCTTTGGAGTTTTGTTGTGGAGGCTTGTGTAGGTTTATTGCCTCGTCCTTGGTCGTCATTGTTGTTCTGCTGATCGGCACACACATAGATCGGTTTGCCGGTTTCATGTGTAGTGAGTGTCTACCTGCTGGTGTTGCTTGTACTGAAGGGAGTTCCTGTTGCTTTGGTTTGGGGATCCAAATGCGAGTTGCATTTAAGTGGTTACTGAGCATTCTCTTTGGGATCCATATCTTTTTTATTCCCTTGTTTGTTGGTTAAATTGTGTTCTTCTGTTGACTTTTGTTGTCGTATTGTGGTTTGTAAGCCAGGTTGCCTCTATCCTTCTGTACCCATACTTGTTTTTCGCGTGTTGTTAGCCTTGATCTATTCACTGTGGTTTGTGTTGTCTTATGTTTGTAGTGAACATGGTTGGCAGTTCCCTGGTTTTTCTCCATGGGTATCATGTTGTGCTTTATTGGCACCCATTCTTTTTGTTCTTCATCTAGTGATGATGGTGCTATCATCTGGTTCTTCCGGGTTGGTTGAGCAAAGGCTACCACCTGTTGTTCTTGTGCATGCTAGATTTTTACTGTATCCGAATTCCAATCTATCTGCACATTATACTCTTTCTGCCAAGGTTGTCCCAACAACATGGGGTGTAGTGTGCTCGCATCCTCAACCACATAAAACTTGTGGGGGTAAACATATTGATGTATTTGTACATGCAATATTGTCCAGCCCAATGTTCCTAGCGAATGTGATGTACTACTTTCCAGCACTTGTTGAGTAGGATGGAGTTGTTCCTCAAGCTTGATATGTTTATATAATTTGTAAGAGATCAGATTTGCTTGAGCTCCGAAATCAAGCAATGCCGTCGATTCAACTTGGTTGCTACCCACTTTGACTGCAATTATTGGTTCCACTATGTCTCCCACCAAAATTCTTTAATCGAATAGCATTTATTCGCAACGGTGATCCACTTTGTTGTTGTTGTCGTAGAAGCCTTCTTTTTGCAATGCGTTCTTTTGCTTCGGCTTGTGCTTCTTCTCGTACCCTCTGTTTCTCCTTCATCCGTTGTTTTTCTTGATGGATTTGTTGAAGCATATCCTATGTTAGTGGTAAATAATACTTCTTTAACCCCGACACCCACTAAACCAATTTGGCATTTCTTCACCTGCTAATGTAGCAAGCTTGACAGCTCCACTTTCTGATAAGTCACTAATCACAAAGGGTCTCATCCCTCGCTTGTCCAAAAACTTTTTTTGTCTTTTCTTTTTAGCATAGATCGAAGCTACAACTCTCAGTCGAAGTTCATCTAGCTTTTCAAGATCATCTATTCTTGAAGAGAGCTCATGGCCTGTCTATTCTAAGCGTTTCGCTACTCGTAGAGTTGGAACTAAAAACTCTATGGGTAATATAGCGTTTAGACTAAACACCATGTTGTATGGTGTGGTGTAAGCTACCTTGTATGCCCATAGTGTTGAGTGTAATTGTTGATCCCAGTCGGCGGTCCTTGACTCTGATACAATTTTAGTCAAAACAGTGCATAGTGTCTTATTTGTGGCCTCAGCTTGTCCATTTGCCTGTGGATGATATGGAGCAGATTTTCTATGTATGACCATGAATTCCTCTAGCAGGTATTCAATGACTTCCTTAATAAAATGTGTTCCTCGATCACTGACAATTTCTATTGGTAATCTGTATCGTACAAAGATATTCTCATACAAAAATTGTACAGTGGTTCTTGCGTCTGCTTTTTGTGTTGCTTTGGCTTCCGTCCATTTTGTGAGATAGTCCGTAGCCACAATGATATATTGGATATGGGTGCGATATGCAGGGGGTGAAATAGGCCCCACAAAATCAATTCCCCATTTTGAAAATGCCCGTGCTCCCATCATTGGCCGTAGTGGCATCTCATCTCTCTTTATTGACATCTTAGTGCGCTGACATGCATCACAACACTTTACAAACTCCTCGGCATCCATGTGCAATGTAGGCCACCATATTTCTACAGTTAAGACAATTTTTGCCGTCTTATCGCTTGAAAAATGGACTCCACTTATTCCTCCATGTGCATGTTCTAGAATCAGCAGGTATTCACTTTCACTTGCAAAGATTCTAAGTTGATTGTCCTTTCCTCTCTTGTAGAGTTGATTTCCAATTAAATTAAAGTCTCGAGTCTCCAACTCTATAGCCCTTTTTTGTGCTTTTGTTATGTTTTCAGGAAATGTCTTTGTTGTTAAGAAATCAATGATATATTGACTCCATGCAGGTGCAATGTTTACCTGAAACAATGTCGCGTGATCCACCGGTCGTTTGGTACTACATATAGTACCATTGTTAACATAAGCATGTGTGTCAGCATACATAGTTGGCCAATAAACTCCTAAGAGTTTCAATCTTTGATGTGTTTTCATTGTTGAGCAATGAAATGCACAATCTTGGATGTGTGCCTCTTCAAGGTAACACTCGAATTCCTCTGGATTTATACATAATCGTAGAATTTGGTCCGAGCCTAGATGGTACAGTCGTCCTGCAATCAACTGAAATTTTTTCTTTGTTGAAATGTTTGTTGTTTGGATCTGTCTTCCTTGTTATCAAATCTACCTCCAACGGAAAGAATGCTAACAATTTCCTGAGACCATTTGGGTATCATTTCAATATTGAAAAGATAAGCATCAGGTATGTCATCATCTACTCCTTCAGGAGCTTCCCCGTTTTGTAGCCTTGAAAGATGATCCGCCCGTAGATGAGTTTTACTCTTTTTTACTACCACTGTGAAGTCAAACTCTAGCAATATAATAAACCACCGTACAATTCTTCCAGTATTGCATGGTTTATTTACTAGATACAAAAGAGCTTGATGATCTGTGAAGAACACAAATTTGTTTGCAAGCAAGTAATGTCGAAAATTCTTTACAGCATATATCATTCATAATCCCTCTCTTTCAATGGTGGTGTAGTTCTTTTCTGCACTATTTAGCTGCCAGCTCGCATAACAAACTGGAAAATCCATTGTTCCGTCTCCAGATTGAGCCAGAATACTCCCAATTGCATATGCAGAGGCATCAATGTGAACATGGAATATATTTTTCCAATCTGGTGCTTTAAGTACAAGTACTGATACAAGGATTTCCTTAAGCTTTTGGAATAAATTTTCACACTCCTCAGTCCAGTCAAAACTGACTAATAAGCGATATAGAGGTTGTGCAATGACCGCATACATATATATGAATCTTCGATAATATCCGCAGTGTCCCATGAAGGATTGTACTTGTTTGGCATTAGTAGGCATGGGCAAGTCTACTATGACTCTAATTTTGTCTAGGTCAGTGGTTATGCCATTTCTTGAGACAATATCTCCTAAGATGCGGCCTTGCCTTACCATAAAAATGCACTTTTCCGGGTTGAGACAGATTCGATATGTTCTACACTTCTCAAATACCTTTTGTAAATGGTCAATATGTTCTTCTCGTATAAGAGAGTGGACACAGAGATCATCCATATATATTTCTAAGAATATTCTCAGGTATTCTTTGAACGCATGAGTCATTAACCTTTGGAAGGTAGCTGGGGCATTGGTTAGGCCAAAAGGCATAACTCTATACGCATATATTCCCCACTCTGTGGCAAATGCTATTTTGTGTTGATCCTCTATTGCAACTTCCAATTGGTTATACCCCGAAAACCCATCTAAAAAGGAATAAGCCCGTTTTCCAGCCACCCTCTCAAGCACATGTTCTATGATCAGCAAGGGATAATTATAACTTCTTGTGGCTGCGTTCACTTTTTTGAGGTTCACACACACACGCAGCTTTTTGTTCTTTTTGGGGACAACCACAATGGGTGACACCCAATCTGTATGCTCGATTTCATAGATGAATTCAGCATCCATCAGCTTGTCAATCCCCTCTTTGATTCGTTTAGCGAATGTGTCATTATATGTGTAAGGACACTGTTTGCTAGGTTTGGCATCTGATTTCAAAGGAATTGTATGTTGGCATATCGATGGATCAACTCCCTTGAGGTCTTTGTAGGACCATACAAACACATCTTTATACTTCTTGAGAAGTTGTGTTAGCCTTTCTTCTTCTTCAGACTCTAAATCAGTTGCTATAGAGAGAGACTGAGGCTCTTCGCCTGGCGTTGCGAGGTCTATCCGTTTTGCATTTTCTGGCCCATCGTAAGATTCCTGGTTTATTCTTTCCCTTACTGGTGATGTCATTATGATTTTTCTATTTTGGATGGTGAATTTTTTATAGTGGGATGGTGCATTCATGTTTCCTTTTTCTGAATCCTCCTTACCGTCACTTTCTCCCTCATTAGTCCATACCTCTCGTAACGACCGTTTTAGTTCTTGGTATTTCTTTTTACTCTCCATTTTGGTCCACTCTGGATCTTTTGTTTTCTGTTTTGATTGTTGAGATTTTCTTGATTTTGTTTCTGTTTTAGTCTTCCGTGCTTGTTTTATTTCCTCATGTGTCCTTTCCTTTCGAACTCTTGAGAATCTTCCTGATATTTGGTCTTTTACACAATCCTCTGCCTTGACAAGCATTAGATAGTGAGTTTTATCTTTTATCCTGGGCATCAAGTTCTCTCTAATTTTGTTTTCTAGCTCTTTTTTTTCTATAGCGTTCCTGGTGTCTAGGGTGTTGATTTGTAAAATCATAAAACTTGATATTCGCGGTTGTCTCCCCACGCTCACTTGAGCTCTCTGAACACTCGTTATCTACATCGTTACTTAATTCTAGATGCTCGGAGGAGTCATAAAACTCTTCTTATTCTGGTGAGTCTACATTCTCATCTCCTGCTGGTATAAGGCTTACCATGTAATAGGGTAGCACATCATAGCCATCCTTATCGTAAAATTTTGTCGTTGTGCTATCTGTAATGGTACAGACATCCAATGTTGCTAGTATGTATTCCCATTTCAGAGGTTCTAAGGCATCTTCGGGAAAAGGTTCAGGAATGTAATCCTTGTCCTCAATAGCTTTTTCTAAGATGCCTTCCTCTCTTTTTAAGCTCCCACAATGTGAAGCTCCGCACATCCATAGCTCTTTTTTTTGCCCTAACCATGTTGGGAGTTCGGACCCTGCCAATGTAGCTGAATCAAACTCTTCCACTGGTGTTTAGTTCACATCCTTGTAACTATGGTCTTTTAGGTATATTTTGGTTGTAGTCTCCCCACGTCTGAGGTATATGTGGTCGTAACCCCAATCCTGGACCATCTTTAATTGTCTCATGAATGGTCTTCCCAAGATGATCTCGTAATTGTTCTTTTTGTCGAAATCAACTATTGCAAATGTATGCTCATACTCGATTCCGCAAGAGGTGACAATTACTTTTTCTAAAAGTCCTAGAGGCTTTTCCATGAACCCATCTGCCAGTTGCAATTTCATTCTGGTAGCTCTCAAAGCCGGTCTCCCCATTTTTTCCAGAATTCTTTGGTGGCGATAGCGACTCCTGCTCCACTGTCAAGAATAGCTTTGGAAACTACTCCTTGGAATTCTAACGGTAGTGTGGTATTTTCATCTTCTCCCTCGCAATATTCTCCAACCTTGTTTAAAGGTACTGGCTTAGTGTTTAGTTGAGGCTTGTCCAATTCTCTGATCCCTTCTTGAATCTTCGAGGTAGGGTCTTTTACTCCAAATTTTTCTAAGCATTTGTCTACGGTGGTCCACATGTTTGGTCGTAACCTCAGGAGTTTGACTAACATGATTGTGCATGCCACAGGTGTGGACAATGACTCAATCAACCCTTGTGATCCATTACTCTATTAGAAGAAAGTCTTTGAGATGGGATAGCTCTCACCTCAGACTTAGCTTCATACTCCCCTAGGTAAGAGGGTAGAGTTTTTAGTGAGTCTGGTTGGTTGTGCCCCAAACTAATTGAACCCTGGTCTCCCCCTTGTGAATGCATATCAAAGTTCATTTGTGATCTTGCCTCAAACTCTTCAATGGGAGGTAAGATCTCATTTTTCTCCTTTCTCGTGCTATTTATTTGGTGGTTCACTTTGTTAGCTTCATTTGCTTCCCGGATTTGCTTGCACAGGTCATCTAGACTGTTACAATCCTTACCCACTTCTACCAATGTTTTAGGCTGAAAACCATCAGTTGTCTCATCTGTTGTATTTGGCACTATGATAGGTTCTCTCCCAGTCTCTCCTTCGTGTCTACTTGTTTCTCTATAGTTGGCTTTTTAATAGGGGTTGGATATGGTACCTCGTGCCAACTTGCAGGTTTACCAAGCGGATTTTCTATCAAGGATTGGGATGTTTCAATCATCTTTCGACACATTTCCAACCTCTGTTTTTCTATTTCTGCATATGGATAAGTCATCCATCTTTGCTCTTGGGTTTGGTTGTTTTTGAGTCTAGCTTCGTATGCTTTTAATAGTGCGTCTAACTGCTTTTCATTTACTTTTTCTACCGGCACTGATCCTCCTAATCCCACACTTCTGGGTTCTACTCTTTCCTAGGCTCCTTTGGTTGTAGCAGCATGTGAACTTAAACTAGTTAGATCCTCTAATCGCTCCAATCTATCCTTTGTGTGTTTTAACTCCTCGGATTGAGCCGTTTGCTCTTGTTCTCTCCTGGCTTTCATACGCACCTTTCTAGCTTTCCAAGTGCTTCTCTGATGTTTCATTTCTGCACTTGGGGCATCGGTCTTTGGCCCTTCAATTATGGGTTCGTTTGTCATTTGTTAAGCTTGTGCTCGTGTCACTGCCTGAATAGGTATTACTGTCTCGTTTTCTGACCCTCCACTGGAAGGCACTGCTTCCATCATGTTCAAAGTAGTTTTTGCTCCTTTGCTCAGGTTCTTAGGGTAATGAGGAATCAAGTGAGTAATTCCACACTCGGTGCAATACGCATTGACTCTAATGATTTCATCGTGAGTACAATCCCTTAGTCAATGATCTCCGCCACACTTGTAGCAAGGTCCCTTAGGCTGTTGAGGTGCTCCTTGAGCTCCTCTCTGTTGGTACGCATGCCTCTGCCCGCCCATGCCTCCGTTGGCTATGAACAACAGTGTTCGTTCATCCAAGCTGTACCTTCCTTCTTCTGCTGCCTGTGCAGCTGTTGGTGGTCCTGTACTTCCAATCATGCTCCAAGGTTCTGGCGTTGGGGTTCTTTCGGTGGATAATAGACAGGATTTTCTGCATATCCATTGTAATCTTCGTAATATGCATGCATAGGTACCAATGCCTTCTCTTCTGGTTCGTTTACCGTTGGTGTGTATCTTATGCCGATCGATCGTAATCCTGGTAGGGGTGGTTGTTGCCCCAATATTGGTTGTGTTCTTTCAACACCTACGGGCCCTGGTAGGTTGCCTGCTTGATACCTAGGCATCAGTGGAAGTTGAGGAGATGTTACCTGAGCTTGGGGAGCATATGGTCACTCTCTCACATATCCCTTGTTATAATAACATTCCTCTGTCACATGGTTTGTCCATTTTTTTTCAATAGCACACCACTTTGGCTGCTTAGCCTGAGGCTTGGTATACATATTAAATTTTTTTAGCACTTCCTCCACAAGTTGCTCCTGGCTTACAGCTACTTCTCCTTTCGGTGTTGTCTTAGCGGACTTGCTTCCACTTTGTTGTGAGGATGAATCGTCATCAAGATCCTTGAATTCACCCTCCTTGTAGACCGCACAATTGTCTACAAGGTAAAGAGCCTCCTTAGTTAACTCATTTAACGTTGTGCTCCTCTTCATATGTAAGTCCTTCTGGAGATCTGCGTTCCTTAGTCCTTGAATAAATATTAACATAAGTCTAAACTGAGTTGGCAGTTCTTCCACAGGGCAGAACTTCACATATCTTTTTAGTCGTAGGGTTGCTTTTCTCATAGATTCCCCTTCTTTCTGTTTGAATTTATGGATTTGTGAGACTGTATTATGAGCTATCCCCCTTTGTGAGAATTCCTCAATAAACTTGTCAAACACCTCCTCCATAGACTCAAAGTCTCTACGCTCCACAGAGTCAAACCAAGTAGTGGCATCCTCTTCTAGGGTAAGCCCAAACCCTGCAAATTGAGTAGGGAAGTCCAACATTTCTTCAGCTCTAATTACACGCACAAAGGCTGCTACATGATCCCTATGATTTCTGTTTCCCGTGTATTTCTTGTTTACCCATTTTTGCACCTGGGAAGGTCTAATTCTACGATGGTCTACAAATCTCATCATTGGTTCTCCTCGTCCTACTCGATATACCTCCTCTGGCCTTCGATAGTGGGAGGGTTCCTCTTCCAGAGGTGCCCCTAAGCCATAATTTCTGATGGTTCTTGCAAGAGGTGGTTCATCTCTTCGAACTCGTTCTATGGAATGTCTGTTGGGCTCTGCCGACTCTTGAGTTTTTGGCTTACTCTCGCCTTGATATCGTGAATAGAGTGGTGGTTCTTGTAAATCTCTTAGCCCTCGTGCGGTTGGATAACCATCTCTGTTTTGGTCTTGTTCTAATGTCGTACTTTGTTGAAGCCATGCCTGCAATGATGGTTGGGTTGCTTGTTGGTTCTGGTAGTTGAACGTCTGTTGTCGGTTAGAATGTGATGTTGTCTCATACTCTTCTGAAAATGGATTTTTTGACTTGCTAGGGGTATAGGTGGACCTTGGTACTTCTTCGGGGACATATGTTGATGTTTCTAGAATTGTTGCCTTTTCTACCTCCTCTGGGAGAATTTGTTTGTATTCTCGCCCATACCTGTCAACAAAAATGATATCCTTCCCCATAGCAATTTCATAAGAGAATAAGTAAAGAACCTTGTCTTTGCTTAATTCATTTGGGTAGGGTTCTTTGCATCGAAAATAAGAGACTACTCTCTCGCTCTCATGCTTGTAAATTCCCACATTCTCATTATAGGTAGAGACCCTGGTTGTTTTTTCATCATACATAAAAAGAGCTCCAGGTCGATCAATTTTTGGAGGTGGCTCTTGAGCCTCTGAGAACATTTTTCCTTTTGCCACGTTATCTCCATATCTGTTGTAATCCTCAGGGTTACTAACTATTAGATAGTGGTTCCCCTTTTTGTCTCGAAATCTATCTCCATCATCATAGACTCGAATTATTTCCAGTCTCTGAGAAGGTCTTTCCTCTCTACAAATACACTTGCGTCCCCGATAGTCAGAATAAACTAGGGCTCCCCTAGAGTTTGTTCCTTCTAAGAAGATTATAGTAAACTTGGCATCGTTCAAAGGGTTTTGGGAGGTACTTCCTCCTAGCATTGGTCCTTCACCGGAGAAACCTCCTGGCTATTGACTACCCATCATGAAGAAGGACTTATCTGATGAAGTGTCAGTATCACTACCCTCCTCAATGATCGGTGCTCATGGATCTAGCCTTGCCTGAGTTACACTCTCCTCAGTGGACACTAAGCTAGCCTGATCACCTGCCACTTTTTGGTCTCTAGGAATGTGTCTTCCTTATCTTAAATTCATCAAACTTAGCGATGCAATTTATCACAAATCCAACCACTCACCTGGCAAGGGATCAGTTTCCGCACAACTTCTTGCCTTGCCGTCGCTGAATATACATGTACACAAGCGTTTAATTTCGACAATCGAATCAAAGCATTTAACCGCTAGAGGTGGTCTTAGTAATGATTGGTATAACTGGAGGGTTAACCTCAACACTGTACTCTATACACTTCAGATGTTCTTGATTAGGTCTGCTAATCTGGAACTGTACTTTACTCGAGTGTTTGTCAGTCTAGAGGGAAAGTCTTAATTCTGTCTTGGCTCCGTCAAAAGGTCAAACAAGGTCCAATTTCACTTCTGAAAGAAGTTATGGAACTCTTAAGTCAATTGGAACATCCCTCTATGTCCACAGTCAGATTTTGACTTCAATAAGCCCTGTAGACATCCTACGCGTAGGATGTCTACTTGCTCAGTTTTGGCTGAAATCTGCACTATAGATTCCCCTTGATGTGTTGAGTCCACAGCTGTTCTCACTTTTTGATTTGGACACCTATAAGCTGATCAACTGATCATAAATATGTTCCAACAGCCTGATGTTGATCTGACTAGTCAAATTAACTCCAATTTGGACCAAAATTGACTAGGAGGCTTGCCTAAGGCTATACAACACCCTGCTATGCCTACAGTCAGATTTTGGCTTCAATATCATGCCTTAGACATACTACGCATAGCATGTCTAACTACTCAAAATTTCTCCAAATTCAAACCACAGACTCCTCTTAAGGTGTTGATCACTCTGGTATGCTCACAAGTGGATTTGGAGTGCTAAATCATAGTGAACACATCCTACGCGTAGGATGTCTAATTGCTCTGTTTCACTCCAAACTTGAGCCACAGCTTCCCCTTGATGTTAGCAACCCAATGATATGCTTAGATTTTAGTTTGGATTTCAAAGACCCCAATTTTAGCTATTCTAGCTTTTTTCAGTCAAAAATGCTAAAGTCAGCTAAAAACCCAATTTTCTCACCCAATTGAGATGAAACCTTTTTCATGCACTCAATAAATCATGTAGATCACGCTCATGAAGACATCCTATGGTTTTGGTCTTAAAATAATGCCTTGGGTCAAATTTGGGTAAGATATCTGGCAATTTCTGTCTTTTGGCCTTATCCTATCAAGATATGGTCAAGTTCCCCCATCCAAGTGAAAATAGGGTAATTGCTACCTTCTAACACACTGGTCAACTCATATTTTCAAAATTCTCACCAGAACACCCTGTAGACATCCTACGCGTAGGATGTCTACTGCTCCTTTTTTCAGGCTAAAGTGCTACTTTGCCTTCCCTATGCTCTCAGAAAGTGCCAATATGCCTTACAAGTGCAAAAATATACAAATTTCTCTCAATTTAAACCTTTTCTGAACTTTTACGTTTTCTGAGTCCGCCTTTTAGCTTTTGGGCAATCCAATAAGGGAAAAAGACTCAAGTCTATATGTTACTAGGGTGAAACCCACCCTCTGAACACACATGTGACCTCAGTTTCCCCAAATTCCCTGCTAAAATCCCCCTGGAGACATGCTACGCGTAGGATGTCTACTGTCTTAAAATTTAATTTTTTTCTGACAGAAGTACTCCCTATGCTCTGGAGCTCTCTCAGAAATAGTCATAGAAACTTTTGAACTTCAATTCAGCTTCTAAACACTCTTTTCCGTCTTTTTACAGCTCTTTGATGAGCCTAACAGCAACTATAACATACATGCAGTGCTCAAGATCATAAATCATGATGTCCTACTTACCCTACTCCTACTCATCATGTGAGATGGTGATTTTGGTGTCTCGGTTGCTTCCTGGCCTCCCCAAACTCTCAAGCTATCCTTTCACCGCCTCTACCACTCCAGCTCCTACTCCTTCTACCTAATACTACCTAAGTCGAAGGATCTAGGCCAGACACTCGCTCCCTAGACTCCTCCTAAGACCTAGAGAGTCCACCACCCTTTGATTGTATCTAAATGTAAAATAAGACTCTGACAAGACAGAGAATCCCTATCCTCAAGGACTAGTCTGGGTCACCTACCTAGGGTTTTCGTCCCCGGCAGCGGCGCCAATGTTGGCGGATACGCCGCGACGGACGTCAACACAGTGAGAACTCACCTAACAAGATTTTTCAGGTAAGGACGAAGCTCGACCCGCAGGTACGTGGAAGCAAGCATAGGGTGTCAACCTACACTCGACCGACTATTGACTACTTCCTACAGAGGTCTCTACCCAATGTCTAAGTTACAACCTTCAAGAGTACACAAGAGGAGATTTCCTACAATGCTTTCAAGAGCCAAATACCCATCAAACTTTCTCGAAACTCTACGGAACTTGAGGGAAATCCTATTAACACCAATAGGTCACTCTCCCTAAGGTCCGCAAAACCCCAACCCTAAACACCCGATGCAGAATCACGTAGGATGTCTGGTCGAAATTTACAGGTCATCGTTTCCAAAACCTAAAGTGCCTAATGTGTAGCTCTACTCATTGCAAATGCGTGGATATGTTGAAATGCAAAAACGGACAACGTATGCTCACCGAATCACCCGATATAGCTTGTGGATCGATCTCGTAAAACCAGGCCGTACACCTGCAATGTAGGTGTTGGCGTGTAGCTCTCTTTGGAGGCAACACGCTGCACTTCTCCGCACTTGATTCCGACCACCAGTGCGCTCGTAGCGTCAAGATAAACTCTCACTCTCTCTTGTACACAGAGTACACTCAACTCACACAGACAAAAACTTATAAAAATGACAAAAGGTTCTTTGCGTTAAGGTCAAAAATGTTATAAATACCTTACAATCTCAAACCCTAATGTTCCAATTTAACCATTTACAAAGTCTAAATGTCAAAAATGGGATACAATTTGGAAGCTTCTGCAAGCCCCACTATTTACAAAGGTGAAATGACGGTTTCTTCTCAATTAAGGAATAATTACAAAGTAAATTAGTATCCTACCAGGCAATCATCCTCCGTTGGGTGTGTCCAGCCACTAACAACTGGCCAGGATACTTATGGGAAAAGGTAAGAGAGATCAATGATGAGAGCCTAACTTTAAAGTCAGCTCCTATAGAGGAAGTCTGGTTGGATAACCTACCATCTGATATGAACATGGATTTACAATCCTTGTACGGGGATTGCGGATTGGAGGCTTCAAGAATATCTAAACCATTGACATTAAAAACATTACCTTCTTACTTGGGAGATAACAAAGATGAATCCATCGTGTGCAAGACCACTCAAGTAAAAAGAGCCAAACAGACCCTAGAAGTAGACAACAATCATTCAATCATGTCTACCCCCATCCAATGCACTCTTACTTTGGGAGAACTGTTGAAACTCAGGCCATACTTGTGGAACGATTTCCAAAAAATCCTATAGAAGGTGGGGATAACGAGGTTAATCTCTAAGAATTTGGAAATTTTGAAAAATGAAATGGAAAACAAAGAGATTCGATCAGTTCCTATGAACAAGGTTGGAGAATATTATGAAGGGGAAGAAGGAAACACTACCCTCCGAGTGAAATATAATGACATTGAAACCATGGCAATACTGGATAGTGGAGCTGGCATGGCCATAGCTACTAAAGCAGTATGGGAAACCTGGGGACAGCCAGTCATTAGACAAACGCGAATGAAATTGCAGTTGGCTGACGGACACATTGAGAGACCACTTGGGCTACTTGAAAAAGTGATAGTATGTTCTTGTGGAATTGAATATCAACACACTTTTGGCATAGTAGACTTTGGGAAAAAACTCAACTATGAAATCATATTGGGAAGATCTTTCATGCGATAGGTACAGCTTATCCAAGATTGGGAAAACAATTATCTGTACTTGAAGCAGGTGGGATCTATAACAAGAGTCAATCTAAAAGATCACACTTATAGAGATGTCTTGAAAACACCCATCCAAGAGTTTGATTCAGTCTCTTTGGCTGAAACTAAACTCCCATCCTAGTTAAACAAAGACACTCCTATTTGGATGTGTGGAGCTTCAGAAAATGGAAGCTTAAGACGAGAGGAATGTATCCTAGAAAGGGACTATACAGACGAAGCCTACATACTTGAACCCTTTCCAGAGCATTTATTTGAACCATTCGAGTGGACTCAAATTTTAGCGACAATGGATGTATGTGTGAATACGTCTATGCCTACTCAATTTTGCAATGAGGATGGCTACGACATAATCCCCATCCAAATGATGTCAGTCCTCAACATTGAAACAAAGATGAGGAAACCAAGGACTTGATGAAAGCTCAACAAGTCTTTTCTGACCTCTAGTACGATGCAACTGATGAGTTAGATGAACACTCAGCTACCTCAAAAGATTCGGGGTCAGAAAAAGAGCATACGAGAGCTTAGTTACTCTTAAAGGGAGGGGGAAAAGTTTTTTGACTTTCCAAACCAGAAATCAAGAAGAAAAAAATGGTATAGACGAAAGAGAGACACCAATATTGTGAAAAAATGACCTATGCCATCAGTCTCCAGTAAAACACAATTCTTGATGCAAATAGATGCTAATGATTGTGTCAAGGACAAAATAACTGGCAGATATCCTTCAAACACAAACTCAAAAATGTCTCAGACATCGAGAAAATCAAAGAAGGGTACTCAAGAAAAATCTTAGGATAAAAAACCACTCATGACCAGAGTCGAGCAAAAAAAGAAATATCAAGAGTTGAAAAAAGCTCTAAAGGAGATATACACAACCGAAATGGAAACCACGGAAGAGGATGGTTAGGATGTAATGCATGTTCCATTCCATTACAAAAAGTATACTCTCCGAGATCATAAAATCATAATCGAACAACGTGTTAGGGAACTACGGAAACAAGGCGAGTCTTGCGAAGGACCTGAAAACGCTAAAAGGGTAATCTTGGCTGAACCAGGAGAAGAGCCTAGACCTGCTTACATTGCAAATGACCTAACAGAAGAAGAAGAAAAGATTTTGCTGAGCTTGTTAAAGGAATATCGGGATATCTTCGCTTGGTCTTACAAGGATCTCAAGGGTGTTGATCCAGAAATCTGTCAACATACTATACCCATCAGAGATGATGCGAAACCAAGTAGATAGAGACCATACACTTATAACGAAACATTTTCCAGGAAGATCAAAGAAGAGATTGAAAAACTAAAGGAAGCTGAATTCATTTACAAAATTGAACACACATATTGGGTGTCTCCAATTTTGGTAGTACCTAAGAAGAATGGAAAATTACGAGTGTGTGTTAATCTCAAAAATGTGAATGCAGCTACCATTAGAGACAACTTTCCTCTCCCGATAATAGAGCATGTTTTAGAACAAGTGGCAGGAAAAGAAGCTTACAGCTTCTTAGATGGCTTTTCGAGATACAATCAACTTTTGGTTGACCCAAAAGATTAGCATTAAACTGCTTTTGCAACAGAATGGGATATATTTGCCTATCGGGTTATGCCATTTGGGTTAACTAATGCTCCAGCCACATTTCAGAGGTTGATGAGCCATGCTTTCAAAGAGTATCTTCGGAAATTATTAGAAGTATACATGGATGATCTATGCGTACATTCGTCAATCCGGGTTGATCATTTTAAACACCTCAAAAAGGTATTTGAGAAATGTAGACTTTAAAGAATATTCTTAAATCCTGAAAAGTGCACATTCATGGGAAGACAAGGGAAAATTCTTGGACATATCATGTCTAAAAATGGCATAGCTACTGATATCAAGAAGATTCATGTCATTGCTAATTTTCCTAGACCAACAACAGTCAATGGGGTACAAGCCTTCATGGGACATTGTGAATATTACTGACGGTTCATCTACATGTACGCTATAATTGTAAAACCCATGTATAGCTTGATTACGCACTTTGAATGGACCGAGGCATGTGAAGAACCCTTCATGAAGCTAAAGCAAGCTCTCACCTCAGCTCCAATATTGAAAGCACCAGATTGGGATAAGGTATTCCACGTACATGTAGATGCTTCAAACTTTGCTATTGGTTGTATACTAGCCGACAATTGAACATGGCGGAAAAGAATTACATCACCACCACTGAAAGAGAAGGACTAGGAATGATCTATGCCATTAAAAAGTATAGACATTACCTATTAGCCAACAAGTTTGTGTTCTTTGTGGACCACCAAGCTTTGTTATATTTGGTCAACAAGCCATGCAGCACAGGGAGAATTGTGAGATGGTTCATCATTCTTCTCGAATTTGATTTCACTGTGGTTGTAAAAAAAGGCACTGCACATCAACGAGCAGATAATTTTTCAAGGATGTTTCAGGGGAATCACCTAAAGGTGTCGACGATGATCTACCAGATGCCTATTTTTTCTCCGTGGAAATGATACCTAGATGGTTGGAAAACATTGTTTCATTGATGACAATAGCTCAAGTGGATTCACAAATACCACTTCGTATCATAATTGATTTAATCGAGCAATTGGCTATGTATCAATTACTAGTTGGAAGGCTATATAAAAGAAATCGGGACGGGATATTGCTTTTATGCATTAACCCTGAAGAAAAGGAGCAATACCTAAGTCAAGCACATGTTACCATAGTAGGAATTCACTTTGTGGAAGACTATGCAACGAATCTTGAGATGAACACATGAATGAGATGATGATTCTTGGAATTCCCTGGATGCGTACATACAAAGCAGTACCAGATTGGGATACGAATCAGCTAAAGCTATCACCTAAAAGAGGGCAACTCATTGTTCCAATTGCACCAAGCAAGGAGGAATGGAAAAGAAGCAATTAGCAGACCAATCCATGAAGCCAATCTTCTCCATCCCCTCGACAATCAAGTGCTACAAGTAGCATGCAAGGAGTCATGCAGATTTGGGTACCAAAAGCACAGCTTAAGGATAAACCAAGTTAGATCTGGGTGCCTAAAACTTCACTGAAGAAAGAAAAGAAGGTTCCATGGAGTCGAGCACAGAATCGAGTATCTCCGAGCAAGGAACCTAACATGAAAAGGGTTTGGAAGAAAAAGGAGCACTTATCTTCTCCACAAACCGTGAAACCAATCAACCAGTGGCGAGTTAAGTCTCAACAGAATCCACCACACCATGCAGCACCAAGACGACCGAATTACCAATGGAAAAAAAAAAGCTCGACAACAGTCTAAAGTGCTATCAACAGCTCAAGCAATCAAAGTGCTAAAGCACCCTGATGGTACAATCAAACAGAGAGCACAAAAGCTACAAGATTTGCTCTTTGGAAGACATCAGCAGCAAACCTCGACATCGGAAACCCTTGAGTTAAATACTCAAGACCCAGCTCTTGCACAGCATATTGGCTTGCATTGCATTGATCTTAATATCATGGTAGAGCCAATCACGGCTATGCATAGACACAATTTTTCAACCCATGCACGCAATCGTCCCGGAGTACGCCATCTAAGAGGGGTGGAAGGGCACTAAGTACTAAGTAATTAAGGGCAATGTTTGAAGAGAGAGAAAAAAGTTCCATGTTAATGTGTGATTTTTTGCAAAATTATCTAATAATGTCCTTATAATTCATCAACAAGGGAAAATTCATTGATAATATCTTCCCGATGAGTGTAAATAATGTATATACTATCAAAAAATCATTAAAAATAGTCCTTTTTTGGGTATTTTTCATCATTTTTGTTGATAGGGAGGCCTAAAAATGAAGAAATCAAACAAAAAACAATAAAGCTTTGTTTTTCAAGGGATTTTCTTAATTATTGGATTTTTACTTCACTTTTTTAGAGCATTTTGCTATTTTCTTTGATTTTTTCAAATAAACATGTCAAAATTAATAATAAATAGAAGGGAAGCTCAGATGGAAAAATTGAAGACACGATGGTGATCAAAAGGACAAGGCGGACAAGCACAAAAAATTTCAATGAAATCAGAAGACAGGAGCGGGAAGCCTAAATTAGGCGGCCAGGCCTACTTTTGTAAAATTCTTGCAGAATGAGCTACAGGAATCCGATCAGGGAAAATTTTGAGTCTAACATAGATTTCACGGCTTAGTAGAACTAACGGGGGAATCTGGGGAAATTTGGTTCGGGAAGTCCAGGTATAGATATCCATGGTAAGCTAAAACCACCTCATTTCCACTTGGAGCCTTTGCAGAGAGAGATTTCGGCCTCTTTCGCACGACATTTCCAGAGCCCACGGTTGACCTTTCCGATGCCGTCTCACACGAGACATGAGGGGTAAGTTCTTTACTCGATAATGATTCATTTTGTACGGCCGGTAGCTAGTGTAAAGCCTTAGAAAAAACCCTAGAAACCGAGCAGTGCACGAAGACCTACGACCTAAAACTGACCATAGTGGCCTGTCAGCTTGACCAAATCGGATGGCATTCTAACTAATAGAACCTTTTTATACCATCAGATGACCATTCGGCTGGGGTCAAGGGGGTCCCCAGAAGAAACGTTAATGCCTGAATTTCGACCTGGCTCCACAGATGGCTTGCTAATGAGGTTCATATACAATGTATATGATTGGTTTGGTGAAATTCATCAAGCAAAGCCCTCGAAAAGCAAAAAACAGCTCAAAGGTTACAAAGCGTCAAATTCGACATACGATGCCAAACTGACCCCAAATGAGCCAGAATTGGGCAGGTAGCTTCACGACTATGTTACGGACAAGTCCAAAGCCTCAAAGTTGACCGACCAACCCAACAGACAGAGTAATCACAAAAAACGGTGATTTCAGAGTCGACAGAGCACAAAGTGATGCCAGCATGATCAAACTTGACAAAATTTAATTTAGGACTTGTATTAGGTGTATGAAACATGTCTAGGTCAAATTTTGTGGGTTTTGCAAAGTTTTTGTCACTGTTGTAAATAATCGCGATTATTTACTTTTGCATCAGTTTTGCTTGGAAATCGTCAAATCGCCTCACCTATCATGTGTACACACCTATTACATGCCAGTGCCATCAAACTTCTTGATGTAATGATCATATTTCTGAGAAGAATTAGCCATAGCTACTAGGAGAGAATACAAGAGAATCAAACTTCATATTTATGGGCAAAATTTTTGCAATTTTTTTGGCAGAGTCCCCTTTGCATGGAGAACAAAATCTCAGCAATATATTTTGCAAAAGAGTGTAAAGTGAGCATAAACCATCATATCTCACTGCCGTGATTTCCAACATGGTGTCAAAGCACCTACACCCCTCTATACATAGCCTATGGTTTGGATACAAAAATAGGGAACTTTAGCAACCTATTTCACCAAAGATATCTCAACATTTGAGAATACCTCAACTCATTAAACCCTTACATAGGACCCTCTAAAAGGCTTAAGCAGACATAAGATGCTAGCCACAGTCTCAGAAAGGGCTCTTCTAGATCGAGTCTCAAAAATGGCAAGGTAACTACCAAAAATCAAGTCAAGATAGCCTCCACAATAACATACATAGGTAGTATCCGCAACGCAACACACATGAGCCAAAAAATTTCTGTAAAAGTGCAAGATATGCACATAAGCAAGCCCAACAGATATGCAAGCAATATAATGGATCCCAATGGGGATGCTGCTCTCAAAGAACTCATGTCACATAAGTAGTGCTAACATATGCATAAACCAACACATAAAATCTCACAAGAATCAAGAACAAGTGCAAAAATTCTATCCAAGTATCCGTAAATCATGTGTCTCAGATGAGCTATATATTGTAGAAATAGAGATAAATAAATCTCATAAATGAGCCACAAGTATATATGTAAGTGCCAAAAAATGTATAGGGCAATATATAAACCACTCTCAATACGCATAGAGAGCACAATATATCTGTGTATGCAAAAGTAGCTATCCCTGGAAAATAAACTTCACCTATAAAGTTGTCGTCAAAATCTATGGCTTGATCGGAATGAAGTTCTTTGTTGGAACTCCAACGCTAACACCACCTGTGATGCCGATGCAAAAAAAAATTCTTTTGAACCGCATGCTCATAAAAAGTAGTCTTTTGAGAGACACTATGGGATTGAAAAGTACACTCCCATTGCAAGACTTGTTGAAATGTAGGGAGAGAGAGAGAGAGACACACACAAGACAAGAGGCACACCATATATGCTCCCAAAGACTAATTCATATTGAGGATAAGTTATATATATATAGGTGAGACCAAGGTAGATAGAGTGATCAATATATAGCTCCAACACCCCCCCTCAAACAAAGGTCTCTAGCTCTATATGAAAAAACCCTTTGGGAGTACAAGAGAAAAACACAAGCCCATATATAAATGTGAAAATATGAACTAGAAGAAGTGATGTGAAAGTGCATTGTGTATCTATGTACAAATAGAAAAGGGATCAAGAGGTTGCGATGTGCAAGTGTAAAGTGTGCATGGTGCATGGTGCCTATAAGATTACAATCACATATCTACAAAGCTACCATAAGAATAGAGCTCTAATGTAGAAAGAGTAAAACCGAGGCAACTCCAAGCTTTGAGCTTAAGACAATGCCGCTAGTAGATCGTATAGATGAATGTGAGATGGCCCAATCTACATCTGTGTAACCTAAAAGAGAGAGGGACGACATAGACTTTGATGTCAATTGTTGTTGATAGACCAAACCAAAACCTGCAGTACATTTCAAGTATCTCAACGTGCATTTTGCTACAGACCAATGCTTAAGAGAAGGACACACAAGATGTTGCCCAAGATACTTAGCAATAAACAAAATATCAAGACGCGTGTTCAAACAAACAAATTAAAGGCACCCGATAAAATTATGAAAAGGTTGATTCGTAACAAGCTAACCACCACTTTCAGAAGTATTTTTTATGGAGCTTGCAAGACAAGGAGTATTGACCGAATGTACAAATTCCAAACCAAACTTGTGAATATTATCTTCAATGAACTGAGATTGTTGAAGAAATAAAATACCTTTGGTACAATTCTTTTGGATTTGAATGCCAAGACATGAGTGAAGCTCCCCAAGATCTATCATATCGAATGCCAAAGCCAACATCTTCTTGACTTGTTGAAGAAATCCCAAATCATTGGAAACAAGAAGTGTGTCATCCACATAAAGAGCAAGGATCACAAAAGCACCAATTTTGTGTTTGATATATAAGTTGGAGTTTGAATAGCAAGAGATAAATCCATGGGCGGTAAGAATAAGATTGAACTTTGTATACCAAGCTAATATTCAACAGCATATGCTCTATTTTAATTAATCTGCATCAAATTGGCACGTAAAGGACATGTGAGAGGGGTAATCAAATCGTCCAAAATAATCACAAGAAGAAGAAGAATCTTTAGATAAGCGTGGTTGTTTTGTGGAAATATTGTGCTTTTTGTCATGTTGACGTGCCCAACAATCATCTCCAATATAAAGATTTCTGTTGCAATAGGAACAACGCTTGCTAGGAAATTTGAGATGAGAGAAACTACCATTGTGACGACCACCCTATGTGGCTTGCTTGTTGAAATGGATGCCTTCAAACATAAAAGGCCCATTCCAACTGTTGTGATGCAGACTCCTCTTATAAAACCATAGCTGCATCGTGCCTAGTATTACACCATTCTTAGTGTTGAGAGTATTCAATTAAATACATGCACGTTTGGTCAAAATACAAACCGTTCTTGTTAGAAAGAATTGTAACAATGTTTTCATAAGAAATCCTTCTCATATCAAGAACAAGTGAAATTAGCTGCTTTTGTGGAACAGGATCACCGACAATAGCAAGTTGATTAATATTAAATTGTAAGGACTCAATATGTCCCATCATAGCATACCAACTTTACATTGTAACATGGTAAGAAAACCTCTCAAATAAAGTATTTTTGTGACATACTTCTTCTAAAAGTTTGCTAGAAGATACTCCCATACATTGTGGGTAGTAGAAAGTTCATATACATCAAACAAATAGAGCAAAAAGAATGTATTGCTGAGATGCTTTATTACATTGCTACCAATCAATATAAGCAAGATGCCACTCTTCAAAAATAGGACCTTCAGTGATAAGAATGTTGTTATGATCCAAATAAATAGCCTGAGATGGACATATATACTTTCCAAGAACAACATCCAAAAGTTCATCGCTTTCAAGAATTAACATCATCTTTGCTTTCCAGTCAGGAAACCCTTGGTCTTAAAAAGGAGGAATAAAACATTGGCCAAAACAAAAGCCATTGACAAGAACAGTCATAGCCATATCCGATTGCGACAAGATATACAAGATAAAAGCACAAAATTTTCACACCATATATGGTAAAGGCCGCAAGAGACGAGAGACGTCAACAACTGAGAAGTATCGTTGTCGTACTTTGCCAAAGTGAGCAAAAAAGAATCCTCGACAAAAGCTCAAAGAGGATGAGACACAACACCTAAAATGGCAGGCAAAAGGAGACGTAAAAAATAAAAAGCAGTCCTTAGAATAGAGATACATAAAAGGGTGTATGCATGATCAGGCGTGCCCACTTTTTGCAGTTCTCTCCCAAGCATGACATCCACGATGCAGATAACTCAATGAGATACTCTTGTTCCCGAGGCACCATTTCCTGCCACGTGGCCTTGTCCCAAACTTGTCAAGTTACTCATTGAAGCCACCATGTAACGTGGTGAGTTACATGGTGACTCCACGTGGCCCCTGTCACTTGCTACCTCAGCTACCCACATCTACCATGGAAGATGTGCCACATAAAGCAGTAAGTTATGTAGCGGTCCAACTCGGTGGGTTTGGTTTGCCACGCCAATCCGGCTTCAAGTGCCACATCATGCCGACATGTAACTCGCATGATGTGGTTCTTGAAGCCAGATCGGCTTGGCAAACTAAGCCCACTGAGTTGGACCACCACGTAACTTGTCGAGTTACGTGGTGGCACGTCCTCCATGGAAATCAGCTTTCGATGTGCAACTCGATGAGCTACTTAAAAAATTTGAATTACTGTTATTTTATTTTATTTTTTAAGGTAGCTCACCAAGTTACTTTAAAACTTAAATTATTATTGATTTCATTTTTTAAAAAGTAACTTGTCAAGTAACTTTTAGGTTTGCTTATTCATACATATAGAACACAGAATCTTTGGCTTTTTATCCAAAGAGGTAACTCTAGAGTTACCTCTTTAGCTTGTGTGTCTACATTTGAAACTATTCATTAATTTGTTTTGAAGATTCTATTTTATATAAATTTTCCTAAGCTTTCACACTACCCAAGGGTTTGTTTCCACCACTCACTATTCACCCCCACCTTGACACCCAACATCTACCATCTACGGTTGACTCTCAGCACTACAACCTTCACAACGTCAATTGCAAGCTCTAGTCATCGCCATATGCCCCCACCTCAACACCCAACATGTGCCACCTACACTTGGCTAAGAGAACTACAGCGTTTAGGAAGTTAATTGCAAGCTTTAGCCTAAAACCTTAGATTAACCTCCCGGCATGTCAATTTCTTTTGCTTTCGCCATTTTGATCTAAAAAACTTACAATACTACCTAGAGGTTGAGAGAGAGAGAGAGAGAGAGAGAGAGAGAGAGAGAGATTTTTTTTGATGTTCGTTTACGTTGCATGTGAGTGACGTATGTTCCTTGGATCCAACCGAGAGAGAACCACCACCACTTTCTCTTCTTGCTCACAAGGGAAAGACATAGGTAGAGAAAGATGATGCCTCCAAATAACCACGTTACTTGCTACTGCTGACGCGCACGCGCGCGCGTGAGAGAGAGAGAGAGAGAGAGATATATATATATTCAATGATGAACGCAATGCCCATCCCATGCTTTGTCTCCTTGAACACTCGTCAGTCTTTGCCTTTTTTCCCTTTCCCTCTCTCACACATCGCTTGTCAAAGCCCCTGTTGCCCTTGTTGCCCCTGCTCGTGATAACTATTCCTCTTCCTTTGTCTTTGCCTTTCATTTTTGTTAAGCCTCCTACAGAATCTCGTGTTATTCTAGCTAATGAGACACATTTTAAAAATTGGACAGACATAGTCCTTGGGAATATGTAAATTCAAATGGAAAATTGCTCTTGTTGTTGCCATCATCATCTTCATCCCCCCCCCCCCCGTCGATCTGTAGTAGGAAGCACCGAGCTGATGGCATCCCTCCCTTACATTGCGATCACTCTGTCCCACTTGACCTTCTCCTTCGCATGTCCCATCTCTCTATCTCTTTCCTTGCTCTCTGATCACTCTCTCCCACACCGATCCTTCTCCTCTGCTTCCGCTTGTGCGTGCTTCATGTGTTGACTGAAACACACACACACACACACACACACACACACACACACACACACACACACACACACACACGTGCGTGCATGCATGTGCATGCATACACACACACACATGCTATGCGCAAAGGGAATTCTCTCATCTTTAGAGCTCAAGTTTCGTGCAATCCCATAAGCTCCAAATTGCAAGGCTGCTTTGGGTGTCGACCATCCCTCACCATGCTATGCTACATGGTCCTCGACAAAAGAACAAAGACATATATATATCTCTCCTCTCCTATCGTGATGCACAATATTTCTCTCTCCTCTTCCCTCCCCCTCTCCTCCACATGGAATCTTCCCCTTTTTTCGTCCTTCAAGCTAACTAAGAATCTTGCTAGATTCTGCTTAATGAAGCACATCAAACAAAATTTGGACCACTTTGGCTCTACTTCATATCCATTAGATAGAATCTTGCAAGATTCATTTCTTCATGGTAGTGTCTTGCTTACTTTGTAAAAAGGAGAGTTTTCAAACCAGGATATCAAACCCTTGCAGATTCATATTGGGGTACAGGTGTCTATGCCTTGCCGGGTCGTCTAGGCTATGGGTGCCCGCCCACTGATACCACCTTATTCTTGTACATATACCAAGAATAAGGAGCTCCTCACTCTGAGGTTGACTCCACCCACACACTGTCTACTCTCTCCTTCTCTCGTTCACGCATGCACACCTCGCATCCGCGCACACACACTCTTCAACTGATATCAGAGCTTTGGTTTTGCGCGGGTGTAGTGAGATGGTTGAGTCACCAGCTCCTCAAACGACAAGGGTATTGATGACAGCAAGACAAGAGAAGCACAAATTGCAGATCTAATCTTAGACATATATATTCAACTTGTATAGAGATTGTGTAGCAATCCATTGCTGAATTTTGTATAAAAACAACAGGAACAAGAAGTGTTGCAGCTCGTTTTTGCCGTTCTTGGCTCCTGAAACATCGTTTTTTGCATATCTCCGTCACACAGAGTCTCTTGGATATAATCTAGAGTCTAGGTAGGGGTTTTGGCACATTTTGGATGTGATGGTTATGTCCATTTTTTGAAATTTTGATCAGAATTATAGCAGGTGCAATAAAAGCAAGTTTATGCTTTGTTTTTGGGCCAAAAACAGATGTTTTTTGACATATCTCTCACACCCACACTCGGATATATGTGATCTAGGAGTCCACCCTATGGTTTTGGCACGTTTCGGACATGCTGGTCATATCAAAAATTTTAAATTTTGAGCACTAAATGTTTTGCAGCAGCCTGTCACAACAATCTCGACATACTGAAGTTTTGCAGTTTGATTCCTACATGGTAGAGAGTGATGCGGTTTGCATCCTTGGCTATGTATGGCACACTCTGGTGCTATTTGAGAGAGAATTCACCTTGTTTTTGTGTATGAAAGTAATGATTTGGGATGTGATTTTCGGATCGTTACACATTTGGATGCGATTTTATGCGCATTGAATGATTATGTGGGGCAGTATAGAGAGCAATTTCTAGCATAGTTTTGTGTAGTTTCATGCTATGTATGCATTTGAGGATACAACTTGAGCTAGGTATAGATTCCAAGTGCCAAGTTCATAGGTTTATAGCATTTTTGAACAAGCACAGGTCCTAGAGCTACTCGTTTAGGAGTGAGCAAGTTTGTCAGGGTTTTGGCAGTGCATGTATGCCATTTGTGGATTTGTTTATTAAGACACTTAGTGTCTGTTTTGGTGCATTTTTTGGTGAGTTTTTAGAGATTTTGCTCAAAACACAAGGGAAACTCTATCCGTTTGTCCCCAGATTCTCGCCATGTTTTGCATGTATTCGTAGTCTACCCTCTGATGGTTTAGTGGTCGAATTTGACTCCCACTTCCGACAGTGATCAAGTGTTCACTCTCACTTTGACAAGCTTGGTCAGGCTTGGTCAGTTTGGACACAGTTTAGTGTTCTTGTATCCACTCTTGCAGGAGTGAGGATTGCATATGCTTGTGTGGCTACAAATAGACAGTCACAGGTTTCACAATTTTTTTTGCAAATTTTTGCAGGCAGTTTCTATTGTGGGATGCATTTTGAGCTAGTTTGCTCTCTATTACGTATATGGTTATTGCAATTTACGCTCAGCTGAGTAGTTTGTCCTAGATTGCGTGCTTGCAAAGTTTGTAGATTGTGAAGTTCATTTTACGCATATGTGAGCATCGGGTTTGATGCAGTTTGATCATGGTTTCATGATTGTATAGTGGTTGCTTTATTTCCACTTTGACAGTGATTGAGTGTTACTCTCAATTTGACGCTTGGACACAAGTTTAGTGGTCTTGTACTCACTCTTGCAAGAGTGCATTTATGGTATGCTTGTAGTGGTTACAGGTTTCCTTTGATTTTGCCTCATTTTCTCACATCAACACATATTCCAAGCGTGAGACTAGAACATGCAGGTTAAAGGTTTTCACTATTGAGCTATTGGTTGGTTTATGATTGATTAGCGCAGTGGTCGATTGATATCCCACTTTTGGTGTGTATGCCCTGACATGATTTGTGACACAGTGGAGTCTACAGTGCAGCTCATGAGAGACGGAGGTCTCGATCTTCCCAATATATGCAATGTTGGTATTGTGGTCACACAGAGCACATTAGGCATTTTTTTTTTAGACGCATTAGACAACAGTAGAGACATATGCATGTTGCACAGGTAGTTATGACATAGACTAGAGAGACGGCTACATATGCCAGTGATGGTGCTGTCACATTTACCTCTAGCATCCACCCATGATACATGTCTGATAGAGATGGCACTTGCTCTCGATGGCTGCTAGATGAGTCTGCAACATTTCATGTCACACCATGCCATGACTGGTTTAGCACATTTGCTAGTGCGATTTATGGTCGTGTTCATCTGGCTGATGGTTCAATGTATGACATAGAGGGTGCAGGAGATATATGTCTGTAACTACCTAGTGGTGCATCTTATAACCTCATATGTGTGTTATGTTCATGGGATTGCGCAAAGCTTGATCTCAGTGAGATGTTTGGGAGACAGTGGATGTCAGATATTGCTTCAAGTGCACTCTTTCCAGATGCAGTTGGGTCGCCTAGTCATTACGCGAGGTGCTAGGTCATACATTGTATACCCAGTGCAGGTTTCACAGGTGTGAGACGGTATAGTCTCCATTACTACCATGATATGTGAGGAGAGAGAGACTAGACACGTTTTTGTCATGAGTGAGCTCCAATATCCTTAGAAGACATAGAATTTAGCTGTGCAGGACATGTCAGTGGACTCTGCAGCGGCAGAGGTGGAGCAAGATTGCTCCAATGAGACAGAATAGGCATCATCTGAGTGTGTGCAAACAGAGGTAAAGTGGGTCTTCTCCCTAGAGGCACATGCCAAGATGACAGATATGGAGCTTTTTGATATGCTCATGCTAGAGGCTGATGAGGTGATATCAAGACACACGCATTGAGTCCATGTGGATGCCAGGGGGAGGTGGTCCTCCAGGAGTCAGAGTTGACACATCCATTTGTGACAGCTAAATTAAACCTGACGATGCATACTATACACATAATGTAGGGAAAGCGAGTACAACCAGGTTTGTGCAGATTTTGTCAGTGTTTGGGCGTCTCATGTTCAACTTGCTAGTGTGGAGGCCCAACCTAGCAACTATATTGGGAGCATTTGCAGCAGGGATTGTCAGTCATAGGGTGACGAACATTAGCATTATGCATAGTGGAGTTTTGCAGATCATACAAAGTAGTCTGCGGGATTTACATGCTGGCTCTAGTGTAGGTACGCACACTTGCCTACCACCGAAGTCGATACAACTGCATGTACATTGACTGAGCGAGCGAGCGGGTGTAGGTTGAGACAGTCCCTCACCTGTTATCTTGTACATACTAATAGTTTAGCTAGTAGGACCCACCTATTGGCACATTCGCCTTTAAGTGGGAGGTTGTTGGGGTACATGCATATGTGCCTTGTTGGACCACCCATGCTATGGGTGCACACCCACCACTGACACCACCTTATTCTTGTACATATATCAAGAATAAGGAACTTCTCACTTTGAGGTTGACTCCACCTACACATTGTCTACTCTTTCCTTCTCCCTTGCACACCACGCATGCATGCATTCATGCACACTCACTCTTCAATTGATGCATAGGACTCTTCATGTGCACCCTGACCATCCGTTGTTGTCTCATTAATCAGGCCCTGCACAATCGCCAACTTTTGACCATTGGACTCGCCAAGGGTCCAACAACAAAAAAATTGATGATTGTGCCATCCCTCACCATCAAAACGGCTTGTGATGGTCACAAATCTTTATAGGGATAGGGAGTAGGGTGCTTCCCCCACCCTTGCAAAGTTTCATGGCCATCCATTGCCTTCTCGTTGGTCAAGCTTCGCACAATCGCTAATGTTTTGCCATTGTGCTTGTCCATGAGACGGTAATGGATGGCCTCAAAACTTTACAGAGGCATAGAAAGCACACTCCTCCCCATCCCTATAATTGCAATCTGTCTCAATGGTGAAGAGTGACACATTCACTTTTTTTTTGTCGTTGCGTCCAACGGCAAAAAATCATCGATTTTGTGCCATCCTTAACCAATGAGATGATAACGGATGACCACGAAACATTTCAAGGATGGGGGACGCACACTTCTCCCTACCCTTGCAAAGTTTCTTGGCCATCACTATCTGTTGCAACGGTCAGGGATGCCACAATTGCCAATTTTTTTGTCATTGGACCCTAGCCTTGGCGAGTCCAAAGGCAAAAAAATGACGATTGTGCCGTACATGATCGATGACACATCAACGGATGGCCTTAAAACTTTGCAAGGTGGGAAGAGCATCCTACTCCTCACTCGTGCAAAGTTTCATGGCCATCGCAAGCCGGCTCAATGGTCAAGGGCGACACAATCACCAACTTATTACCATTGGACCCTTAGCGAGCCTAACGGTAAAAATTGGTGATTATGCCACGCATCACCGACGAGATGGCAACAGATGGCCATGAAACTTTGCTAATGGGTGTTGTCTCTCTTGATGGAATGTAGATGCTAAGCTCAATGGTACAAGTATCGAGGAAGGGGGTAAAGATGATAGCTAAATGACAGAGGAAGAGAAGAAGTGTCACCCTCATATGGTGATACATGCATGTGAACATCCCTAGAATCCTCAATCATATAAAGAGTAATAGGCTCTTGTAACACATCCCCATAGAGTCTTGATATAGAGAATTGCTTACGTTCCCAATATTTTTGTCAATTTTGTTCCACGAGGGCATTCCCTTCCGCGTCTCGACATTTGTGGATGGGATCCTTGTGATGTCTATCGTGTTTTTGAGACCTTCATGTGAACCCATGCTTAGTTAGGAAAATGATTGCTAGAATAGTTAGGGATTGAATCAAAGAGGCATAAAGGATCCAAAAATAACTCACTTTCAAATGCTCAAATGAGGTGAACTCAAAATAAAGGGTTTATATACAGATGCTCCTAATGTAATCTAAAAAGAGGTAAATCTTGATAAGATCACATCAATCCCATTATAGGAGATTAATTTACATAAAATGTTAATTATTTCTTGAGCTATATGACAAACAAATAAAAAATATTTTAAAAAAAATATTCATAATGTTTTATTTTTCATCCAATAATAATTTAAATAAATAGAATTTTGATATTGATTTATAATATTACTAAATTAAAAATCAAATAATCTAGCATAATAATTGATGACAAAAGGAAAATTTAAGCAAAGAAGTCCATATAAAGATATAGGTATTTTTTCATCAAGGTAACAATATTGTGACATGGTGTGACAGACTAAACCAGATTTTGAAAAATCAAAGATCAAAACTTCCCATATTGTTCGACACTATGTGTTTTGTGTGGACACCAAATCTTGTCTCTTCAAAGTACGTGCAAGCAAGTCAAATATACGTAGTAGTGTCAAAAAACGGACTGTTTTTTTGGTAGCTATGCTAGGGAAAATTGTTGAAAGCGGTTACACCTTATCATAATACACCCAAAAACGATAGTAAAAGACTACTCAAAATAGAGATACATGAGACTCAAGATTGGTGGCCACACTATGCACTATAAAATGCTAAATTTTTTAGAGAAGATTGATGCCAAAAATAAAAAAGCGATAACGCACACTTGGACTCAAAATGAAGAGCACAAATAGATGAATAGGTTTTGGCCAAAGCACACAATAAGCTATGCTCCAATGTGATTCATGATTTTCCAAATTTTGAGCAAAAGACCCTCAAAAATTGATCCGAAGTTGAAGGTGTCAAAGCACAAAATGATAAGTAAATGTAATCAGAAGTTAACCACACTGATTAGCAACAAATTCCACTCAAAACACTAATTACATTCCTCTTAACACAAAGAAATCACTTTAACAAAAATCTCTCTTCAAAATAAAATTGAAAGCAATTGCAAATCTTGCAAAAAATGAACTGTGTGCACGTACTCTATTCCATCACCATGAGTTGCATTGCTACGTGATATCACTCTGATACCATGCTGAAATACACACACACACACACACACACACACACACACACACACACAGAGAGAGAGAGAGAGAGTGTGTTGAGACAAGAGACACACCGTGTACGCTCCCAAAGACTGATTCATATTGAGGACAAGTTACATGTTTATATGTGAGACCAAGTTAGATAGAACATAATGTAGGGGTGTCGATACAAAAAGTACCTACAATTTTGATGGTATGCCGTATGATGATTTTCAAAGGGAGATAGTTGATGGCAAGGACATGAGGGATGCCGAAGATCAACGAGATGTAAGGAGGTTGATTGTCAAAAACCAAATCGATGTCATAAGCCAAGAAATGTCGAGAGTCAAATCCGATCCCAAAAAAACTGGCTGAAAGCTACCTTCTATTGTGCTACTTAGATGGATATTGCTCAGATATTTTAAGAGAAAAAAAGACTTTGCAAGGGGGATAAACATAGGATGCTTGTTGGGAATAATCCCCATACAACGAGAAAGCTGTGGCAACAATCAAAATCAACATCCGGGCTAAAAATTCATGTGCACGATGTGGAGAAGAATTTCAGCTCTCTCTCTCTCTCTCTCTCTCTCTCTCTCTCTCTCTCTCTCTCTCTCTCTCTCTCTCTCTCTCTCTCTCTCTTTGTGCCCCCTCCCCACCTTCGCTCTAAGCTCTCCATGAGCCCTCTTCTCTCTTTATTGCAATAATTGTGTGCTACACTTTGTGTTTTATGTGATATCAAGCTCACTCTAAGATCTAATTCGCTCTTCTCACAACCAGAATCCACCCAAGTCTTAGTTCATGGGTAGAGGGAGCTCACGTGAATGCAGGAAGGAAAGAGCTACCATCTCCATAGCTTTGATACCATGTGTGAGTGCATACAAAGCATGCATGTAGTGAGTACAAGAAGGAGAAGACACACAACATGTGGTGGACTACAAGATGAGAAGAATTCTCATCTACTCCTTATTGTTCTATAAAATCAATAAGTGATGGGTTATGTTAGTGGTGGGTTAGTGGGTGTCCGACCTAATTGACTTGAAACCCCAGAGAGAGAGAAAGAGAGAGAGAAAGAGAGAGAGAGAGAGAGAATGCATGCCATGAACAATTGCATGCCAAAAATCCCCACGCCTCCTCACCTCCTCTCCCTTCTTCTTAAGATCTGATACCACTGAGAGGTAAGGGGCATGCCCCTATATTCTCCATCCAGCCATATCCCTTTCATACCTCTAGCCTACCTTTAGGGAACCCCTAAATTGCTCAAGTCTAGGGCCATGCCACCCTTGGTCCTACCCTTGTCATGACACAAGGTTTTCATCTAAGTTAAACACCAAGGACATTTATTGCTACGATCCATAGACCATCATTGATTTTATTAGGATCTTTTGAAGCAAAATTTCCTTAAGAATAAGATTCAGCTTATTTACACTTGTTTCTTTCCATGAGGTTGTGTTTATCTCATGAACCTTATGTTTGATGCCCAATTTGACTATTAAAGGAAGAATGACAAGAAGGGAAATTTTAAAAGGGTCAAGATTTCCCAGCATGGCCTAACCACTAAGTTTGTAACATCCATGCCACACCATGAAACTTTTCACCTACAAGAAGCATGAGGAATCTAAATAATTTTTTCAATCTTGATAACATAACCACATCCATCATAACAAAGAATCAACTTGGGCATGACAATTGCCATATTTAAGCATTGAAGGGATCCTTGTGGAATCCTCCAAGGAGAGGAATCCCTTGAACATAGGTTTTATATTTTGCAATTAATGCTCAAAATTGAGTGCCTCTAAGAGGACAAAGGAACTACTGCATGCTCATATCCACCCATCCTTAACCCTTGGTCCCTATTTTTGGAGTCCCCTTGATCATGCATGCATATATTAGGGCTTTTCCCCCCTAGTCCTACCTTAGGCTTGACATTACTCCCCCTTGGAGAAGCATTTTTGTCCTAAAAAATAAAAGTGATGATATCTTCTTAAGAACACTAACATTTTTCACAATGGTACCTCCCTCAGGTCCACCTACCACTTGATCAAAAACACGGTTCAAAAGGAGGTTCAATTGAAACCAACAAGAACACCTTGATCATCTACATTGTCCCTTTGTGAGCGTTTTTGTAAATGGTGTATATCCAAAAAAGGATGAATACAATAGTGTGTATACTCGATGTAAAACTCAGTTGAGTACTTTAAATAAGTTACCACAACTAAGAGGTAACTAAATGAATGACCAATTTTCAAAAATTTTGAAGGTGCTGGAACATCTTATCAAATTTTCATGAAAGTGCCATGTTGACATATCTCATCAGCAACCCCACCATAATTGGTGATCGAGGTGGAAAACCTGACATAAGCATGAAGAAACTGCACCTAGTTGCAACATGCTTTGCATCACAATAAGAAAGCTCCAAAGTAGAGAGGTAATCTTTTTTATTGGATTGATTCTCGCTAAGCTTCTTCATTAGAAATACTTTGTTCAATGCACTCTTACCATATCATGATGTGCATAAAGACTCCTAACAATGTGTCCACTCAGTTGACATCAAAGGAACTTAATTTTGATGATGAAATGGAAGCCCTTTTCTTGCTATGTGCTTTGTATGTATCATGGGACACATTAAACATTGCCGTTAGTAACTCTACCCTTAGGGGAAAGCTTGTTTATGTGATGTTACTAGTGCTTTGCTCACACAAAAAAGATTCAACATCACTCTCTTGACACTAGTGGGCATGGTGAAGCGTATACGGCAAGTGGAAGTCAAAACAACAATCAAAGGTAGAGAGGTCGTAATTGCAGTAGCGGTCATTCTTAGGATTGCAAGAATGCACATAGCAAGAGCTGTGGATGTGACATGAGGAATGTTGAATGCTAACATTGTCACAAGAAAGGACACATGAAGAAATACTACCATTTGTTGAAAAGAGAAAAGGGTAAATCCATTGTTGTAAGACTTGCACCTCCTAAGAGCAGTGTGAAGATAGAGGAGCTCAATGTCGTTGATTTTTCACACGTTGATGTTGTTCCTGATGTGTCACAATTGTCACATGTAGGAGTCTTCACTTTTGACTTCAGTCCAAAGTTGTTGTTGGTTTGTTGTTAGCTCTTGACAAATGCTATACGCAAAATTGGATTTTCATGTTACTTCTCACAAGGAGTCGTTCTACAGTTATTCTTTTGCACATGATTCAATTAAGTTGGGTAAGTTTTATCATCTTGAGATATGTGGCATTGAAGATATGAAGTTACGTATGTGCAATGGTACACAGTTTATGTTGCACGGTGTTAGACATGTGCCAAAGCTAACTAAGAGGTCAATAAGAGTTGGTTTTCGTAGGATACCTTGATGATATTGGATACACCACAATGTTTGGCAATGGTTCTTGGACAATAAAAAAAGGTAACCTGCCGTGCTCAAAGGCCAAAAGTTTGCGGCTCATTATATTCCTTGTATGTCTCTTCTATGAAAGAGAACTCTATCTATGTAGCCGAACTACCTTCTACTGAGTTGTGGCATAGCGGGCTTGGTCATGTGAGTCAAAAGCGAATGAAGTGTTCCAAGATTTTTTCTATATTCCTGTCTTACTTTAGTTTTTTTGAGCATTGCATATACAAGATACAAACTAGTCTTACCACCTTGCGATTGAATAGAGATTTAGGGAATCGCCAAGACTTGATACACAGTAATCTATGTGGGCCTATGCCGCATGCATCTCTGGGGGCATTATATTTCCTAACATTCATAGATGACTAATCTATGGGTCTAATTCTTAAAGAGGAAAGATGAAGTTTTTGCTATGTTTTAGAAATTCCTTGCAATGGTAGAGAATCAATCAGGCAAGAAATTGAAAGCTTTACGCACCGACAACGGGGAGAGTATGTCTCCACTGATTTCAAAAAAAATTGTAGCAAAAGAGGCATTAGGTGATATCTTAATACACCATACATACCTGCACAGAATGGTGTTGCTAGGCTCTTGAATATGACTATTCAAGACAAGGTCACTTCCACGTTATCTCTAGAAAATTTTCCTTGAGAGCTTTGGGGAGAGGTTGTTATGATAGTAGTGCGTATAATCAATAGGTTGCCTAGTACACTGTTGAACTACAAGATTCTGTAGGACATGTGGACATTCAAGAAACCTAATTATGACAAATTACATATGTTTGGGTGTGAAGCATTCTCTGGCATGTGTCCAAAGAGCTTAAAAAGAAGCTTGATCCCAAGTCATACAAATGCATATCGATTGGCTATGGTGCATATGGAGAGATGGGTTATCGTAGGCTGGCTCCTGAAATCTCAAAAAGTTATTTGCAATGCACAAATGATCTTTAATGAATCAAAGATGCACAATTAGCCTGTGAAAGAGGTTGAGCATTGTAGAATGAGATTCAAGTCCAGTTACACAAATAGCTCAGTCTACTAGCAACATACCTATCACTAGTAGTACTCCAAAGAGATCTAGTGATGTGCTAGAGAGAGCAGAGTCCCATAGTCAGGCAGTGAGGAGATCTACATGTGTATCTCATGCCCTTGAGCGATTTCAACTAGGACTAGACTATCTATTGGTTAGTCACAGATTGCGGAGAACCTACCTGTTACCAAGAGACTACTGAGATGAGGCATGGAATTTGATGATATTTTCTCTCTAGTAGTCATGATGACTACATTGTATCATGTGCTTGGACAAGTAGCCACTAAGGACATGGAACTTGTCTAGATGTATGTGAAGATGAAACTTCTTCACGGCGGGGAGATCTTGCTCGGATCTTGATGAGGATGTCTACATGAAACAACGAGAGGGTTGTGAAGTCAAACCTGAGAAGCCTATGAGGAAACAATTGGCGTGTAGATTGATTGCTTAAGGCATTGTATGGCGTGAAACAAGGCTCAAGCAGTGGTACATAAAATTTGACAAGTACATGCAATCCCAAGGGTATGAAAAGAGCCAAGAAGATCACTTGAATACCCAAAAGTGGAACGATAGTTCACTTATCATCTTAATACTTTATGTCGATGACATGCTCATTGTCGAAAAGTTTAAAGACAAGATTTCCATCTTGAAAGTTCACTTAGCACAGAGTTTTCTATGAAGGATTTGGGAGATGCAAGTCATTTTCTTGGTATGCATAATAAGAGGGATATGAAACATGGAATACTGGAGTTACCTCAAGAAACTTATATCCACAAGGTCTTACAACATTTTAATATGCAGGGGGGAAGGCCACTTTGGGTACCCCAATGCAAGCAATGCAAAATTTATCAAGAATGATGCTCCCAAGTTTGATGCTAAGAAAGTAAAAATGACCAAGGTTCCATCTTCGCAGCAATAGGAAGTCTTATGTACGCCATGGTAGCCACCAGACAAAACATTGCATTTGTAGTGGGAGTGGTTAGCAGATTCATGGAAAATCCTAGCATGAAGCATTGAGAAGCAACAATGAAGCACTTTTTGAGATACCTTAAAGATAGTGTAAGCAACTACTTACGCTTCAGGAATAATGATGCATCCATAGTGGATTACATGGATGCGGACTATGTGGGTTTTGTGAATAGTTGAAGATCTATAATTGGCTATGTATTCCTATTTGCTAGATCAGCCATGTCATGCACTTTGTCTTCCACCATAGAGAGGCAAAGTATGTTGCAATTTTTGGTGCTAGCAAGGAAGCTATATGGTTACTCATGTAGTGGGAGACCTTGGCATTTATCAGACTCTAGTGTTGCATTGTGATAGTCAAAGTGCTACTGCATTAGAAAAGAACCCCATGTTTCACTCTAAGTCATACAAATGACAACCCCCTAAATGCTCTCACGAAGAGCTTAGCCTCAAAGTGGTTTGCACATTGCATTGAGATGATGGGTGTAGGGTGAAGCCACTACAATGCTTCATGATTATATAGGTTGTACATACATAGTCCATTTGGGCCACATTGGTCTTCAAGTGGGAGATTGTCTGGGTTCATACCAACTAGCTGCACGCCCACTAACTTACTAATCCATCACTAACCTTATTCCTTATGCTTAATAGGTCAAGGAGTTGTGAGGCATTGTAATTGTCATGTTGAGCTCTCCCCACACTCTATGTCTGCTCTTCTTCTCCCTCACACTTTGCATGCACTGCATGTGCACTCACATCCATCTCCCAAGCTTTGAAGCCATGTTAATGCTTTCTCTTCAAGGGTCACTCCAAAGCCCTCATATCGTGGATGGAAATCAAACACTTTCTCCACTCACAACACTTGTTTAAAACTTTCTAGATGGTTGTAAGGAACTCCACTTTGACTATATTTTTTTACCCATTTTTGAAAGTCTACATGCATCATCTCTTGTTGGTCTAGTATTAGTTTTCAAAAGGTTCAAATCCTAGAAAAAAGAATTATTATGGTGTGACACTCTTGGCTCAGTAGCCTTATTGCCACCACTTTTGTTCAAATTAGAGGTTCTTCCATCCAATCTTTTGAGAGTAAATCAATTGCATCACTCACTCTTGGGTTGTGTCTCGTAGAACCATGTTCCACAACTGTAAGATCTACTTTTTTCTTATTGAAAAACCGTTGCTTAATTGAAAGATCTTTGTAATTATTTTCTTCAATCTCAAGGTCACTCATGAAATTGAACATGTCCTTGAATGACTATTTTGATAGCAATATCCCAGTTTCCATCTTGAAAATATAGATGATTTTATTGTCAGTTTGTGTCTTAGTATTCCATCCCGTTATGAATTCCTCTGAACTCCCATTATCTCATTTGTGAATTCCTAGGTTCTCATCATTTGTGTTTTGCCTCTTCATGGTCACTGAATTTGATAACCCATCACTAGTTAAACCAATGGATGGTGGACTCCCCTTGGCTTCATTTCTTGGTGTTGTCTAAGCATAAAACAAGGAATTAGTTTGCTATTCATAGCATAAAACAAGGAATTAGTTTGCTATTCATAGTATACAAAATATTGAAGAATAGTGAGATAAAAAACACTTACTTTTCATTGTAAGCTAAAAGTAAAACTTTTGTCATGTCCATGTTGACTTGTTGAAACCAATCAATGACTTCTATCAGGGAAGTGGACTCCGAGGTAAGCATGAATGACAATTGTGCGTCCAAAACGGCTACCTCAAATTTTTGATTCCATGTAAGGCTGGAAACTAGCATGCTGTGAATTGAGAAAATTAGTTGATGAGGATCTTCAATAAGCGAGAATCAAATAAATACCTTTGCAAAAATAATATAACATACTAGAGACCGAAATTTATAATTTGGTCCGTAAGCTCCCTCTCACTATTTTGAAAACAGCTATCTTGTGAGGGCCAAAACAAAAATACAAAATTTGGCCCTATACCAAAGGTGCTACATCAAAAGTTGGGCCGAGGAAACGTAGGGTCTCATTGTTAGCTTGGTCAATTTGCTGCTAACATCTCCCGTTCATTTGACTCGGCTAAAGGCTCTTCCACAAGTAGCTCTTGGGTCCACTCCACATTCAAATGTGTGGCATATGTGTGTTGTGTGGCGCTCACATTGGACACCTTCACTTTGGTGATTGGACGGATTGTCAAAATTTTGTCTATTCTCTTGTCAGATAGATGGACTGGCACAATGTGTGGCATACGTGTGCTATGTGGTGCTCACATCGGACACCTTCACTTTGGTGATTGGACGGATTGTCAAAATTTTGTCTATTCTCTTGTCATATAGATGGACTGGCACATGTGTCTTGTTGTACTTGAAGTGTAACAGCCTAAGAGAATTGATATCCCTAGGCATCATTGTCACTCTGTGAGCATGAGCTGTGAGGACATAGCTGTCTTGGAGAAACTCAATCAGAAAGTCCTTGGCTACCTCATGGAGGCAACCCATCGCACTTTTGGCCCACCAAAAATCCAAATTTGTGCTCTTACAAATCTGGCAAACTACTCTTTGGAAGGGTAACTTAGGAATAGCCATAGAGATATGCCTCTGGAGTTTGTGCACCTCAAGCAGAACGCTTCGGTTCTGCTCGTACCTCCAACTACCCATTGTTCCACAAATATTAGGCAGGGTTTTGCATGCAACTCTTGAGGATGAAGGCTGGTTGTCTTGTGCGACACATTTTGATAAAAGCTCTTCCTTCTTAATCACTAAAACCAAAAAAAGAAACAAAGAGGTAGAGACAAAGGAACAAGATGTGAAGACATTTGCATTGTCTTCAAGGACTCCATTACACAAGACTAAGAGGTGATTGATGCACTATCTTGTTTGTCCATTTCAATTATTCTTCCTCCTCCTTTATCATTGGTGGTTTCTTGTCCTCGGTCTTTACAGTGCAGTTTTTCTCAACCTTTGCCTTCTGGCTTCCTTTGTTTTTCTTCTTTAGCTCCTTTCGAAGAGCTTTTTCCTCAGCTAGCGTTTTCACGACCTCCTTCATTTTTGCCATCATCTTTTGCGAAAGTTTCACCTGTCCTCTCTTCTTGTCCTCCATACCTTCATTGTGTAGATGTGAGTGAGTTCTAGAGTGTGAAGTCAAGGTGCTTTATATAGCTATGGTACTCACCCAACCAGGACACATGTCATACGGATGGTTGAGCTTGCCTAGGTCTTTGTGCTGTAGTCATTGCACCGTTACTAATGCAATAATAAGGGTGACTGAAATGACCTGGTCGAGTTCTTGAGGAGTCTATATATAGGAGGCGCGTTAGTCTCCCCTTCGTACTCCCTAGTGTTAGATAGTGCCTTCCTACCTTCATCCTAACCAACAACCCAAGTTTTCTTACCTCTCTCCACAAATGGACCCCTTTCAGATCGAGATAGAGGAGAAGCTGCCTTGCTCTAACAAGGCACCCAAAGAAAAGCTGTACCATTTTCTCTATAGAATTGGGCTTCAGTGCGAGAGTAGAAATTCAAGCCTATTTTCAACCCTGCCTTAGAGTTTCTCGCTTCTGCGTCACATTTCCTTGTAGAATTTCATGAGACGTACGAGCAACAGACGATCAACAGCACATTTGAGTTTGGGGGTTGTTGATATGTTCATATGAAGGATATCAATTTTGACCGTTTAAAGAAATATATTTTCTTCAGGAGCAGCCTCAAGTTGCCACTGCAGTCTCACACGAATGACATCAGATGTCCCGTACATAATCAAAAGTGTCGAGTTGCAAAATACTATGCTGGGTTCATACTCTTTTTGTAATGTACCCAATATTTTTCAATAAGAGTATTTCATTTACCTTGTAAAAGTATTTAAGGTTTGAATTTGGTTAAATCATAAAGTGTTCCAACGAAACAATCGGATCGGAAATTGATTTTTGAACTCTTAATTATGATCCTTATTTACTTGAAAACAATAGATTAATGGGAAACTTAAGCCTCAAGACTGTATCTAAAGATAAGAGTTGACCTTTTAGGACAGAGAGAGCAATTTTTAGGAAAGGAGAAGTAATTTTAGAAGAGAAGGAGTAGGAGGAGTACTTTTAGCAAAAAGAAAGAGTCTTTTTAGAAAAGAGAGAGGAGGAATTTAGTTTAGAGCTCTTTTCTTGAAGGCCAAGCTTCTTCTTAGAAGCTCAAAATCGCGCATCAAAATCCATGTCCGCCCAAAAAATAAACAAATAAAATAATAATAAAATAATAAGAATAATAAATAATAATAAAAAACAGCCACGAACGTGCGCGAACTTATCTCTCATTGCTTCCCTCTATTCTTAGCTTGTGATTTTGGCCTTGAGAGCCTATATAAAGACCCCTCTCCCTTCACTTTGGAGACACACACACACACTCTTAGAAGCAGAAGCTCTCTTGCTTTGATATCGGAGTTACCTTCTCTCCCTCAAGCTCTTACCTTCAAGCCATCTCCATCTCCAACTCTTTCTCTACCATTGTCGTGTTGGCCTCGAATTCTTGAGTTCTTTTTCTCTTCTTTCCCCCTTCTCTTTTGTGATATGATGGCCCAAAGCGAGTGACTCAAAGCTCCAAAGATGCTCTTGTTGTTCCACCTCCAAGGAAGGTGCAAAAGAAGGTATCGTCTACTCCAATCATAACTTAAGCGGAGGTATTGACTCCACAAGAAGTTGAAGCCGTCCAACCTCCAACACTAGAGGTAATCAAACATACCGCTAATCCGATAAGACAAATTTATAATTCTGCATTGCTATTCATGTTGACTTGGAAAGCTAAGCATAGAGATTCCCTTAAACCATCCAAGAAACGTGATTCTATCATAAGAAACAAGAATATGTTTTTATAAATTAGTGAAAGGACTGTTTGATAAATTGTCACTATTTGTTAAATCGTTACTGATTGTTTAATTGTTATTGTTTAATAAGTTGTTACTGGTTGATATGAAGAGTTGGTTGATCATGTTTGAAGAATCGTTTAAAGAGAAGAATTTTTGAAAGAATATCTTTTGGACCTCGCGGGTAGCAAGATGATTCCACGGTTAGCAAAGATTAAGCTGAGGTTATCGGCTCTCTTTTATTCCTTGTGGTTGCGGGATGCCTTACAGTTAGCAAGATGGGAAGGTTGCACAATTTTCGGTTAGCAAATAAACCCTTTGCAAAGGCTCTATTGGTTAGACAGAGAAAGTCTGCGGGTAGAAGCAAACTCATAAGAAATTGGAAAAGTTGTTTTTGTTGATATATAGGGTTGTATTCATTAGGCCTTGTTTGAATTTTTTTGGTATTGTTTGAAGGGCTGTATGAAAGGACTTGTGTCTGGAATTTATTAAGGAACATTGTTTGTATATGTAAAACAGTGTGGTAATAATTAGAAAGCAAGCTAAAAAGTGTGAGTGTGGGGGCTGGCTTAGGTTTCCAATCAAGAATGGGTGATCTTGATTAGTCAAGAAACTCTCCACTCCCTCTTATTAAGAGAAGTAAAATTAGAGACTCATTGTGCCAAGAGTAGAGAAGTCCCAAATATACGTGCCCCTGAAAGCTATGGATTCAATTAGTCGGATTTTTTTCACAAGATTACTAGTTAGTTTAAACTAAGTCTCATATCATATTTATGGTTTATGGATGGCGGCCGTTCCTCTTAAATGTGGGGGAAAAGGCGTTGTTTATGGATTCTAAATATGCCAATGGGATTTCATCTTTATGTTAAGAAGTAGTTTTCATTAGAATCCTTGATTTATTGACCTGGCTTCTGGTGTATGACCCTTATAACCACGAACATGATTAATAGAGGACTTCCTCTCTTTTGTTTCTCGTATCTCTACTTTGTGGAAACGGAGTAGGGTGTCATCAACAGAGAAGGAGAATAAAGGAAGGCCATCTATCAAGTTGCCCCAATCTTCTGGGGGTCACGAGACCTCACACTTGTTGAATGTTAATCTGGACGATCACTGGGACACTGAAGAAGAGGCCAAGAGCAGTCACCATTCAGTCACATCACTGGTGAAGAGAAAAGTTTGTGCAACCACCAAGTGGTGCTTTGTGTGTTTTAGAAGATGTTCAATTGCTAGAGGGAGCTTTGCCAACAAATGTGCTCCCTACCGTCCCCATCGGTGATCATCATTATGTAATGCTTAATGAAATCATGGAATTGTTTTACTTGAGAGAGGAGTATTGCCTTGGTATAGTTGCTCAAAATCTACAAGAGGATAGCAGTATAATTGACCTTGCCGATAACAAGTATTCTGTCATGGATGCTCATGTAACAGTGGGCGAGTTTATTGAACCAACAAAGGCACTAGCAATGATATACAAGGATGTAGCCACATGTGCCACAATGCTTCCAATGGAGTTGGAGTTTAAGGCGGTATATGAAAGGCTTGGGATCACAAAGATGGGGAGAATTTCTCCATCAATGACATTGACACCATCCTCATCCTCTACAAATGAGAGTACACTTGACTTATGGAGTGCTGCATTACTCGAAGAAGATGAAAGTCAGAAGGTATACTCCTGTGTAAATATTTTTTTGCTTCCCTGTATGAGAGTTTCATGTGTATATACCAACACTTGGCTTTATTTCTTGTAGCTCATAGTCCATGATGAAAAATTAATTCCTCGTCCCCGTGGATGAGGTAAAGGAGACTTGGGAAAGAATTCCTCCCTTGTTCAGTACTTAGAGAATTTGAATGCTCCAAACTTCCTCTTCTTCCATTCCAGCTTCTCTAAGGACAAGCCTGAATTCCCTCTTTTTGTATTGAAGACACTCTTAAGATATCTAGGAGGCGCAGCCATCAGATGGAACACAGACAAGGTGATGCTGCTGGACAAGCAAGTAACGGCCTCAATTTTTTGTGTAGGGCCTGGCATGTATGGCCTGCGCAGTTGCTACTTTTTGTCACATGTTGCGTATGGTCTAGCTTGTGGAATCACAGGTCCCACGCCAGTTGCCACAATATGGAAAACATGATCTGCTGAAACAAAAGCAGCCAATCATTCAACTTATAGAAGAGGCCTCATAGGTTGAGGTATCTGAGGAGATCCAATTTCGCGACCTCAACATGATTGCAACGGATGCTGATGATGAAACGCGTCATTCAAAGAGACCAAGGCACAAGGAAGAGGGTCCTTTAGATAAGGCAAGAGGCCAAAATATTTTGTATCATTTCCAGATGACTAGAAATAAATATAATGTATTTGTTTTATGCATCAAAGTTAGATTGATTATGTAACAATGTCTTGCAATGTATTTTTTTTGTTGCAACCATCATTCACATGATGAAAAGTTGAAATGATAGAGTATCAATGTCTTGCAATATTTTTAATTTTGTTGCAACCATCATTCACAATATGAAAAGCTAAAATTACTTCGATTCTTTTAGATACATTAAGTTTGGTGTTTGGATCTTGCTATGGCTGAGAGTTACATGGCATAACTTGCAATGGTGTTGTCCAAACCCTTCCCATGTGATGTTTTTGTAGCAGCCAATCTGCATGTTATCTAGCCACAGATGATAACTTCCATATCTCCTTTCTTTGCCGTTTTTTGGCTAATCTTACCGCATGGCCAATCTGACTTTGTTTGACTTGTTCCTTGCGATGTGACCTGTGCATTAGTTTTTGATACGTCCATTGGTGTAGCTCCTCTAAGCTATTTCCTTTGTCTGCACCACCTCCATGTCAAGTGGGATTGAAATAACCAGTACGAGCTTGGTAGTGGGTTTTTTCCATGCCCTGTGTAGACCAAACACCCAAACTTCCATATTGCCTTGCAAACTAAGGCATGTGATTACAGATAATGTGTTGCACACAAAGCATGCAAACATTATAAGGATGAATATTTGCAATTCAAAATATTATCATGTCATCAAACCAATTATAGTACCATGTAGTGAATGATATGTTGATTTTTCCACGCACTTATGAATGTCTTGTGGAAGGTCTCCACAGCTTCTTGGAATTTTGTATAGTTGCCATCAGTCCACGAGTTCAATTTTTAGAACTTGAATATTGCATCAAAGGTTTTCCATACCTTTGCTTTGCGAGTCCTTGCTACACCATTGTCTGCATGGTCAATTAGAGCATTGTGCAGATTTTTCCACCTGTTGTATCTTAATGCTTGTCTTTTCCGTGCACTTTGGCTTTTGCTTTTTCATCCACTTGTGGGCACTAAAAGGAAGAGTCAGGCTTTCACACCACCAATGGACAGCTTCTTTGGAACATCTTGGTCATTTTTTGATCTCTTCTCATCTTGCTCTATCTTAACATTTCCTCCGTGCAAACCCATTTCTGAGAAGGCCGTCTCTAAGGCTGAGATTGCCCTTTGCTTTGTAGAGAGAGATTGAGTGGTCCAAGCAAAATAGATGTAGAGAAACATTAGTTTTTCTATTATTCTACAAAGTGTATGCATTGTGCATATGTGTACTCTAGATAGTGAGATATCCAAAATGGGTCAAAAGTTAGGGTCGCGTAGATGCCTATCTGGAGCTCTTCTCCAAAATGGTTTGTCAAGGATGTGAACCCCTCCCATGGAATACAAGAAAGGGCTTTTGCTTGTTGCTTCTTTGGAAATGTTGTACATGCATTTCAAGGTTTTTAGGTCTCCAGCCATGTGCCACTCTACATTGTAGGATCCCATGCCCTCCACATCCAATTTCTTCCCATTTCTCTGTTTACTTATAGTTTTGGTATGTTTGTTTGATGAAAAACCCAGTTCAATAGATCGAAGTTCTTAGTGGGCACCTGAAAGGATAATTTTGAACTTTTTACAATGCACATTCAAAAGCATTCAACTGAAACATAATTATCTTAAATAGAACTTCTATGCACTTTGAATGTCGCAAGAAGAAAAATGTTGTGCACAGATTGCACACTAAAGTTTTGAGAATCATCTGGTCCAATGCTTGCATCAGAGCTCTATTCATAAGTGTGATTGTGACTCGCTCAACCTTTACAAGTTCGCACTCATCTAGCTTAATGACAAACTTCAGGACGTTGTTGCTAACATTGACGAACAACTGCACAATGTATGACTGTAGCGCGATCATATCATAAAAAATATTGTTATAACTGTCATAGGCCATTTCTTCTCCTTTTGGCGATTTGTATGTCAATTCAATGTGGAAAGGACTTCCTCATTGACTTTTTGTCTTCTTTTTTTAATAGAGAAAGGGTTTGGAAGTAGCATGTGCTTGATCTGGAACTTTTTGTCCTGTCTTTGCACAGACCTGAGTAAGAGGAGTTAGGAATCAAAACCCTTTTCTAGAGGAACATGATGCAAAACCCTTTTCTAGTGGAACAACACTACAAATGATGCTACATACTTTAAAGTGGAAACATATTCCTTATTGGATATACCAGCTTCATCCAAAATTGATTGAATGTCCCGTGCAGAGAGTTGGGTCTCCTGTAAAGGATGTCAAGCTGTTTAGCAACGATCTTAGCATATTTTTTCTATTCAATATGAGCCCATAATGGGCCGAGGAGGTGTTTGTGCTCTGCTCCACTTCCTTGTTAGAACGAAGCAAAAATCTGCACAAGCATGTTAGCAGTAAGAGATATAAGAGTTTATGAATATAAAGCTAAGAAGGATAGATGCACTCACTTGATGGCTTGCCCTCTTTTCTTGATTCCTCCCGAGCCAACTTTCAAGTCCTCAATGTTCTTAGTTTTCTTTCTCTTTGGCGGAGACCTAGCGCTGTTTTTTTTTTTCTCTGAGTTGTTGTGTAAGCTCCTTGATGGTCTCCTTGCTTCCTTCAACCTGTTGAGCACATTGCACAACTTTCTGGTGTAAGTGAACATTCTCGTTGTATACAATATCTCTCTCTTGTTGCAGAACGTCATTTTTTGTAGCCAATTGCTTAGTGTAGCCATACAAGCCATAGTGGCCATCTCCGACATAGTTCACTAAGGATGTAATATCCTTAAAAGGTGGAGTGGAGTTTGTGATGGGATGGTTTGGATACATTTTGCCGTCCAGCCAAAGCTCCACATTTTTCATGCCCTGTGATCTTAAGTTCTCCTTCGAAGCTTCAGAAAGCGTATGCTCTTTGTTTTTCTTGCAGAGGGGTTCATACTCCCCTGAGAGCTCTATGTGCATGTGATATAAATCTCTCCTATTCCTTGTACAAGTTTTTTGTGGAGAAGCTACAAGTGTCAACTAAGACATGACTGATCAAAACTGTGTGCAGAAGGAGGTGGATAGAAGAATGGCAATTTGAATATTGCATGCACATGAGAGAACGTAGGAGGGAATGGGGGGGAAGAAGGACGCAAGGAAACAAAGCTTAGTTTTCAAAAGTGCAGAAGATTGAGATATTCGGCATTGAATTCAATAGTCGCCGTGCAGAGTGAAGTTTTGTCATGACTGGAATACTTTTTGGGTGCATGTTTTAATAAACGTACCTTGCATGAATAAGATATCCAAATCTTAGAAAACATGTATGAAAAAGGGCTAAAATTAATTTTCTATTATCTCTCTCTACGCTGACATGGCATTTCTTACAAGGCCCAAATTTGAGTCCAAACTTTTCCTAATGCTCACGCTAATGTACTTTCTGTTGGACTGTTACGAAAGCCTTGTTTGACCAAATGAGTGTCAGCCTTCTCATACTAAGCACGAGGAGATTGCTCCAACCCATACAAAGCTTTGTTAGATTTGCACACCTTATCCTCTTGTCCTTTCTTGACAAAATCGCGAGGCTGTGTTACATAAACTTCTTCAAACATGTCACCATTCAAGAAAGCAGTAACAATGTCTGATTGATGTACATCCCAACCAAAATGAGCTCCCAATGCACATAGAAAATTCACAGTAGTCATACAAAAAGTAGGAGCAAAAGTCTCTTCATAATCTATGCCTTTTTGCTGTGCATAACCCTTTGCAACAAGTCAAGCCTTATAGCGATCAATCTCACCATCCGGCTTGCATTTCAACTTGTAAACCCACTTTGTACCAATGGCCTTTTTTCCAGGAGGCAAATCACATAAAGTCCATGTGTCATTTTCTATAAGTGCATCATATTCTAATTGCATGGTAGCCATCCAATTTTCTAAATTTTGTGCTTCATCAAAAGATAGAGGTTCCTACATCATGTAAGCTAGACATAGCCAAAGCATAACAATTTGATGCATAAGATGCATGGTGAGAACTTGAACAAGTATGACTAGACAAAGGTGCATCCAATTTATTGTCATGCAATGTATGCACCAGCCATTTTGGCACACCTCTAGCCTGTTCATTTTCAGCCCTTTCCTCATCAAGTACATCATGTACATCTACATCAGTAATAGACTGATCTATAACATTTTTAAAAACCCCCATAGGCTGTACATTTTCCTCATTGGACTTTACATTTGAACTTCCACCATTGAAAAGAGGCAACAAAGTGTCATAAATGTCCTATGATCTGACATTACTGTCTCTAGTATATGACAGCAAGGGCTGAACAAAATCTTCCACAAACACTACATCCCGTGAGATCAAGATACACTTTGTTTGCGGATGATACAATCTGTAACCTTTGCTTTCAGCACTATAACCAACAAAAAACATTTGCCTTATCATCCAATTTTTTGCGCTGTGTTTGTGGCACCAAAAGCATATGCCAAACATCCAAAAATACGCATGTGCTCAATATAAGGCTTTCTATCATGCCATGCTTCATATGGAGTAATAGATTGCAAAGCTTTTGTCGGACACCTGTTTAGTACATAAGTGGCACACATGATGGCCTCAAGCCAAAACGAATGCGGCAAAGCTTGACTTTTGACCATACATCGTGCCATTTTTGTAAGTGATCTATTTTTCCTCTCAGTAACACCATTTTGTTGAGGTATATAAGGCACTATACATTGGTGTTTTATCCCACGACTAGCCAAAAATGCATTAAATTCATGAGACATATACTCCCCCCTCGATCAAAATAGAGGGTGCCCATATTACATTTCAAGACATTTTCAGCCATAGCCAAAAATTGTTTGAAGCACATAAAAACTTCAGACTTCTCTTTAAGTGAAAATACCCATGCATGCCTGGAGCAATCATCAATAAAAGTCACAAAGTAAAGATAATTTTCTAGAGACGGAGTTTGCATGGCCCGCAAACATCACTATGCACAACTTGCAACCTGCATGTGACCCTAACTGAACCATCCTTTGGAAACTTAGAATGCTGCATCTTACCCAAAATACACCCTTCACAAACATGTTTGACAGGTGCTTCAAGAAGCGGCAAAGAAGCAACCATATCAGATTTCTGCAAACGTAGCAAACTGGAAAAATTTAGATTATCAAAACATGCATGCCAAAGTTTTGCATCTAAAATAGCCTTTGAGTCCACAACTACATTTGAAAAATTTTGCCTACACTTGTCATACAAAGTGAGCTTATACAGCCGACGACATAAAATGCCAGATGCAACAATTTCATCGCCTAAACTGAAATCATGTACTATACATATGTCATCCACAAATTTTACTATAATACCAAGTCTAGCAAGTGCAGATATAGACAAAAAATTCTTCTTGATCCAATGTACATAAAGTGCATCAACAAGTGTGAAAGAACTGCCATTTGCAGTAGTAAGCAAAATCTTTTCAACTCCTTGAACCGGATAAGAGGCATTGTTGGCACAAGTAACTGAATTCCCATGAGCGACAGACTCAAGAGAGGTAAACAAATCACGATGTGAGGTATGTGCTTTGTAGCACCACTTTCAAAATACCACACATGTGAATCGGCAGCAAGAACTAACATGCATGCATCATGGATAGCAGGATTATAAGTACACTCTACATTAAAACCCAATTCTGCATCAACATCAACATCACACTCTCCTTTCACAAAAGAATCAACAACAACTACATTTGTAGTGGAACTAGCGTTTGCAGTGGAACCACCCTCTTTCTTCTTAGCCTCTTTGGCCTTCAACTTAGGACACTGCTTCATCAAGTGATAGTTATCTTTACAATAATGGCAACACATTCTTTTTTTCCTAATCACCAAAATTTCCAGACAAATTGCTGCTAGTAGAAGCATTAGGAACATGTGATTTTCCACTCGCAGAAGAACCATAAGAAGTGGCTACATTGGTGTTACCACCCTTTCTTTGAGTAGCAATAAAACTGCACGCTGTCTGGTCCTTTTTTTTTGGAAAGTGACTCTTGCAACATCAATGTGCACAATGCATCAAACTTGACAACTTCTTGATTATCTTGGGTCATAAGTCTCCAAGTACTAGCAAAAGTCTGGTAAGAGTCTGGCAAGGCATCAAGAACAGTCTACACAAGGGAGTTGACTGAAATGACTTCACTGCAGAAATAAGTTTCTCATTGATATCCTTGACACCAGCAAGGAAAGTGTCCATATCATCTTCCTCATGCATAACCTTTGACTCCCGCTCTTTATGCAACAATGCAAATTTTTTCTCATTTTGCAACTTGCATAAAGAACAGCCAGAATATCCATATCCCAAGCCTGTTTTGCAAATTTTACTGAATGAATGTGAGGATTAATGGTGCGCTTCAGAGACAATGCAATCAATACATGAGCCTACACATCTTTTACATCCCAATGAACTTATCTTGCCGTAGACAAAACACCTCTAACAACAACAATCCTTACAGCAAGACCTGCAACATCCTCAACATCGCCTACATCCTCAGAACCAGGACGTACATCAATGCCCTGCACAATATTCCAGAAGCCCTTTGACACAAGAACATATTGCTTCATATAAGGCCACATAGGGCAATTGTTCCCATCCAATCTGTCCTCAGCATCAAACATCTTGAACACATCCGTGTTGTTGTCGGTCATGGTAAATGCTACACTTGATGTGAAAACTGCCCGAAAAGAGGCAAAAAAGAAAAAAAAAACACGTGCTATATAGCATAAACTGTAGAAGACTATAAGGGACCTGTTATGCAGAAAAGGGCACTGATAGAAATTTTGCACAAAATGAAAAAATAACATATGCAGAACTGCATGTAGTGAAAAAGGAAACCAAAATGAGCCCGAATAAAAAATATGAGCAGACTCAGCTCTTTGAGCACACCATTACTCCTCACATTTGTGCAGCAAAATCTGAAAAACAGGCTTTCCAAGGCTCACTGAAATCAGAGAAAGTGAGCAGGTGTGTGCTGGAGATGCTGGCGACTAAGCCCGGGAGGACGCAACCTGATCTGATACCAATTTTTGAAATTAGGGTTGTAAGAAAACACACACAACTTGGATAAGATGAAGGAAGCTCAAGGCACACAATAGAGAGGTTTTTACTTAGTGTGCAATGGAAAGATAGATAGCCCTAGTATGAATGGGCGTGTATACAATACATGGGGGAAAAAACCTCCTAGTGAGGAAAAAATGCCCCGGTGGTCCTAAGTGTGTTCACACACATCACTACCACATGTATCTAGCAACAAATTTGTATAGTGGATGTGGAAGCTATTCATAAGTGTTATGTGGAGGATGTTTCAACCAAGCCATGGTGGGCATAAATCAAGCCAAGTGGTAATAAGTACATTGAACAGTTGGATAAAGAGGGCAAATCCGACCCAAATTTAATGGAGTTGAAGGAGCTATTGTAGCAGGAACATAAATTTGAGAAGCAGATAAACAATGTTTCTTGGGTCAAGGAAGATGCAATTCAAGAAGTGACCCTTGGGACAAAGGATAAACCCAAATGTAGCAAAGTAATCCAAATCCAAATACATTCTAGCTTGTAAGGATTATTGTCCAAAGTGGGTTGAAGCTTGGGCATTGAAAGAAGATAATGCAGTTTCAATTTTGGATTGGCTTTGTTGGGGTATGTTTCCGAGATTTAATTTACTAGTGGAATTGGTCCATGATTGGGGTACCCATTTTCTAAATAAAGTGATAAGGGAGCTGATGCAGACTTTTAACATCATGCATAAGAAGAGTACCCCTTATTATCCGCGCAAGTGAATGGACTGGCAAAAACAAGCAATAAGGTGATTATGCGGATGTTGACAAAGTTAGTAGATGCAGAACAAGATGCTTGGGATTTGAAGCTCCCTGCAGCACTTTGGAACTATTGCACGTCATTTGAAGTGGCTACGATGTGTGCTCCATTTATGTTGGCATTAAGAATATAAGGAATTTCCCCTTTGGAATTCATGGTACCTAGCATGCCTATTGCAGTATTGGAAAGATTGCTACCTAAGGATTTGGTGATATAGCGGATGGACCGATTAATTGAATTGGAACAGAATAGATATACAAACTTTATGATGATACAAGACATACCAGTTAATCTAATTCATAGTACCTAGCATGCGCATTGCAATATCAAAAAGATTGCTACCCGAGGATTCGATGGTATATCAGATGGACCAATTACTCCATTTAGAAGAGGATAGATATACCAGTCTCATGATGATGCAAGAGTAATGTTACAGATAAGTAAAAAGAAGCAATGGATAGAGGAATGCGGCTTAAGATATTCAAGACGATGATTTGGTATTGATGTTTAATTCACGGCAAGGAAAACACAAAGGAAAGCTGAAATTGCAATGGATGGGACCCTACCGTATTTTAGGGAGTGTGGAGATGAGCGTGTATTTCTTGAAAACTCTAGATGGGACTATGGTTCCAAATCTGCTTAATGGATTTAAATTGTGACACTACCTTGGGATGGTGCACATTCATCATGATGAGGAGATTGAGCCAGTGGGTCAGATCTTGGTAATCATGTTAATAATGGTGGAGTACAATTATGAATGTGGCATTAAGTATCATGAAAAGTAAGGCATGATAAGCAGGATCTTGCAATGAATGGGGTTACTATGATAAAGGAGGGTGGCTCATTTAGTCTCACATGTGTGAACCCGAGAGACTATGCATGGTGTTTGGAGTTCCACATGCACAAGGGATGCTATATAGGTGCAGCAAATTCTTTGGCCCTACTTTTGCATTGTGTTTGCTTTTGTGTCTCCTAATCACATGATTCACTTAGTTTTGTGTTATTTTCATCACCACAACTCTCTGCTCTCTCTGTACAAGTTCTTGAGCTCTCTGCACACAAGGAGAGGATAACACCAGCTATGGGTTTTTCATAAAAGCTCTCAGCCCCCTCAACAATCATATGATGTAAGTGATGAGGGTGTGGTTGGAGCGTCGAGGTCTACTCAAATATACATTGATCTACTGGGCCCAGGTACAACCCCATCACCACACTCTTTTGATTCTACAGGATCTTGTTGAGCAAAAGACATCCAAGGAATTGTGCATCTTCATGGAGATCCCCAACAATTATGAACACAGTTGGTACATGAAAAATGTAGCCTACCCTGTACAAGTGTGACTATCCTTGCAAAGAAGATGACCATGGAGGATATGGTTACGATGTTCAACAACCCAACTAGTAATGAGTCCTGCTTGCATGGGTGTGTGGATGTCAAAGTAAGGGACTGTCTCCGCTCGGTTCTAGAAGGAGTATGGATGATGGCCAAAGTGTATGCCATTTCCCATGCTGCTCGTGCCATGATTTCTACAACGAAGCTTCTAGGTGGCGTTAACTGGGTGGAGATCCTTATCCAAAAATTGTTTGCGGAGGTTAGAAGAGTGGTCGATACAATAAATAGGGGCCAGACAATGAATACAAAATTTGGGCAAATTTTGTGGCTTCTTTTCCTGGAGCCTGGGTTTGAGGGCCCCATATTTTGGATTTATACCCTGACTTTCCCATATGTACCTTTTCCCCCTGCTGATGTGCCAGTGACTCCCATGTTGATCACTTTCAAACAACATGAGTCTAGCCGACCAGGAACATCATGTTAGGAATAAAGACATAGCTAAGTAGAGATAAGAGTGATTTACTTAATGGAGAGAGATAATTTTCATACACAGGGGAGAGAGAGAGAGAGAGAGAGAGAGCACAAACAATATACGTGGTTCACTCAAGTGTAGGCTACGTCCACAAGAAAGAAACCACTTAATGGCTTTGCACTTCAATCTTGAAGAAGGTTACAAAGGGATCAGCAACCCTTAATGGAACTCCTACCTTGCTTCACTCTCTTATGCCACCTCACACATTTTACCAACTCACACACCCTTCAATGCATTTTGTGTGTAGAAGAAGCCTCATTTTATAGGCCAAAATGGGCTGCATTCTCTCATGAGAGAAGCCCGTGTGTAGCCACCCTTGTGTAAACAATATCAAGTGGAACTCTCCCATGTGCCCCTGTGTATCCACCTTGAAGTAGTCCACTTGAAACTCGGCCCCCACCGGCCATTGAATTCGGACCACCGATCGATCATTTTTTGATCATTTTTTGGCCGCCGTCTGACCATAATATTATAGTGAAAAGGAATATTCCGGTCAGCCTTTGAATTTTTGGTTTTTTGATGATTAATTTTTCTCACACATGATGTCTTCTCCTCATAAGGGGGGCCTTACAAATGTGCAATTTTTAAAATAAAAACTGCAAGGGATGAATCAGGCTCCATACTTATTACAACAACTTCTAGATATGGCTCTATTGCAGCCACCAATAACCCAATTTTGGTGCCAGCAATACCTAAAATGGTGGTAGCATCTACTTCAAAAGATAGAGTGTAGTAGCCTCCAGCCCAAAAGTGGAAACAAGAGATGCTCGAGAGGAGGCAGCAGGCCCTATTGACAAGGCAGTCTACGATTATTGAAATAGGTCAGACCACTGGTGGACGATATCCATACTGGTCTTTGTATCTGTATACACTCCTTTGGTGAACCTGAAAGTGACAACAGGTCCTGTGCAAACCTTGGCTATTGGTGTCATCGAGAGGAGCCACAATAATATAGGGAGGTGTGCATGCTACTAGAGTGGCTATAATCTTTTTTTTTTGTGAAATAAAGCAGTTTCCCTTTGGATACCAACTTCAAGAACAAGTGAATAGGCACTGGCAGGAGCAACACTAGTAGTTGCAGGTTATTCACACCCAAGATTAGTAGACTTTTGAGATAATAACTTAGAATCAATTGTTAACAGCTCACAATGCTCGTTATGTGCCATGTTTGACTCATAATTTGATTTCAATTGGTAGAGTTGATGGATTGGGTTATAAGGTCATTTTCTATTAGCAATCTTGGCATATATCCAAAGGAAAATTGTTGCTTGCTAGTGGTTCTTAAGTTGGCTCTTTGTATCCTCTTTATCTGTCCAACAAAAACAATGTTATTTTGGTTAACCGATAGAGCTAGTTCAAATGGATGTGACAACAAATTTCTAACATGGTGATCTTCATGAGGAGATTAATATGCAATCTTCTCAAGGGTTTGTGTAGAAGGGCAAGGAACATTTGGTGTGCAAACAAAAGGAGAGTCTTTATGGTTTAAAGAAAGAACTCATGCAACGGTATCAAAAGTTTGGCACTTTTATGAAGTTCCAAGGATTTACATGTAGCATTAAGGATCCATGTCTTTATGTGAAAAGACTGCAAAGTGGATAGCTTATTTTTCTTATTCTTTATGTGAATGATATGCTCATTGCTGGTCATTCTAAAATGGACATTAAAGACCTAAAGCAAAAGCTACATCGTCAATTTGACATGAAATATTTGGGTGATACTAATCATATTTTGGGTATGCGCATTACTCCAAATCCTACAAACGGATCGTTATAAGAAAGGTTATAATACATATCAGAAAGTGTACGTGCAAAAAGTCCTTGAATATTTCAATATGCAGAAGGGAAAGCCAATGAGTACTCCATGGCCTCCTTATTGAAAGCAAGAAAGAATGATTGTCCCAAATTTATTGAGTAAAGCTACGATGTATAAGGTTCCTTATGCTTCAACCTGTGGAAATCTCATGTATTCCATGGTGGATACAAGACCTGAAATTTCGTATGTAGTGGGAGTTGCTAGCAAGTACATGTCCAATCCTAGAAAGAAGCAATAGGATTCTATCAAATTGATTCTTAGATACTTGAGCAGCACAGTGGATAGACAAATATGATATGGTCATAGAGAGAGAGAGAGATAGATAGATTGGATTATCATCCACGGAGGTCATATATGACCTATGGGACCAAAAAACACAACATTACAATGATTCATTCTCAGTGTGGGCTGATACATATCAGTTAAGGACTGAGGGTCCATCAAGAGGGTAGAGTAGGAAAAAGAGAGAAATCAAAAACCTAAGGGTTAGCTGGGGGGAGAGCTGGTTTGGGATTTTGAAATTCCTGGATGATCGCTTTGCCATCTCGGTAGACTGCCCATTTGCCTTGCTTACACACTTCATGCGCCTTCTTAAGCTCGCTCGCTTTACTCTTGAGTTGATTCATGGTCATTTCTTCTGCAATCCAAAGCTTGGTTTCTTTGAGAAGGCGGTATTGACGTAGAAGCTTCACTCGCTCCTCTTTGTTCTTGAAAGTAAGGACACAATGCTTGGGACGCACATGGAAATGTGTATCATTGATCCAAGTGACATTCTCTGGCTTGATGTTGACTGACTCAATAATGTTGTTGAGTTTGATGATTGACTCTTCAAGGGTGTCCTCAATAGTGCACCACTGCAAGGGGAGCCCACCAATGTGTACCTTGATGGGCATTATCTTCTTGAAATTTTTATTCGGAGATTTCCTTTGTTACACACGTCTTCACTTGGGCGATGGTTGTTGAGTGAGCTTGGCTAACCTTAGCCTCAACCTCCTTTACCTTGTCGGTGGTGAGATCAACCATAGAATTGAACTACTCTTCTAATTTGCTGAGGTGAGATTTGAGTTCGAAGTTTTCTTCCAAGACTCGATCAAGAGTTGCTTGCAACTGCGTGATGCGATCAAGTTTGCTAGGGGCTGCCAGCACTGTTGCAAAACTCAGTCTTGTTTTGGCGGGGGTCACTCAATGGATTTGAACTTTAAACTTGGAGTAATTACAAAGGAATAAAAAACCCTTGATGGACCTCCCACCTAATTCTTTCACTGCCTTTCTCACTTCTCCTTGCTTCACTCTCTTTTACCCCATTTTCATGTGAGGCCTCCTTTTATAGGTCAAAAGGAGCCTCTATGGGCTGTCCTTTATCATGAGAGGTATTTGTCCATGTGTAGATGTATCCATGTGTAGACGCCCTATGTTGGACGGATACGCCGTGATGGACGTCAGCATAGCAAGAACTCACCTAACATATAATATCAATTGAGGACAAATCTCGACCCGCAAGCACGTGGAAGCAAGCAAAGGGTGTCAACCTCTACTCGACCGACTAATGACTACTTCCTACAGAGATATCAAATCTACATGCCATCGGTTCTGTGAATGTGAGTCTCCTATGATGCTACCGCAAGCCAAAAGTCCATTAGACGTTCTCGAAACGTTACAAAACTTGAGGGATATCCTATCAACACCAATAGGCCACTCTCCCTAAGATCCATGACCAAAAAAACCTACTCAATACCCTCCGTGCAGAAAACGCGTAGGATGTCTGGCCGGTTTTTGCAGGTTGACGTTTCTGAAAAATAAAGTGCCTAATGTGTAGCTCTACTCGCTCTAATCGCGTGGATATGCTGAAATGCAAAAACGGACAACAGTTACTCATCGAAACTCCAAAAGTAGCTCGCGGGTGAATCTGCCAAAACACAGACAAACGCGCGTGATGTAAGCATCAACGCGTAGCTCTCCTCGTGGGCAACACACTGCTGCTCTCCGTTTGCGATTCCGACCACCGTAGCTCCTGTAGCACACACACACTCTCTCTCGCAATCTCCCAACGACACAGAAGATCAGATTTTTTAGAAGTCCCCTTACAAAGCTTTAGGTTTTGGCTTATATACTAAGCCTTAGAAAACCTAATGTCCAACCAAAATGACCTTATTTGTCTCTAGGCTTCTATAGAGCTTAATTGCAACACTGTGAGCTGGCTTTGCTCATCCAACAAGCATCTGTGGCCAAAATACAATTGCCGACTTAAAATATGAAGTTCCCGTAAACATTACAAAAGTAGCCGTAATGGATCAAAATAATAATAACGGGATATTCGATGATGTCCATGAGCTTGTATCTTCACATTACAGCATCCATCCTCGTCTTCATCACTTCATCAACATCTTTCTTTGGAATCTTTAGAGAATCTTTGTGGAAGCGTTGTTGAAAGGTTGACCTTTCAACACTCTCCCCCTCCGAAGTCTTGTCGTCCTCGACAAGACCTATGTCTGCAGTGGCCTTGATGAGTGCTTCTTGTTCTGGTGTTGGTTGAAGCTTTTGTTGTTGCAGTTGCTTCTACCAGATGCTTTGTATGTTGTAGAGGTACCTTTTTCTTGTACATGTAGTGTAGTTGAAGCTTTATCTCTCCCCCTCCGATTGGTTGTTGTAGCGTGAATAAGTCGAGTGAGGTTTGTTGTTGCAGCAAGTCTTTATCTTGGCTGCTCTGTATTGTTTGTACTTTGGGTGTCATCCTGCACGTGTACCTGTAAACTTGAAGCCTTTTTGAATTGTTTCTGGGCCGCTCCCCTTGGATCCTATAGTTGATGAGCATGTAGTTGTTTGGGGATGTCGTTGGTCTGCTTTTTTGTGTTTTTATAAGAAAAATAAAATAGTAAAAAAAAAAATGTGGCGTATATTACAAAATGAAGATATTGGATACCTGGATAGGACTAAAGGGAAAAACCCAGTGGGAAAAAAATTCCTTTAGTCACCATTAAATGTCAGGCTATATGTACTTATGTATTGATGTAACCAAGTTTTGTTGAGTTAAAGTACTTATGGCCGTATGGCTACTATTATTGACTTGATATACATTGGATAAGTGTTAGCAGCTTGAAGTCAGAGTCGTTGTTGTTGAGCAAATGCTTATGAAACCTGTTACCGCTTCGTCATCGTCATTTTGTTGTGTAAGTGCATGGGTGGAACACAAATCGTGTCAAATGCAAATGTCCAATGATGGGACATTATATATGCTTGCACAGATAGATGCATGGGAAACAATATGCGGTGCGAGAGGAGTTTTTGAATGGGTGCTTCCAGGAGTGAACGTAGCTAGAGAAGCAAAAATATATTTGACTTTAAGAGCTGCCGTTACTCACAAGAAGGGTTTTTGTCGATGAGGTTTTTTCCACTCTCCTCACTGTGTTCATGTGCGTGAGTGTTTTCTAGACTACTCCGCCACTCCACCATTTAAAATAGTAGACTTTGAGCATGAGCGACCCCATTTTACAATATGCTCAACTCTTCCATCTTGAGCTATAATCTAAATATCTAGACTCATAGACCACAAAAAATATTAAGACATGAAGCTTGGGTCTGACGCTTGCTCATTTAGTGGCTCAGCTGCCCGACTCTTGACTCTTATGCCATGATTTTTATGGCGACTTGACTTACTCTCGAGAGCTTTCGACCAAGAATAGGCTTTGAAATTCAAAACTCCCATCCTCGAAGAGAGGATTTGTAAAGGACCATACTGGCAATATTGGTTTCTTTTGCCATACCTGGGTGACCTTGGTTGTCAAAATTTCTTTTTGTTGTTGTTGGTCCCTTGGTTGAGAAGATTGGCTCGCTCCATTCCCCGTAACACTTTGTCTATCATGTCTTGACATTTCTTGAGAGCTAGAGATGACCTCAATCTTCTTCGTTATTTGTTGTTCTTTTGGCACCCATTTGTATCTGCATCGTGTGATTAGCGTGTCTTTGCAGATATCCTTCAAGCCTTGACTGTGACATTGTCCTTGATTTTTCCTTCCGTGAAATTGCGATTATTTTCAAGCTAAAGTCGTTTGCTTGAAGAATGTTTACCTGGCATCTTTGGTAGCCAGATTCTCCAATTTCCTTGATAGTAACCTTGTGCTTGAAGAATTGTAGATGGCACATCTTCCCATGATGTTTTTGATGTCGTATTGAGATGTACAAGAGTGCCATTTTTGGGATTATTTATCGATGAAGTCCTATGTTGGTATGAAGGCCAGTTGGATTTGAAATTTCCTGCATCCCTTTGGCGAGCCTTGTTGGTTGGTCTCCTTTGGCGATATAAATATGAGCTTTATTGCTTTTGGGGATGCTTTTTGAAACCTTTATCCACCACATAAGCCGAGGTCTGTGGTTTTGGTAACCAAAGTTTCTTTTGACCCTCATAATAGCCTTGCTCTGCTAAGCTATAGTGGGAGGCTATCCATCCCATGTGTTTACCTTTTGTCAACAATCGGCTAGGCTCATTTACCCATATTGGGTCCTTGACCTTGATTTCTTCAGCTTTGATGTAGACCTTTGAAGATTTTTGTCGACGATGATCTCGCAGTGTAGGGTATTTTGGTTGAAAGATTTTCTTTGGAGTCTGTCTTTCATGTGGAAGCATGTGGTCAGTTGATGTCAAAGCTCTGTCTTGAACTTTTCGGGGCTGGATTGAAGACTCTGATTTAAGGGGTTGCTTTTGTTGGTAGGACATTTGTGGGCTCATTTTGGCTTTCCCTTTGTCGAAAGTCGATAATATTGGAGTAGTAGTAGGCTAGATTTCTTGAGAGCTAGTAAATAGTGTTTCCATAAGTCTAAGGCATGTAGAACTGTGAGGAGTTCCTTTTCATATATGCCTAGAGCTTGCTCAATAGGGTCGAGCCTTCGACTTTCATAGCCTATGGCATGCCCTTCTTGGAGCAAAACAGCTCCAAGGCAATCACCACAAGCATCACATTGGACCTCAAATGGCTTTGAGAGATCCGGTAGTGTAAGCACAGGTTGAGAGATAAGCTTTTCAAAATCATTGTTCTCCTTGGCAGACCATGTGTACCTAAAGTTTTTCTTTGTTAAGTCATGTAATGGTCCTGCTATTAGTGAGAACTTTTCTATGAAGCGTTTATAGTCTGTGCACATACCTATAAAGCTTCTTAACTCATGAAGATTCCTTGTTTAGGCCATCCTTTTATTACCTCTAGCTTTGATGGATCCATTTGGATGCCATCTTGAGAGATAATGTGACCTAAATATTGAATCTCTTGCAAGAAAAATTCACTTTTCTTTCGAGTAACATAAAGTTTTTTCTCTCTTAGAACTTGAAATATTACCGGGTGTGTTGCTTGTGTCCGTCTAATGAATTAGAGTAAATGATGATATCATCAAAGAACACTCCAGTAAAGGTTTGGTGAGGCCTGAATAGCTTCTCCATCAAGCGGTTGAATGTGCCTAGTGTATTGGTCAAGCCAAAAGGCATGACAATGTATTCGTAAAGACCAAACGCAGTGCGAAATGCGGTCTTTACAATGCCTTGATCAACTATCCTTATTTGATGATAGCCACTTTTTAGTTCAATCCTACTAAAGTAGGTGGACCCTTGTATCTTATCAAATAGGTCTTCTACCCGTGGAACAGGAAACCTATTTTTGATAGTGATCCTATTTACTGCTCTATAGTCGACACACATATGATATGTGTCGTCTTTCTTTTGCACTAGTAGCACAGGAGAATAAAATGGAGATGAGCTAGGGCTAACCATGCCCTTCTCAACTAACTCATGCACTTGCCGCATAATCTCCTCTTGTTGAGCTTGAGAGACTCTATAAGGAGGTTTGTTAGGCGGTGAACTTCCTGGAAGAAGTTCAATTGCATGGTCATCATTACCTCGTATAGGAGGTAGCTCACAAGGGATGTCGTCAATAAAGACATCCTGCAACCCCTTGAGAAGATTGGATAACTCTAATTCATTTTGATTGTGTATATTTTCTTTTGCTAAAACATTAGGTTCATTTTGAGAATCTTTAACAAAAATCATGAACATGGAAATAGAGCTCTTTATTGACTTGTTGAAAGCTTGTGTATGTACAATGGGTATAGTGTTACCCATTTCCTTAGCATCTATATACATATCTTTTTCCCTGAACTTAAAGGAGATTCTCCTTTCAAGGAATTTAACATTGGTAGCCATGCGATCAAACCATGGTGCCCCTAGGATTACATCCTCATGCTTAAGAGGAGAGATAAAGAAGTCCTCTTTGTCCACATAGCTTTCGACATGGAGCCTTAATTTCCCGATTAAGGGAGTGACTGAAGCTTCTTGCGCCTTGAAAGCACCATCTGCGGGTAGGACATCTCCCATCTCGTAGGCTTGTATGCCTAGCTTGGTGGCCAACTCTATAGATATAAAATTGTGAGTACAACCAGGGTCAAAGAGAATAAAAAGCATCATGTTCTCTTACCTTTCCCCAAGCATGGCATAGAGGAGATCCTTAGTGGTGAATTTCCTCCTCTTGGATTTAGACCAAGGTAGCTCTAGGAGATTCATGGCGAGTGTTCTTTTGGGGACAAGCATGGTACGCATGCCCTTGCTCGCCACACTTGGAACAGCGGCGGTTATCCTTGCGATAATGCTCAAGCTCTTCAGGAGAGAGTTTATTTTTGCCTTTATAAACTCCCTTCTCTTTAGCTTTGTTGGAGTTTCCCTTAGGAGACTTTTGGACATTGTCCTTACCCTTAGGCTCATTGGAACCCTTGTTTTCCGTGGGCTTATAATTTCTTTTAGCCCCCGTTTGGAAATTGATTCGAGAGGCCACCATAGTATTGTGTATAACTGCCGATATGGTGCGTGGCCTTTGGGAGTTGACATACTCCGCCATTTCTTCAGTTAAACCTACAAAAAATTGTTGCTTTTGCTCTCCAAAATCCAACATTTTGAAGACAGTGGCTTTGAGTTGTAGGTCCCAAAACTTGTCTACATATTTGTGGATGGATTCATAGGGAGAGGGCTTCAAGCTTCGCCATTCGGTGAGTACTTTGTCTTTGGCATCGGTGGCCAAAAACTGCTTCATAATGGAAGCTCTTAAAGCTTTCCATGTTCGTGGAGCTTCACCGTTGGCCCGTAGGCTAGACCACCATTGCCTAGCGGACTTTTGAAAGTGCATAGCTACATGGCGTACCTTAGAGGACTCCGTGAAGCCCTCATCTCCAAACGCCGCATCGAACTGTTGGATAAAGGCCAAGACTTTGTTCCTAGCACCAAAAGTGCCATCATAGGTAAGGAAAGAGATGCTCTTCCCTCCCTCTTTGAACATCTTGAGCTTGGATGACCTCTTCCACACGGCATAGGATTTCGCCTCTTCTTTTTGATGGTTCAAAGGTTGCACCATCACTTTCTTTAGAAGATGAAGAATTTGAGGAAGATGGAGAAGAGGGTGACCTCTTTCTCGCCTTTTTCTTTCCTTAATCTTCTTTGTCTTCACCATCACTTTCATAAGAGGAAGAGGATGAAGAAGATGGAGAAGAGGGTGTCCTCTTTCTCGCCTTTTTCTTCTCTTGCTTTTTGTCATCTCTCTTTGAAGTATGGTGTGGAGAAGTATGCAATGGTCTTCTCCGTTTTGGAGGTGATGGAGAGCGTTCAGCCCGCCATCTTCGTGGAGCCATCTCCATCAAGGTGGTGGGAGACTCGCTTCTTTCTCGTTCCTTCAGTGGAGGCTCTTGAATTCTCCTTTGAGAAGGAGATGCATCATCAAGGAGAAAATTTCTGAGCCCTTCGCATGGATCCTCTTCTTCTTCCGGAATCGGAGAGAGGCCTCTTTTGGAAGTCTCGTAAGGAGGCTTCCTAGGTGTTCTCTCGTCATGGTGGGGAGCTTCGAGAATCCCATGAGCACGAAGCTGCCGTTACACTTCACTTTGGAGGGATGGATTGCCCATGGCTTGTTGAAGCCTAGAAACAAGATAGTTAACAAGCATCGGGGCATCATTAGTAGCCTGCTCATTAGCAAAATCAAAGTTATCAACATTAATGTCACTCTCTTTACTATTGTCGGCCATTCTAATACTTTTAGGTGTAAAATTTTTAGGTGTACTTTGGCACTTCAAGCCCTAGTTGCTACTCCTCTTTACCCCTTTAGAACAAGCACTCAAGCTATTGTACCCATGGCTCGAATACCGCTAATTGTAAGGAATAGAAGAGAGAGTCATTCAACACCAAAACAGCACCGGTTCCTGTCAAGCTTCTAATAGCTCAATAGTGGTTCAGCAATAGGCAAGCCCCGTAGGACTCCACTATTAAGACCATAGCTCTTGATGGTGATGCCCCGTTAACTACACAAAGACAGGCGCACTCCAAGGCTGAAAAATCCCTATTCTACTTACTCACATGCAATTAATAGTACCAACCATTTATAGCTAGCTTGAGGACCTCCCTTCTTGAGCAAGAAAAGAGAAACCTTGTTCTTTGATACCAATGTAACATTTAATGGTCTAATAACTTGTGTATAGCGGAAAATAGCATGAACATAGTGAGCATTTCATTAGAATAGCTTCCTAATGAGAATAACAAGAGTGCTTGGGTGGAGAGAGCAACAAAAAGTATAACACCTAGTTAGATAGCATGAACAATACTTCAAAAGAGAGAGAAATTAAGCAATTGACAACAGTTGAGGACCGGATTTGCATGGAGCCGCGGTCCCCCCTCTAAAAGGCTTTGTATTATGGTTTCTCCCATCAAGAGAGACATTTTACAATACAATTCTTTGTGTTCCTTCAATACTAGCTAGTGCAATGAAGATGGAAACTTCATGCACTAAGCAAAACACTTATCAAACACAACATCAATTCCCTCACAGTCTCAGACCCAAGACCTCACACACCTTCGAAGATGGTGAGAGCTAGCGGGGTATGAGAGTAGATTGAGAGGAAGAAGGAGTATTCTTACGAGAAAGATGTACATCTCCTCACATAATCACTTATATTAGCATAGCTTAGCTTAGTAATTAGCATGGTAGAGGAGATGAATGTGCATTGAAGCTTGGCTCTTGGTTGGATTTGCATCACAAAGCCATGAGTTGTTGGTGTAGGCCTCCCTTCTCACAAGCTTGGAGTAGGTGGTAAGCTTTCCATTAAAGCTTGAGAAGGAGAGAGAGTCTTCTTTGCTTCACACATGAGATTGTGTGAGTGTGTGTGTGATAATGCCTTGCAAAAATCAGCCCCCTCTCTCTTGGTCGACCTCTCTTGCTAATTGCTCATGCTACAACCCTATTGGACCTCCCCAGGCCTAGCCAGTGGAAATTAAGCAGCATAAGTGATAGCCTTTTGACATGTGTCCCCCTTTCCCCTTTTGTGAGAGCTTTAGGTAATTAATAAATTCAACTAAACTCTCATTGGACCCCTTTGCCTCTTGGCCAATAGGAATCAGGCAAGCCATTGGGCTGTTGAATGCTCATTGGTCCCTTGGGAGACTGTCCAATAGTCTTCTAGAGAGATTAATTCCTATTGGTTCTTTTATTACGTGTTTTTAAATCAATTAAACTAGATTTACTCTAGCCTAATTCTCATTGGTCCACCTCCATGGCCATCCAATAGGATTTGAGTACACCTTGTGGGCATCTAGCCTAGGGAGCTGACAAGTGTTCCTCTTTCCCCTTGTGTACAAATGAAGCTTTTGAGTGTGTCTGGGTGTTTCTCTCTCATCCCCTACTTCTTTGGCTCGCCCCCTCCTATGTAGGGCTTGACAAAGACTTTTTGGGACACACTCAAAGCATTCAATTCCCCTAATGTTTGACCTTTGGACACAACCTTTGAATTTTGGAACCTTAGCATTTTGGAAGTCTTAATGGGCTGAACCTTAGGGTCTTTTGATCCAATTGTGGCACATAGATCTTTTGCAGATGGACCCCCCTTTGGATCCCTACTGTGGCCGGCGGTCTGCTAGCTTAACCAATATTCTAACTTTTTCTACCCTGGTACTTCCCCATATTAAATGATCAGTTTAACATGAGAAAATCATTTAGGAGAATTAGATATTGATTATCATGACACTGGCCAGCGCTACAGGTGGTGCTAAATTGGCAGTAGAGGCGGGGATTGAGAGCTCGGATCAATGTGGGTCAACAAGGCAGGGACAAGCATATTGGTGCACCAACAGCAGTCCCACATGGTCATGACTGTGTGAAATTTGTAGCATAATCAATTTGCAGCATAACCAACATGCACCAAACTCGTAACATCAGTACTGCCCAGCAGGCAGGTGAGAACAAATCGTGGGCTCGAGGCAACTGTGGGACGAGCACGTGGGTGGGAGCTACTAGCTCAACAAAATTGCAGGGGTGTGTGGGAGCATCATAATCGAGAAGCCTACATCAGACTCGCGAGTATGTGTGTCCATTTATGGGGTCAACAAGGCTTGAGTACTAACTCCTGAGTGCATCACATTTACAACTGGTGCATAAAATTCCAAATTCCCAGCGCTGAATTGTGTGTGTGTATGAATCATCATGGTATTGCACCACTAGCGGCCACACATTGCGGGCTAGGTAGTGAAACTTTATGAGTAGAGGAGCATCCAATCTAGCCAGATTGAGTGGGAGTTGAATATGAGACAAAATTGTGGTCCGTTATTGGCGTCTTATTAACGGCAAGAGGACGCAGCCAAACACCAAAATCTAGCATTTGTGTTTTTGGAGTGCTAACTCAGATCGTGAGACCGTCGAGGTGAGCCAAAAATGGGTCGGTGTGTGTGTGTGTGTGTGTGTGTGTGTGTGTGTGTGTGTGTGTGTGTGTGTGTGTGTGTGTGTGTGTGTGTGTGTGTGTGTGTGTGTGTGTGTGTGTGTGTGTGTGTGTGTGTGTGTGTGTTATAGAGCCTCTTTTATCTTTCTTCCTTTTTGAATGAGTGCAATTAGGAGACATTCCCACACTCGGGCATGACCTAGCAAATGTGTGTGTGTCCATGAGAAAGTGGCAAGGGTCACATAGAGACTGTAGCATGATAAAGTTTTAGATCAAAATTGCCCCTTCAACTGATTTAAATTTGAAATCCATTTCGCAATGCATCAAAATTGCACGCAAGTTAAATCCAAAAAGATAATTAATCATTGATTTGCATCAAATCCAAGCACGATTATCCTCAAAATAATTGAAAATCCTCATGCAAATCTATAGATCATATAAAGTTCTTCCAATTCTTGTCCATCTTACTTCAATTTGATGATTCATACACGTTAGAGTGGATTGGAATGCACAAGATTTTTTGTTTTTGATTTCAAATTTGAATCAATCAATCAGGAAATGCACACAAGCTTCACTAATGCATGATTTTTTTTCTTTTATTTTTTTTCAATTGCCAATCTGATTTATCAATCATTGCAACTCAAGTTGCTCATATCTCAAAACCCTAATCATTCAAACCTTATTAGGGTTGTCATTTTGGTTTGTGAGGCAACACATTTGATTACGGCATTTGCACATGCACAAATCATTGAATCTTTTGGCATTTTCAACCAAATTGGCACACCGATCACCATGGTAATCACATAAATCATTTAATGCAAATCCAACCAAGATCCTTGCTTCAATGCTTAAGCTTGCCATCTTCTTCATCTTCATTACTATGCTATTATGCTATGCTAAGCAAGAAGAGTGATGATAAGTGAAAAACTATTTCTTTCTCCTATGGAATGTTTCTTCTTCCTCCTCCCTACCCTCAATCCCCGCTAGCTCTCTCTACCTTCGAAGGTGTTTGAGGCCTTGGGATTGAGGCTTGGGATAGTTAATGCTTTTTGAAAAGTTTATGTTAATCTCGTGATGCATGAAGCTTTCCATATTCATAGCATCACCAAGGTCACAAGGAACACAAAGATTGTATTGTAACAAAGTCTCTCTTGATGGGAGAATCTATAATACAAACGCCTTTCTGAGGGGGGACCAGCTCCAAGTAAATCCGCTCCTCATCTATTGTCATGTTCTCTAATACTCTCTCTCTTGCAAAAGTGTTATTCATGCCAAGTTATATAAGTACTATGTTTATGTTGCTACCATCCATTAAGTTCACCCTCCAAGTTCTCAAAGTAATCTCACAAAAATGCTCACTCTAATTCTCTTAATTTCGCTATTCTCACCTTTTTTATCAAAATAGACCAGTTAGAGGGAAATTTGAACAAGGATACTGATCAAGATTTGGTGGATTTCAAAACTTTAGACCGTGGGGAGGTAATTGGAATCGTCAATAAGGTTGGCAACAACTACAAAATTGAGATCACTAGAATTGGAATCGGCAAGGGTGGCGTCGACAAGGATGGAATCAGCAAACACCAAATGAGTTGTTGCACAATTTCCTACACCACCTGTGCATTAGGGGGAAGTAAAGGAGGCACCTCAAAGTAGTTTGATCGATGTTGAAATTTCTCAGAATCAGGGGGCATATCAAGTGTCAACAGATTGTTCTCCGGAGTATGATTATTTGCAATGTAAGTTACATGATCGGATGTATTGGCAATCCACATTATAAAGAAAAGCTTAAACCTCCTTTGGATTGGGAGGAGTAGAAATAAGTCAGAGAGGAAGTGGGGCTGAGGAAGTTGAGAAGTTAGGACAAGATGAGATGAATTTTAAGAAGAAGCAAAAGAAATTGAAGAAAGTGGAGAGTTCTAAATTAACATCGGGAGCGTTATTTGAAGAATTGTTGAATAATCCTATGCATTTTACATTGGATCGATTTCTCTTGTCGGTTCCAATATTTAGGGATATGGTTTATTATGTTACTAAGATGACAAAGTTCCATAGATTTAGAATGCATTAAAGGAGAACGTTGAAAGTTATCAGATCAGTTCTGATAATGTTAATTTTACTATATCAACTATAAATCTTGAGTTTGATGATCGTACATTTTCAAATGTTTTGCTAGGTGGAGGATCTGGAGTAATATTTTGTCAAAAATTTAAATTTCAAGGATGAAAAATGTGAAGCTGGAGCCTGCACCATTCCAAGTAAGGATGGCTGATCAACAGAGAGTCAACCAATTGGGATGCTGAGAAGACAAAGTCTCAAAGTGCATGGGTTGTTGTTTCAAGAAAACTTTGTTGTTTTGAAGATGCAAGATGCATGTAATGCTTATTCAATGTTGTTGGGAAGATTGTGGTTTAAGTCAGCAAAGCTTAAGCAGGACTCGGAAAGGAATGAAGTGGTTCTAAAGAAAGGCAAGAATTAAGTGAGGATTCCGATGAGTTCAAAGAAGAGATTGTGAATGTCATTAATTTAAACCAATGATGGCTCAGACTATTAATTTAGCTAAAATGATGAAGAAGAATGTTTTCTGGAAGCCAATCCCACTATTGTACCGGTGTTTCAAGTTTATGTGGAAAGAATTGTTGAAAATTATGTTTGTTAGGAGAACTCTGAGAAGTCATCTGATAAGTCAGAGAAAGGAGATGCAGATCATAATTCAATTCAAGAGTCAAAAGTCAGTCACACAAGTCTAAGTTGAAGGAGGATTAGGGATTTTTAGAAGGGGAGGTTACACCAAAGGAGGCAATCATTGGAGCTAAGTTCTTGTATGATAAGCTGATGGATAAGGTTTCACAAGTAAAAGAGGATGATTTGCAAGATTTGAATCCAGGATCTGAAGTCAACCCAACAGTTGTCAAAGTCAGTGTGAACATAGATGACAGATTTAAGGAGGATCTTAAGCAGTTGTTTCAAGAGCTCATTAATGTATTTTCTTGGGATTATTTTGACCTAAAAGGCATGGAGCTGACAGTGTATAAACATTGGATCACTGAAGGAGGATGCAATGTCAGTGATTCAACAAAGATACCGGATGAATCCCAATTATGCAAATCAGGTTAAGGAGGAGTTGTATACGCTTATGCAAGTGGGTTTCATTATACCAGTAGATCAAGATGAGTGGTTTTCATCGATAGTGGTCGTCCTGAAGAAGTCAGGAAAAATTCATGTGTGTGAGTGGATTATAAAAAGTTGAATGCAACAGATCCATTCCCATTTCCAATTGTGGATAATATTTTAGATGATGTAGTAGGACATAAGATGTATATCGTTCTTGATGGATTTTTGGGATACAATCAAATCCCGATGGCAAAAGAGCATGTCGCCAAGATTGTAAGGTCCCTCCCTAAACCCTAGAGCCATTCAGAACATTTTTCAGCCTAGAAAATAATTTAGAAAAAGCAAGATCGACAAAGAAGTCATGCGGACAACGAGACTTTACTCTAGAATGAAAAGACAAGGATATTTGGGATAAGAAATTACGTCATCCCTATATTTTTTCAAAAAGATTAAGATTATTTTTATACTTCTTCGTGAAGATCCGCGTGGGAACTGATCTAGATCGGGATCTGGGAGAAAAAGGGACTAACTTGATTGAAAGATAAAGTTAAGAGATAATAACTAAGAAGAAAATTGGGGTCCAATAGGAATTAAGAAGAGAATTGGGGTCCAATAGCACTTGAGAATAGAAATAGGGTCCAATAGGAATTGAGAAGAGAAATTGGGGTCCAATAGGAATTGAGAAGAGAATTCCACCTACCATTTCCTATATAAGCACCCCCTCTCCTTTGTAATTTTACACACACATATTGCTAAGCTACTTGCATATTTTCCATGCTCAAGATTATGCTTAAGTAAATCAAGGTTTCCATTAAACCTTGCTCTTGCTCTCTCCCTCTCTTGAAGGCCAAACCCTCAACTCTCTCCCTCTCTTGAAGGCCAAACCCTCAACTCTCTTCCTCTCTTGAAGGCCAAACCCTTGAGGGTTTTGTGAAGAAGCTCCTCTCTCCTTCCTCTTCATCCTAAATCCCTTTCCTTCCTCCTTGAGCCTCACATCTCTTCAAGAAGGACTTCAACCCCACTTTCCTCTTGCTTAGAGGAGGTAATCTTCATTTCTAGTAGGATTAATTAATCCATGTGTTTTAATACTAGGAAGGTTTATGTGCATCATTTTAGGTTTAAGCTTTAATGGTAACCTTGGAATTAGGGTTAAGTATTAATGGTAGTTATGCATCATTAAATTATGCTTCAAAGGTAGATTTGCATTCGTAAGCTAAGTTTTAATGATAACTTTGCGCTTAGATGTAAGCTTTAGTGATTATCTTGCATTTTTAGGTTCTAAGCTTTAATGGAAACCTTGCAATTAAGGTTAAGTGATAAGAGTATCTACGCATCATAAAGTTAAGCTTCAAAGGTAGATTTGCACTCGTAAGCTAAGCTTTAATGATAATTTTACACTTAGATGTAAGCTTTAGTGATTACCTTGCATTTTTAGGTTTTAAGCTTTAATGAAAACCTTGCAATTAGGGTTAAGTGATAAGAGTATCTATGCATCATTAAGTAAAGTTTCAAATGTAGATTTGCACTCTTAAACTAAGCTTTAATGGTAAATTTGCACTTAGATGTAAGCTGTAGTGATTACCTTGCATTTTTAGATTTTAAGCTTTAATGGAAACCTTGCAATTAGGGTTAAGTGATAAGAGTATCTACGCATCATAAATTTAATCTTCAAAGGTAGATTTGCACTCGTAAGCTAAGCTTTAATGGTAGCTTTGTACTTAGATGTAAGCTTTAGTGATTACCTTGCATTTTTAGGTTTTAAGCTTTAATGGAAACCTTGCAATTAGGGTCAAGTGATAAGAGTATCGATGCATCATAAAGTTAAGCTTCAAAGGTAGATTTGCTCTCGTAAGCTAAGCTTTAATGGTAACTTTGAACTTAGATGTAAGCTTTAGTGACTACCTTGCATTTTTAGGTTTTAAACTTTAATGGAAACCTCGCAATTAGGGTCAAGTGATAAGAGTATCTACGCATCATAAAAATTAAGCTTCAAAGGTAGATTTGCACTCGTAAGCTAAGCATTAATGATAATTTTGCACTTAGGTGTAAGCTTTAGTGACTACCTTGTATTTTAGGTTTAAGCTTTAATGGAAACCTCGTAATTAAGGTTAAGTGCTAAGAGTATCTATGCATCATTAAGTTAAGTTTCAAAGGTAGATTTGCACTCTTAAGCTAAGCATTAATGGTAGCTTTGCACTTAGGTGTAAGCTTTAGTGACTACCTTGTATTTTAGGTTTAAGCTTTAATGGAAAGCTCGAAACTCATAAATTATAGGATGACCTTCTAGCTTCTTAAATGGAAAGTTAAGCACCATAAGAAAAGAGTAATTGTCTAAGCTCGATAGAAGTAGTTCAATTTTTGGTATTGAAGAGTATTTCTGAAGTTTTCAATTTCAAGTTTGTTTGCAAATATGGGATAGGGGAGATAGGGGATAACTTCGCGGAATTGATCTCCGTGTTGTTTGAACCGAAAACTCTACAAACTTTCATGGAGATGCCCCATGGATGGCTACAAAAACCTGGGAATCGTACAAAATGGGAATTGAACTTAAAAAGTTGGCATTTCCGAAGAAACATTAACCATCAAATGCCTATGGCAAAAACTCGCTTGTATTTTCTAAATAAACTTGGCTGGTAGATAATTAATGAAAGTAGGAATTAAGGTTGATAAATGAATGAACCTGAAAATTACCAACTAGGAGTTAAAAAGGAATCTCGAGAGGTGATAGGGATAGCCCATTGCAAAACATAGATTTAACTAGGAGTTTTGAAGGTTGTCTGGAAATGATCGGGAACCAAGATGGATCTTCTTGGGATCAATTTGATTGAAAGGCCGGCCCATTGAGAGGATTCACTTGGGGAACTTGTCGGAGATTGGCCCTTTTTAGCTAGGGAAGCATAACCGGCAAGTTGTTATACCTAGGTCATTCATGCCCGAGAGATAAGGGCTGAATGGGTTTGTTTTATTTTTGCCCAGCCGGGTGAAGTACCCGCGGTATCTTATTGGAAATCGGCCATAATCCGGGTATGGCCTGATGCCAATAGTTGGATGAGAAGGTCATACTTAGGGAGGATGATGTGAATTTAATTAAGGAAATTTGTTCGACTTGGTTGCTTAAAAAAGGAACTGGAAAGGCTAGGAATATAGGGGCTATCCTTTGCATCTATCACCAGATGGTGCTATACCTCTCGAAATAAAATACTTAGGAAGGAATGATTAAATTACTTGATGAGCCTTTCCCAAACACTTAATTCTGGGAAATATTGTGAAGGTGTTGCCATTTTGATGGCTTGTAACCGATTATCTTGGCCTGAATGGGGAGGCAAGATGAATTGGTTGAAACTAAATGTGTTGCATGATTAGTTAGGAAACTAGTTACAAGCTAATTATAGCAGATAAAGGAAAGGAAATGAATTAAAAGTTTCTAAATAAAGATCTGGTGGGAACAACCAGATGAATTTCCCTGAACGAGGGTATGCAACAGATTGCATGGTGCTTGTTGTTTGATGATGTCTGATAGACTGCTGTCTTCCTGATTTTGTAGTAGTTAAGTACTACCTCGGGAAGGGATTTTCATGAAATGGTTCGGTGGGTGGGCGGATCCGGAGGGTCAGATAGCCGGATGTTGATTTAAAAATTTTATGTTAAACGCTAGGACTACGTGGGATAAAAATGGGTAATCAGGGACGAGCGAGACCGGGTAGGATTTCAAGATCTCTCTTCTTAGGGGAAAGTGATAACTACCGTGCCTGCTTGTCAGGAAAAAGGGGTTATCGCCATGAACCAAGGGAGAACAAGACAGCAAGAGCAGATCCTCAAGTTAAAGATCAAGAGAATCAAGACTAAGGACCACGATTTTGGGTGCGAAAAGCTATCAAGGACAGATTGATTATGAGAAGCAGATAGAATCATTGAATGAAGGGATGTACCTCCTTGGGTTGGCATTCGAGATAGGCCGGAGTCCTGTCTGAATGTCGGTCCCAAGTGGGAGGGATACCTGGAACGGTCTGGAGGACTGAGGGAGGTGAGTAGGGTCGAGTCTGGGTATGGCCCTCACAAAGATGGCATTTATTATTGAATGGGGAGCATTTGCATATACAATGAGGAGCTTTGGATTGAAGAATGGACCACCATTATATTCAAAACAACTACCAAAACCTTTGAGCTACATCTTATGGAATTCATGTAAACTTTTATGGATGACTTTTTTGTGTTTTGAGAGAAGTCAAAGCACCCGGAGTATGTTTGGAGAGATGTCGACTATTTTGGATGTCTTTGAATCCTTACAAGTGTGAAATTGTAGTATATAAAAGAAAATTGCTAGGGCATATTATCTCAAAGGAAGGAATGTCAATTGATTCGGACAAAATCAATGCAATTCAGAAGGTAGTAGCACCTGACAACATGAAGGCAATGTCAAGATTCATGGGGCAGATTAAGTGGCATAATCAATATTTGCGGTATCTTGCAGATCTAATTGCACCTTTGAGTCATTTAACAAAGAAAGATATTGAGTTTGTATGGGGAGATGCTCAGGAGAATGCATTTCAGATCTTGAAGAAGATGCTTATGGTTTCCCCTATCATCCAACCACCAAATTGGCAGTTACCCTTTCATGTGTTTTGTGATGCATCAAACATGGCGGTCGAAGCAGGTTTGATGCATGATATATCCAAGGATGGTTCAAACTGGTGTATTATGTTAGTAGGATGCTAAAACCGGGTAAGAAGAACTATACAGTTATCGAATGCAAAGCTTCGGGGATGAATTTTGCATTAAAAAAATTTAGACATTACTTGTTAGGAAACAAAACAATCTTTCATGTTGATCATCAAGCACTCATTTTCTTGGTGAAGAAGCCAAAGCTGGAAGGCAGACTTGCTAGATGGATGATTTTGTTGCAGGAGTTCGGATTATACGGTGTTGCATACACCTGGAAACAGGCATGCAGTAGCAGATTATCTCATTATATTGGAGCATGTGCAGGAGGCACCGGGATTTTCAGATCCACTGCCAGATGTAGAATTGTTTCAAGTGCGAGGACAAACTTTTAACAAAACTGGTATGACCAAATGGTGCAGTTTTTGATAGATGGAGTGTTTCCCTTTTATATGACAACAGACCAAAAGAAGAAGTTTGCTTTGCGGAGTACACCATTTTTTATTATTGTTGGAGCATTGTATAGAAAAGAAGCAGATGAGATTATTAGAAGATGCATTTTGCATGAGGAACAAAAGGCAATTTTGCAAGATATTCATTATGGGATAGCTAGAGGACATTTTCTGAGAGAGATTACGGGGGGAAAATTATGCAAACACGTTTGTGGTGCCCATTGTTTCTTAAGAATGCACATCAGTTTGCTAGGGAACGTTTGCAATGCCAAAAGATTGGACAACCAACATCAATGGATAGGATGCAAGATCACCCTGTGTTGCTACTTGAGCCATTTCAAAAGTGGGGATTGGATTTTTCCAGTCCAATCAAGCCAAAATCTAGTAGGACAGGAGAAAGGTACATTTTAGTTGGGTGAAATTCTTACATTTTTCAGGGTAGAAGTATACACTGGAATTGTCAAAGTCTATGTAGAAACTGCTTGGCTGAGTAACCATTATACATTAAGTCCAAAAATGCACAATATCCTCATTTCGGTGACTACAAACTTTTTTGGAGTTACATGAAGAAGGCAACTTAGTGGACTCACTTGCATGGGAGGCTACACTTATGATTGAAAGGATGTAAGTAGAAGGTCCATAACTTCCAAATTCTTTTGACCTATTCTACAAGATGAGCATGAAGAATCATATTTCTCAGGTAGCCTCCCATGCAAGTGGACTCACTTGCATGGGAGGCTAAACTTATGATTGAAAGGATGTAAGTAGAAGGTCCATAACTTCCAAATTCTTTTGACCTATTCTACAAGATGAGCATGAAGAATCATATTTCTCAGGTAGACATTTAAGCATTGTATTTAATAGATTATAGACATGTTTGGGTTTACACAAGATCAATTTGAGTAAGTTTTTTGCTTATCACTATGTATGTAGGCTTTTCTTTATCTAATGGACGCGGTGAAGTATTTCGACACTAATGAAAAGATGTCAAAACTTGTGTTTTTGGCTAAGAGAACACCATATTAGTAAATTTGGGAATTTCTCAATTCCCACTTTCAAAAAGAGTTTAAGATTTGACCACATGGTCAAATCTTAGCCAAAGTTTTGAGAGCATGGTCTGAAAGATCTGTTCAAGTACTACTTTGTGGAAGGATTTGGTCTCAAAAAAGAGTTTTAGATTTGTCCATATGGTCAAATCTTCAAGACATTGGTGATTCCCAAATTGGCTCTAAAGTCTTAAACTCTAATAAATAGTGTTAGTTATTTATAGGTTCGTACCTTTGCCTTACACTCTTCAACATCGTGAGGTGGTCTACTTTTTTTAATATATGTCTATGTGATGGTTGACAATATTGAGTATGCGTTAGATTTTGGTGTATAGGAAAATCCTTAAATCCCACGTGGGAGCCCAAGATGAGGTGGACGGTTTTTTGGAAAAGGAAATAATGTGATGGATGACCATATTGAGTATGGCATTAATTTTGGTGTTTAAGAAATTCCTTAAATCCCATGTGGGAGCACAAGATAGGGTGGACGGTTTTCTTTTGAGAAAGAGGTCTCTGTACAAAGGAGACTCTACCAAAATTTTAAGATTTATATTTTCTATATTTGTTACTCGATTGTGATTCTATTTCATGAGATTTGCAAGAAGCGGTCGTTTGTGATGGTTGGCCATATACTCAATATGGTTTAGCTTTTGGTTTGTAAGAAAATCTTTAAACCCCTTATGGGAGCCCGATATGGGGTGGAGGGTTCTTTTGGCATTAAGGTTATGTGATAGATGACCATATTGAAAATCTTTAAATCCCATGTGGGAGCCAAGATAGGGTGGACGGTTTCTTTTAATTGATTTTCATGGTTATGTGATGGTTGAACATATTGAGTATGGCTGAGATTTTGGTTTGTATGAAAATCCTTAAATCTCATGTGGGAGCCCAAATATAGGGTGGACGATTTCTTTTGGAAAAATGGTCTCCGTACAAAGGAGACTATAGCAAAAATTTAATAGATCATATGTCTTATTTAATATGTTAATTGCTTGTGATTCTATATAATTCTATTTGTATGTGTTTTTAAAGTGGATGGTGCTTTAAAAATTGTGTAGATGTATCATTGTGCAATGCGTAGAGGAGTAGCAATTGGATGCAATCCCGTGCAACCCCGACATTCACTAGAGAGTGGATTAATGTGCATGATGAGAATACCATGTACTCTCCCTTTTTTCTTGAGACAAAGGTGACAACATGGAAGGAAAATCTTTGCCCTTGGTGATTGGATTATTTAGCGGGAGTTATTCCAAAGCAGGAGATAGAGTTAGGAGATAATAAGTACGTCAACACTTGTGGCTCTTGTAGCATGGATGTCAAGGCAGGTTAAGTTCAAGATTTTTCATAAAGGTGATTGGATAATGTTATACAACTCAAAGTTGGGGCCAATCCAAGTAAACTAAAATTGAAATGCTTTGGCCCATATCAAATTGTTAAAGAATAGGGACAAGGCACTTTTAGGCTGAAGGATGTGTCTAGAACTCCGGTATTGAATCCGGTGAATGCAATTTTTTTATGGAAAGATCCCTAGAATCCCTCATTGGATGGTGAATAAAGGTGAGGAGATAGCAGTTAAATGGGTAGAGGTTGTACCAAAGGCCATAGGGGAAGCCTCAGTGGATTTTACTGGTTGTCAAGTGATCAGCCATGACTTACACCTGTGAATTTGTTGCGGAATGCGAAAAAGCACACAGTAGGGTCCCATTGTGGAATTGATGAGTAGATTTGTCATTGGGCAAGTCATATCCTAGGGGTCAATAATACCTTGATGGGATGTTCAAGTGTGCCATGTGTGAGGAGGCTTGTCAAGTGTGCCTTTTGACAGTACTCATAAATCATGTAGCTCACATAATAAGGAAAAGCTTAATGATAAAAGCGTAAGGAGAATACAAGTTTTCTTGTGCATGCATTTAAACCCTCTGTGTGTGAGTCTCCACTGTCACATATCATCATGTTTTTAGACAGTTTGAAGAAGAATCAGTTGGCTGGCCCACAAGATCTCACAAGCAAATCAATGATGCAGACGCACTCCATGGCCATTGCAATGGAGGAGCTCTTGCACCCTAGGCAAGCAAGGTTACATATTTTTGTTGAAAGCAAGGAAGCTGAGTCTGGTGTAGATGATGTAGTAGAGGAGATTGATGTAGATGAGGGCTTAGATGTGCATGATAAGGAAAATCAGGTTTGGCTGCGGCGAATTGATCTCTATGACTATGCATGTTTGCCATGGGGGCTTTGGGAGAAGAATGATTTTGCAAAAAAGTAGTTATGCCATCTTAGGGAGAGCTTAGACTACATTGTGGATGATAAGGAGGTTACATCTCAGTTAATTGCAAAAGTTTTCAAAGTGCATCATAGCCCAAGGTAGAAATTGATCGAAGAAGATAATTGTTGTCACCATAAGGGTAGAGTTTGAAGCATTGAAAGGGTCATACTACATGATTTGGAATTGTGGGAAACTTTGTAGTGTGCATTTGTTCTGATATCTAGACAAGGTTTGTTTGATGGTGGTGAAGTAGCATATATGTCAAAAGAAGCTTTTGCACCCTTGTATCATGGAGAGAGGGGAGTAAACATTGATTGGGCTACATTCATCTTTGATTGGATGCAGTTGGTGGAGCCTTGAGACAAGAGGAGGTCTCCATCTCTTGCAAAGGTATCACAGCCTTATTTTGCGGAAATATTTTCTCATGTGTTCCAGGTGTCTTTGGGTTTGTCAATATCACCAACAGGTTTTGTGAGAGGACCAAATCAAGGGATTTTGAGTGAGGCTAAGAAGAGAAAATTGCAATGGGAGCCGCTATCATTTGACAAGTCAAATAGTGGAATGCAGCTAGTTGTGAAGAATCCAGAAGGGAGCCCCAATAAGCAAAAGGATGCAAGGAAGATGACTCTATTCCCTCAACTACTTGTGGTGCCTAAATTGGATTCCCGTACTAGGACAATCACCTTGTTTCCATGGAAAGTGGGGGAGAGCTCCGAGGAACAGACTCCGATTATGTAGGCAATCAAAGCGACTCCATTATCAAATGGGAATAGTTCACAAGTAGTTGAAATATTCTCTATGCAAGATGAAGATCAGAGTCTATCAAAGTTGAATTGCTTTATATGCAATCAAAAGGCTATGATATCAACCTTGTAGACACAGAAGGTGGATGGAGAATTGACATGCTGGAAAGTGAGGTTAGAAGATTGCAGGATAAAGTGGTGGATGTGATGGGTGAAAGAAAGACATTACAGGAGAAGTTGGCTTGTGCATGAGCCAAAATTCAAAAAAGCTATGCAAAATTGATCATTGTAGCACACGACTTCAAAATCTGGACCGATAGACTCAAGGAGGCCACTAAAAAGTAATTTCATGAAGTGGAGGATAAGACTACCCAGCTTATTTCTGATAAAGTTTCTGATGAACCGACTGGCACCTTTGGTGGTGTTGGAGAAGACAAATACAAAGCATGGTTCGAGGCTTCAAGAGAGCATACAGTCAAGGTGGAGAATGTTAAGTTAAAGGCAAGGGTTGTAGAATTGGAAATGCAAGTGGAAGCAGCAAGGAAGGAAGGGATGATGCAGAGGACCAGTCTGTTGTTTGAGGCTCAGGATAAACTGGTTGAAGATGATAAAGAGCTCAAAAAGGTAGGTGATGGGAAGGCAGCAAAGTTAATTGTAGAGGTGGATGCAAAGCTAGAGTCAGTGGAAGGCAGAAAACAGGATGTTGAAACAAAGGCAGCAGGGTCTGTGGATAAGGCAAGTGGCTAATCAGATCAAGGGATTCTGGGGGGCCAAGGTTAGCCTTTGGCTCAAGCCATCGAGCTATGCCAAGTTCTCAAGGACTAATACTTAGGTGGACTACTTTTTGACATATCTATGAACCTTAGTCTAGTATGGGAGTATGAACATATTACTTTAGTGCTAATGTATGTCACATTGTGCTATATGGTTGTTGAGTGAAGGGTTTTAGAACAAGAGTGATGAGTACATAGAGGACACACAAGAAGAGTCACTTCCTCTCGTTTCTTATGGAGCTACTCACACTACAAGAGGTTCTTCGTATTAGCGACGCTAGCAGTGCGACGCTCAAATATTAAAATCCACGATGTCGCTATGCTCGTCACTATAAGTGTTGCTATACTCTTTGTTGCATAGCGATGAGCATAGCGACTCTGACAGGGGTAAAAAATAAATGGAGAGCGCCAAAAACTCAAATCTCATATCTGAGTTTTCGCACTCTAGCGAAACAGGTGAACCCGTGCCTCTCCCTCTCTCTCTCTCTCTCTCTCTCTCTCTCTCTCTCTCTCTCTCTCTCTCTCCCCCCCCCCCCCCCCCCCCCCCCCCCCCACACACACACACACACAAGGAGAGGAAGGAGAGCCAGGTATGCTCCTTCCCTCTCCTCCCTCTCATGTTCCCTTCCCCTCTTTCTCTCTCTCCCTCTCAATCACACACACACATTGTATCTTTGAGAGAGAGAGAGAGAGAGAGAGAGAGAGAGAATGTACACACATGCATAAACAAAACACATACACACACATTGAATGTACAAAAATTTACACACACATGCATAAACAAAGAATGCATACACACACGCATTGAGAGAAGAAAAGAGAGAGAGAGAGAGAGAGAGAGAGAGAGAGAGAGAGAGAGAGAGAGAGAGAGAGAGAGAGATATAAGAGGAGAAAACAAAGAGAAAGAGAAAGAGGGGGAGAGAGAGAGAGAGAGAGAGGGGGGGGGGGGGGGGGGGGGGGGGAGAAGACGAAAAGAGAGAGGTAAGGGGAGAAAACAGAGAGAGAGAGAGAGAGATAAAAGTAGAAAAAATATGAATTAATGAAATGTTATATTAAGATTTAGGGTTAGATTAGATTTAAAATTACATTTAATATTAGGTTAGATTAAGATCTAAGATTAGGTTAGATTACATTTAACTTATATTTAAAATTTATGCTAAATTTAAAATTAGGTTAGATTACATTTTAGTTAGATTACATTTAGTTTAGGTTAGATTTAAAATTAGATTAGATTTAGGTTTATGTTGAGTTTAAGATTAAATTAGATTTAGATTTATGTTAGATTTAAGATTAGGGCAAGATTTAAGATTAGCTATGTTAGATTTAATATTAGATTAGATTTAGATTTTAGGGCATGTCAATGAAGGGGGAGTTACAGCTAAGCTCAAGGCTTTGCCCAAAAAGAAAACACTAGGTACACAACGCAATGAATTGTCCCATCGGAATCTGACACCTATTAACTCACCCACTAACCATGTTCAATTAGCTCAGAATCACCATATGTCCAATTAGGTTAAATTTAAGATTAGATTTTGGATTTAGTTTTTATATTAAAGTCTACCTTCGGGATTACAAAAAAGAATTGGAGTTGGGACAACGGTGATCCCTCCTTCCTGTCTATGGATGCGACCTTAAGTTGGAAAGATTTCAACGGCATGATACTCAGATTGGAGGCAAACATGTAATGTGCACAGTAATCTCTCGAACAAGGATCTGTTGTGAAGAGATGTTAAGATGCTGTGAATTGCTACAGCTAAAGAAGAGGCAAAGGGGTTTTGTCCACTACATGCATTTCCATGTAGACGTGGGTGTGTAGATTTCTTGTATCCACAAATATAGACATTGACCAATAAAGATGATATTATAACCCGGTGGTTCTTATCTCCGTGCAACTCTAGACCGAGGTGTGCGAGGATCGGACATGACTAGAGAATGTGAGGTAGTTTATAGTGTGATCAAAGAGAGAGAGAGAGAGAGAGAGAGAGAGAGAGAGAGAGAGAGCAAGAGAGATAAAAGACGGAGGATGCCAATAGAAGATTAGGTTTTTACATTTATTATGAGTAGTGACGACGATGTGGGGCCGTCCAATCAAAACACCTATCTCTCAACAAGGATCTTATGTCCTTGTAATCAATACAAACATGCTGTGCGATGGACAAGACACGTTTCTTTGCAGCACGTTCACAAATTTGGCGACTTTGATCCATCTATTATAGATCGAGTTGTTGCCAATTATAACTCATCAGACTTTGATGTTGGCGAACAGGCAGCAATCTTGCAACCCAATAGACGTATTTGTAGGCGCTTTGGTCAAGCAACATACGTGAGGCCACAAGATGTAGCCTCTGACAGCTCGGAGGATGATCATGCAGACCACATGCCCAACGAGGCTATGTTTGAGCCCGAGATCAATGAAATGATCGAGATGATCATGGATTCAGAAAGGCTTATCTATGATGATATGAAAAGTGAAGCCGATACACCATTGTATGATGGAGCACGTGTGTTTAGATTGAAGGCGCTCTTGGTTCTTCTCAACATGCAAGCAAAGTCTGGATGGAATGACACTAGAGTCACAGCGCTTTTTAGGTGATCTATTACAATGTGTTTACTTCAATAAAAAACTCTAGATGTATAATGATCTGATAGATTACTTACACAAGTGTACTGCATTTTTTTCGTTGTGTAGATTGCTCAAAGAGCACATACTACAAGCTGATAATGTGATGCCAGGTTCCAGAGGGGAAGCAAGAAAGATCTTGCAAAACTTGGGGATGGATTACAATTCGATTCATGCTTGTCCTAACGACTGCATTCTTTTCAGAGGGGAATACATAGACATGGAGAAGTGTCTGAAATGTGATTCCGAGAGATATCGAGTAGATCTCCACGGATAAAAAATTTCAGAAAAGGTTTTGCGACACTTTTCGCTGCTTCCTCGCATCAAGCATTTCTTCAAATGTAAGTCCATGGACGCCCTAGCATCATGGCACGAGTAGAATAGATCTTCGGATGGTGTGCTACGGATTCTTGTAGATTGCGTAGCCTGGAAACATATAGACGACACATGGCCGGATTTTGCCACGGAAGCTTGGAATTTGCACCTAGGACTGGCTATGAATGGCGTAAATCCATTTGGTCAGAGGTCAGCATCTTACAGTGTATGGCCCGTTGTCATCATCAACTACAACATTCCCCCGTGGTTTACTACCAAGAAGGGACACCTGTTTCTAAGCTTGATTGTGCCGGGGCGGTATAAAGTGAAGAATATGGATGTGTATCTTTGTCCACTATTGGAAGAGCTACAACCATTGTGGATTGGCATAGAAGTGGTGGATATGAGCCGACACACAGGTCGACGGAATGCTTTGATCATAGGCATTCTAATGTGGACCATGCATGACTATCCCGGAAAAACAAAATGCTCAAGTGATTTATACTCAAACTCAAACACTATAAATCTTGGTTTTTCTCAAGCTTATCTATTTTCATGTGTATACATGCAGGGCTTCAAACAAGTAGATACAGAGCATGTGTCACATGTGGACCTAGACTTAATGCACGTTGGGCGCCCTCACTAAAGAAGCAAATCTATGAAGGTCATCGAGCGCATCTTCCAGAGAATCATGAGTTACGTGACGGTTTTTTGGGAAGAGAGCCATTGAGGATGTCTGCACAAGCATGGTTAGCTGAAGGAGATGTGTGATGACGGTTTGCCCCCAGGGATGAAGAGACTCTCTCTATGGTACGAGTTACCATATTGGCCCAGACTCATGATCAATCACTTGCTCGATCCAATGCACATATTCAAGAATGTGGGTAATCTGCTGTGGGACCATCTGATTGGCAAGAAAGATACTTTGGGAGCCAGAGTTGACCTTAGAAATGTGGATTGTATGGAGCAATATTGGCCGCAGACAGCACCCGTTGGATCAATAAAACTCCCTAAAGTGCCATGGATTTTGACAGGAGCCCAAGAACGCAAAGTAAAAGAGACCATTTGTCTATGCGGACCCCCACTCACATAATGCACTTGCTCTAAATGTGTTCACTAAAGAAGGGAAGCTTACTGGTTTGAAGTCACATGACTGGCATAAAATGTGTCAGGTATGTTTGAAGTGCAATATATCATAGTGGGAATTGTGTAACAAATTTGTGTGTGGACTTTAATATCATTGCTAGACGTTTTTTGCAGTTTATTTTACCGATGGCCATTGAGGGATTTTTGTCTCCTTACGTCCGTACTACAATCTACAAACTTGCAAAGTTGGTGCAATGGATCTCACAAAAGGAGATCCATGTAGACTCCATACCATTCGCCAAACTAAATGCTGCGGAGGTTGTGTGCATGTTTGAGAAACACTTTCCTACTACCATGCTAACCATTCAAGTGCATCTTCTTGTTCACATATTTGATGAGGTGGACATAGCTGGCACAGTACATTCCAGATGGATGTTCTTTTTAGAACGTTTCGTGAAAACGCTCAAGGGATATGTGCGTCAGAAGGCATGTCCGGAAGATAGTATGGCAGAAGGTTGGCTGGTATCAGAGTCCCTAGTTTACATTGGAGAGTGGCTAGACGGATTTGATAAAGCCCAAGACACGCTATGGTGAACCATAGATGATGAGCGCATATCTGGGATTTTTATGTGCAATCTCGTTGTTGAGAAGAAGATGACGGAAGATCTAGAGGCTAAAATCAATCGATTTTGCATGCTTCACAATCCAGTGATGCAAAAGTGGATTTCACAATATACGAGGATGCAAAGCAAGAGCTACAAAGGGCACAGATCGAGTGAAGACGAGGAAGACGACCATCGATGCATTATACGGCGGGTCTGGAGAGCCTACCAACATTCATGAGCTTAAGATGGTTGCACAACCAATTGAAAAGTACACAATAGTGCGGTGAAGAAGTGATTGAGGAGGAGTGGCAGTACTCTCGGGGTTACGCGACCAAGATAAGTTTGCAATGTACGACTCGCGGCTTTCTAGATGTTTGAACAGCTACTCATAATCTTTGTTGGTTGTAGTATAAGTCATACACAGCAGCATGGTATAAAGGTCGACATTTTAGGGTGGAACTGATCGACAAAAAGTGTTTTACACAAGATTGTGGAATCATGGCAAAATTTGAACAGTCTAGTCGACGACACTCCTCTGATGCAGATCCTGTGGTGGTGGAACTCACTTACTTTGGTACGCTACAAGAGATTTTGAGGATCGATTATAGAGGACTTATTTGACGTGCAATGGTTCAAGATAAACATGGAGGGTCGCAACGCTACTGTGCACAGAGGAGAGTATGGTTTCCTTGAGGTGGATTCAACTAAAAAATGGACCGACTTAAGAGACACTTTCGTACTACTTGAGCATTGTGAACAAGTAAGTCTATAAATATTTAACATCCAATTTTAGAAATTATGTGCCTAGAAGCACTCATGTAAGTTATGTGGCTCTGGCAGGTGGTATTTCATCCTACAAAGTCTGCATCAAACTGGTGGTACGTCATAGAGGTAGCCCCTCGTAGTGCACAGACGTATGAGGGCTACCATGTGCCAATCACAGCGGCATCAGTGGAGGAGACCGGAGAGGATGCTCAATCAAAAGCTGTTGAGGTGGTGCCAGATGAGCATCAAGCTGCTACTCTCTATGGGGTGCATGCAAAGGATCTACAAAATGAAATGGAGGACATCTGCCTAAACAGAGAGCTTTATATAGACATAGGGAGTTATGCTGAGCTATGTGAGGATGAGAGAGAGACGAGCCTTGTATCTAGGCTCGGGATCTTCCGTTATATACTTCTTCTTGTATACCCACTTTCAAGGTAAAGCATTTTTGCCTTTTGGTAATTCAACCAAATCCCATGTCTCATTAGCCACAATCGAATTTTATTCTGATTGCACAGCCTGCTCCCACTTAACGCTATCATCAATTTGTATAGCTTCTTTGTAGCAGGTTGGCTCTCCACTCTCAGTGACCAAAATGTGGTGTATACCCGGCTCAAACCGCTCGGGCGCACGTGATACTCTCTCAGAGCGTCTCAGTGCCTGACTACTGGACTCTGCTCTCTCTGGAACAATAGTAGGATCTTGCACTTGAGGAGTAGGTGCAACACTATTGAACTGAGTGGGTTCGGAGGCTACATCCTCAAAACAAACACATCTGTACTCAACATCTTTGATGGGATTCTTGTGCATTTTTGATTCATTGAAAATCACATGTGAGCTACGAATGACTTTGTTTTATTCTGGGTGCCAGAGACGATATCCCATCTCTCCGTTTGCACCATAGCCAATAAAAATGCATTTGTGTGATCTAGGATCTAACTTTCGACGAAGTTCTTTGGGCACATGTGCATATGCCTCACATCCAAATACACGTAAATGCTCATAGCTTGGCCTTTTGCCAGTCCATAATTCCTCTGGAATTTTGAAATTCAAAGGAGAACTAGGTGACATGTTGATGATGTGCACTGCTGTCAGAACAGCTTCCCCCCAAAACTCTGGAGTAAGCTTCGCCATAGACATAATAGAGACAACTCGCTCTTGAATCGTACGATTCATTCTTTCAGCTATCCCATTTTGTGCAGGTGTGTATGGAGCAGTAAACTGCCGCCGAATGCCTCTTTTATTGCAAAAATCCTTGAACTCTGTGGAGACGTATTCTCCACCATTGTCCATGCGAAAAGCTTTGAGCTTTTTTCCTGATTGGTTCTCAACCATGGCGAGGAATTGTTGGAATGTCGAAAAGAATTCTTCCTTACGCTTAAGGAGATACACCCACACCTTTCTGGTAGAATCATCTATGAACGTGAGAAAGTAGTTTGCCCCCCCTAGAGTTTTATGTGGCATTGGACCACACAAATCACTGTGCACCAAGTCTAGAGGTTCACCTAGTTTCTTATTCAATGGCGAAGATGTCAATCTAGTCTGTTTGCCATAAGACAATGCTCACACAATGGAAAGTCCGTGTAATCTAACACAGGTAAGTAGCCAAAACGCTGAAGTGTTTTCATTCCCTTTTGGCTAATGTGCCCTAGCCGGCTATGCCACAACTCAGGAGACGGCAGCTCGGCAACATAGATAGAGTGTTTGTCGACACTCGAAACAAACAAAGAGTACAGGGATCTGTTTTTATTTCCTTTCATCATGATAAGGTTGTTCTTGCGGATCATCCAAGAACAATTACCAAAAACTGTAGTGTAGCCAAGATCATCCAATTGCCATATAGAAAGCAAGCTTTTCGTAAGCTTGGGCACATGTCTGACATTCTACAGCACAAAAGTAGTGCCATTATGCATCTGAAGTTTCACATCACCAATGCCAATAATGTCAAGCTCATAGGAATCACCAAGCTTGACTATTCCATGCATGGATGCATAAGAGGAAAACCACTCTCTATGCAGTGTGACATGAAAACTTGCACCAGAATCAAGGATCCAATTCTGTGCATAACCCTCATCCTGTGCAACCAAAACACTTGGAGTGAGATCTGAAGTGAAAATGAGAACATCTGAGGCATCTGCTGTCACCTCGGGATGAATCTCTGTGGGCATAATGAGCATCACTGGAGGAGGAGCATCCTCTATTGCAGTGGTAGGTATGGGAGACTCAACAATATTGAGCTCCTCAATCTTTACTGTACTTCTGCCTTTGCCAGAATTATCCTTTTGCATGTTTTCTAATCTCTTAGGAAACTGCGACAATCCTTTTTGTAATGACCTTTCTTGTGGCAATAGTAACACTCGACATTTTTGGCATTGCGGTCTCTACTTTGGTTCCTGTGTCTGCTAGGACTACGAGGATTTCGCTCTCTACTTTTGCTTTTGTATTTGTTCCTGTCATGGCCTCTTGCCTTTGTTGAACTGCCAACCATATATGCATCTCCATGACTAGCATTATCGAGAGATTTACGACGAATCTCTTCAGTGAGCAACACATCTGTGACAGCATTGAACTCTAACTTGCCATTCGGAGCTGAATTGCTAATGGCTGTGCAAAAGATATCCCATGAACTGGGTAGAGAGCATAACAAGAAGATAGACTTGAGTTCATCGTCAAACTCCTTAAAGCCCTGAGATGTCAGCTTACTAAACAAGGAATTGAACTCATTTAAGTAACCGAAAACTGTGCTAACTTCTTTCATGTTGAGCTTCATAAGCTTTTTTATGAGAAAAACTTTGTTGGATGCACTTTTGCTCTCCCATGCTGAACATAAGCTATCCCAAAGTTCCTTGGTTGTTTTCTTCCCTATGATAGTGAAGAAGACTGACTCGGCTAGATGTAGACGTATCGTAGCCATGGCTTTTGCATCCAAAAGCTCCCATTGAGCTTGTGTATAATCATCATCCTCTACGCGCTCTTTCAACGGTTCTGAGAGGCCTTTGTTTATCAAAACATCTTTCATGCGCTCTTTCCACATGGTGAAGCTGCTGCCATCGAACTTCCGAATGAGATACTCCTCCTTTTTTGAAGAAGAAGACACGCTGATAAGAGGGTTTGAGAGGTGCCAAACTATGGCAAGAAGCTGTAGAAATTTAGGCAGAGTAACCTTTGTATCGGGAGTAAAATCTCAACCAAGATAGACTCAAAAGTGCCAACAATGGAAGTCACGACTCGCGGGAAGTAAATCCGGCAGAGTCTCCTTTGTATGAGGAGTCAAAACTCAACTCAAAATGCATATAAATGTGCCAACTGCACGAACTGGGCATCTGCTGCACAAAACCACTGCTATGTGAGTGCCAACTCGGCGTCAAAAGCATAAATAACCGTCCAGATACATATCCTATGGCGAGGGTACCGTAAAAGGGGAACTCCAGCTACCTGTATCACCTAAGGTGTCTCAACATTCGAGCACACCCCAGCTCAAAGAAAACCTCATGCTATTGACCCTCCAAAAGCTAATGCAGACACAAATGGACTAGCCACAGTCTCAGAAAGAGCTCTTCCGGTCCGAGTCTCAGAAACAGCCGGGAAAAACTGTCAAAATAGCCAAAAATGGCTCCACACGTAGTACAGTGGGCAGTGTCCGCAACTCAACGTACATGAGTAAAACCGCGCTCAAACAGGCGCCAAGAACTGCTGCATGCAGTGAAAGTGATCCCTGCGGGGATATCTGCTCTCAAAAGAGCTCAGTAGCACTAAGTGTGCTCACAACAAAATGCATCTGTCAACGCATGTCTCCGCAAAGAATCTGTTGTCGAAATGATAGCTAAATCGCCTGTGAAAGCGCTGTGTCTGGTAACCTGGAGAATCTGTGAGTGAATGGGCTGAAAAACTCCCTGTAACCTGTAACCTGCGTGTCGGTGTCGCTATGTGCCGATTTCTGCCGCTGCCGGGCATAAATATGCTAATCGAATAGCCGCCAAAGGTGTCGTATCCGTAAACTGTGTCGTACAATGTGATCGGTGCGCTCGATGCCGATGCCGGGTGTCACTCCTCTATGATAGAGGTACCTCACCCGCGTATGTCGCAAGCACTATCGTCAATCGCGGGAACACGCTTGTCTAGGGAAAACGCCCGGTGTCTGGGCCGGATGTCGGAGATCCGCCGCAATGAGTAGTGTCGAGCCGGTGCGCATGAGCAGTGTCGATGTCGATGTCGATGTCGCCTTCCGCCGCCGGGCGGAAGTGGCTAGCCGAGTAGCCATAAAACGCCAATGCTCGAGCGGTCACTACCGAGTCAGATCGGTATCGATCGCAGATCTTGCTCGATCTGTCAAGATCGCTCTCAAGATTGTCGAACTCGGTGTGTGTGGACGTCGAAGTCGGATGACGATGTCAAAGAAGTCGATGACGAAGTCGGAGAATGGCTGTACGCCGATGTCGGTGCACATCGCTCGTCAAGAGCAAGATCTGTTGTGGTCGACTTACCAAAACCCCTACTTCTCCTCAATTCTACAAGCTAAATGCTGCCCCAATTCAGCTCAGTGCTCGATTCCCAGGCAAATGGACTCGTTGCAGCTCCAACTCCTGAGTGTGTGTGTGTGTGTGTGTGTGTGTGTGTGTGTGTATACACTACCACACACATTCAATTGCAGCTTGTGAATATTCTTTGATTTGTGGCTCGCCACTACTTGTGGGAACAAGTGTTTGCACACACTATAGTGTGTCAAACAAACAAGCAAAAAATCGAATTTAAATTTTTTCTTTTTTGCTTTTTGATGACTGCCTGTTGTTGCCGAGAAATGCCGACTTTGTGTGTGTGTGTGTGTGTGTGTGTGTGTGTGTGTGTGTGTGTGTGTGTGTGGGGCAGATGCAAGGACTACCGGCCTATGCCCTCTCGGCCTCTTTCCCCTGCTCGTTAATTCCAGCGCTGGCTTTGTGCACTGAGCGTGTGTGTCAACTTCTGCAGCTCACCTCACATCAGCTAGCTTCACAAGAAATCGTGTTCTCAGCGCTGCCAAGCTTGATCTCATGCTGGTTCCCAACCCTATTGCTCAAAATTGCACCTACTACATTGTTGCCTATTGCAAGCTTGAGTGTGTGTGAGAGCCATGCTGCTCGAGCTCGCTCTGTTGCATCAAGCTTCAACTCTAATTGCCCGACTGTAACTGCTTTCAAGGCTTTGGTTTGTACCCGATCCTGCTATTCCTACTCTTGCTGTGTTGATTATGCTGCCGACTTTCTCGCAAGCCTAATTGCAGATTCTGATACAAGCCTTCAAGGCTTCAATGCTTGCTAAGTTATTGTCTACCGAGCTGAAGCTCGTTTTTGCTCTCCTCTGCCCGAATTCAGCTCCTAAAGCTTGCTTAATTTCATTCGAGCCTTTCAACTCTTGCCCTTAGCCTGCTTGATTGTACTCGGCTGCATTCAAGTGCTCACCATCTCCAAGCTTTTGCAGTGCAAGATTTGCTCAAACTCGAGCTACTGCCTTGAGTCCTGCTCCAAGCCTTGCCTTGCTGCCCATTGTGTCGATTTCCTGTGCTCAAGCTCTGCAAAAGGCTTATGCCTTTGACTCGTACTGTATTTTCCGAGAGCTACAAACCTGCAAGCCTTTGATTTCAGTTGGTTGCCTCAATTGGCTCGATTTCCCCCATTTGAGCCCTCCTTTTGCTTCTCGGTTCTCTGGCTGCCCCAATGAGCTCACTACAAACTGCTGCTCCCACAGTTGATCGAGCTCGAGCTTACACAGTGCATTGCCGAAAGGTTCCGACTGCCTGCTCCCTTAACTCGATTGGGGTCGTTGTATGCGCGGTGAGCCGGGGCTCGGGGTCGGATGCCCTGAGCTCTGATACCAATTGTTGTGCGCGTGTAGTGCGTATACGGAGTCTGTGCAAGAGAGGGGAAGAAGAAAATGGGGAAGGGGATGATACACAGACAGCCTGTGTTGGGTTAGTGGAGAAGAAAGAGAAGTGTCAACCCTCTCTCTTTTTCTCCCTATATTGATTAGGTGAAATCAAGTATACAAGGGTCATTTCCCACGGCCACCTGGCCTACACCCCAACACTAGAGACACCACTCGAGACCCCTGTCGAGACACCCAGGTTCACGCGTCACAGGCGAGTGGACGTACCATACTCGGTCAACATTAGCGGCGGCATCATCTTGGATGACAAAGGCAAGAAGGTGATCTCGCACATGCACGGTCTTTCCTCTCAGGTGTTTTGACACTACATACTAAACACCTGGAGTGTAGTGCCAACTGAATTAAAAGACAGAGTCATCAGCATGCTGCATGACGAGTTTCCCGTGTCAAGTCGGGATGAACGCTTCAATGAAGACCTAATGAAGGTTCAAATGCGCAAAAACTGCAAGCACAAGCGTTCTAAAGTACAAAAAGCAATAAAGCATGGGTGGGACAGACCAAATTGGCTGGCCAAAGAAGATTGGAAGAATGCGAAGCGCGCAGCGCGCGAGAATCCTGACGAGTGAAAGCAACAAAAGGAGGTAGTCAAAGCGCGAGTAGAGGCAGGGAGCTCGCACCACTTGGGGAGAGGCAGGTGGACATCATTTGAGGCCGATTTTGTAAGTGTTTTTGCATTGCCCTTTAGGTTTGGTAGTTACGTCTATTTGTACTTTTAAGTTCTAACATAATGTATTCTTTGTATGTTTTAAACAGTGGTCGATGACAGGATGTGACCCCACCCCGTACGAGCGCGAGTACTTGGGCAGAAAGGGCTTAAACGCCCTGATGGGCATTCTCAGTTCTCGCGATGACATGGTTAGTATTTCACTTTACTCTTTTACATTTGTTGTATTTTAATGATAAGCTAAGGAAATAGATTGTATTGTAATTATATGTTTATACTTACAAAAAGTATTATTGTTTTTTTCTGCAAAATCCGACAGATACTCCGCTTAGACGTGATGAGACATCTGATTAGACGACGTCAGTCTAGTCGTAGCCAGATAGCACTAGTTTTCTTTTGTCATAGCATGTATAATGAGATGACGCGTGTACGTATTTTTGTAACTATTGAAAAATGATCTATTTTCTCAAATCAATGACAATTGTGTTGTAACTATTACATTTGCAAATCTTAACAATCAAGTGATTTTGTCTATGATGTGTATAATTTTGTCATTGATTTACTTTCGTCAATTCACTTTTGTCCAATTACTTTTGTGAGTTTTGTATCTTTATTATGCAAACAATACTATGCATGATGGAGTTAATGGTTATATTGTCTTGAGCGTGACTACTTTGGGTCTATACCTTGCACTTTCTTTCAAAGGTGAATCTATGTTTATCTTGGATTCATTTAGGTATACTTTATTCTGGAAACATTCAATGGGTGGCAGGGCATTCAATGCTCTGCCACCCAAAAAAATTTACTCCCGAGAGTTGCCACAAGCGTTTCGATATAAAGTTCTACAACATCGCTATGAGCATCGCTACAGAAGGACTGCAATTGTCGCTATAGACGTCGCTATAAGCATCACTATATGCATCGCTAAATAGCGATGCATATAGCGACGCCTATAGCGATGTTCCCATAGCGACACTTTTAGCGACGGTGTAGCGACGTCGGGGAGGAAAAAAATCCAATGTATTTCTGTCGCTAAAAGAGTCACAAGTGCACATAACCTCTTGTAGTGTTAATATACCGTTGGGAGTGGTTCTCAAACTACTCCACTAGCAACCAATGCACCAATGCACCCAACAAGGGTAAAGGGCAAAGGAGCCTCTTGGTACATCTATGATACCAACTCCTTTCTCTATGCCCCCCATTATGCCATCTATGATGCCCATCATGTTCTTTTTGGTGGCCACTACACCTCTTATGGCACCCTCCTCTAAGGTGCCCACTACATCCTCACTGAAGCATACTACTTCTTTTTCTGTTATGGAATTGATATTTTACTATTTATTGCAGCTGACAGGTGGAAAAGTCTTGATCGAGTTAGGCTACTGCAAATGGATATTATATTTTATGTAAATTTTATTATTCAAGTGCTCTTTTATGAGCTTTGGCCATTTATGACCGGCCGACCAATTTGTACTCACTTTGACCATTCAAGAAATCTATAAATCAAATACCTGCAAGAGCGAAATGGTCACTCTTGCACGAGGGGAGATTGCACCGAGTGTCTGCCTTATTCTTCTCTCCTCTCCACTCTTCTCTCGCTCTGCCGGTGTAGCACTCCACTCTAGGAGGTGCGCCTGCACGCGCTCTCTTGCTCTCTCCCACTCTATCTCTCTTTTATCGTGTACGGCTCGGAGTATGTGCAAAGATGGTTGCCAGGTATACAATTTTGTCGATTTATGGCTTGCCGATTTATGGCTTGCCGATTTATGGCTTGCAATATGTTGTTTTCTCTATTTGGCAAGGCCACCTCGCCTTCCGTTTGTAGCAGTGATATCAGAGCGAGGTGAAAACGCTCCTCGAAGTGCTCAAAACATGCGAATGACGAGATTTGTAAACAAACAAGTCCCACAACCGGTCTCCTTGCTTTGTTTATTTTATTAGCATGATGTTTGTTATATTTATTTATTTTTCATTTTTCCTTTCCTCTTTGCATGGGTGCATAGAATAGCTTTGTAATTCAGTTTTACTAGATTTAGCCCATCTAACAATTTAATTATGATCTATTAAGCACCAAAGATTATAGGAGCATAAGAAAAAGGAACAAAAAATAAATAAATCGGGAAGGTAAAATAGAAATAATAATATTAATAATAATAGGTGTAGAGACTATGGAAGGGGGCATAGGCAAAGGTTTTCTAGCTCGTAGAGCTCGTGGGAATGCTGTAGCGGACTAGGCATGCACAGACGGTTTGTGCATGCAATTTTGCAATGCACCACATGGAGCCGGCAATGCCTAGCTTGGATGGGAGGTCAACTCGCTATCACTTGCATGGTATACTAACGCCACATAACATTGTTTGATATGATCTCGTAGAGGTATAGTGAGTCATGAACAGCAAGCCTCCAGGGCATTAGAAACAGTTATTTCTTATTGCGGAGGTCCTCCAACTCTGCCTCGGTACCCTAGTCGGTAGCGGTATTGGCGCCACCATGCATCCAGCAACCTACCCACTTGCATGTTGGCGCTAAAATATCCAACCCAGCATGTTGGCGATGACCAATTTAGCGTTGGCAGCCACTAATAGATGCATGTCCGTTGCTCTCTCTCTCTCTCTCTCTCTCTCTCTCTCTCTCTCTCTCTCTCTCTCTCTCTCTCTCTCTCTCTCTCTCTCTCTCTCTCTCTCTCTCTCTCTCTCTCTCTCTCTCTCTCTCTCTCTTTCTCTGACCCTCGTTTGCGACATTGGTGCACACGCATCCACTCTCAGTTGTGTCAACAGTCACCAGCCATGCAAACTCCCTGGCTCTCTACCACACCTTTTGCAAGTGTCATAGTTGCGCAACCACAAAAAATTCCCACCTATCCCCATGCTAAGATCTATCTTTTTTTCCTATCTCTCAGTTAGACGTGCACGCGTCACTTTCTCTCTATCCCTCATTTCCCCCACACACGCAGTTTTTGGTTTGACTCCCTCTCACCAACCATAGCCGCCTCTCGCATGCATTTGCAGCCTCTCAAGGCCCGGCGGCTCGTCAATTTCACAAATCTCTCTTTGTCCTTAACTGGCACCACACCAGCAGCTCTACGCACACACCCAACCTACCCCAAGCATGGCAGTTTTGGGTCCAAGCATCTCCAACACACACGCAGAGGAGCAAGCTAGAGAGCCGAAAGAGTGTGGTAGACTGTTTTTTAAGCTGGATCGGAACAGGCAACAGCGATGGGGCTAGTCGATGAGAAGAAACAGGCATGGAGTTAGCGGACAAAGGTCAGCAGTGCTAAGGTTGCAGCTCATGGAGTAAGCTTTTGAAGTGGCAGTTTGGCTCAACTCACTGCCATATGCACGGGAGTTTCAACCCTAGGAAGCCGAGTTCGCGGACCCCATAGCCCACATTTCAAAAAAAATTGAAGCAGAAGTTCGAACCTATAACGGCATCTGCAACATTATCACCCCTTTTCCTCAGAGTCGAAGAAAACAATAATGGTTGACCTCATGGATCGCTCTCTTCTTCTTGACGCTTTTGACTTCAGCTCTTCTTGTGCCACCCATGGCTCCTCGACATGTGAGCCTGAGGTACGACGTAGTATGGGCAGTTGCATGCCTCCGCACAGGTAGGTCATCACAGTACGAGTGGTCCTCTTGTAGTATCTCCTCTTCTTGCTTCATTGAAGGAGATGAGGAGCTTAAGGCCAAGTTCAACACATGATCCGAGTAGCTGGGCTGACCCGGCTATGGATCATAGTGGAGGCCTGGAGTAGAGCGGAGAAAAATTTCAGCAAGCGGCATGTTTGCAAGCGGGAAAGATCTCTAGAAGTTTTCAATTGGGCACGAGAAAATTGTTTGGCCTTTGCACCAAAGTGTAGCTCTCCCCACTTTGCCAGACATGCTGCTTTTGGTTTATCTAGTCTTTTAGCAATGCTATAGATATATATCAGTCTGCTCTAAGATTCCACACGCAATTGAAAGCTCATCTAGAAACTGCTTTGGGCTCTACAACTCTCTGTATTAAGCTTCACAAGAAGTTATCACTCTCTCTCCCTCTTCACCTTCCCAATCTACTTGCAAAGTCGGACACTATCTAGTTTCTTCAGCGAATGCTTATGATCCCCCCCCCCCCCCCCCTCTTTTCCTCTCTCTCTTTCTCTCTAGCTCATAAGCTGCAATAGCCCGTCAACTCTCTCTCTCTCCTTTACACATTTTTCTCTCTTTAGCTGGCAGCCACACGAGCGGCTACACACACTCCTCTCTGACGATCCATGGACAGTCTACAGCCTCTCTCTATCTCTTTCGTGCTATGACAAACCCCATCACACTCCCTCTCTCTCCCCCCCCCAGTGCAACTACCTACAGAGGCAGACATTGACAAAGCTCTTTGGTGACCGTTGCAATACTTTCTCAGATAAACGCCCACTGATGGGCATCCACGAGAATCGACGACAATGATGACAATTTTAGTCTGACGCTTTTAGGGTTTTAATTTTATTCTTTCAATTTACTTCATTTTATTTTAGTACCCAAACATTGCATTAGATTCACACTGATTGCATCAGTTTTGACTCAAAATGTAATATTGTCCTTTGAAGGCGTTTAATGTAATATTTTATTTCATTTCATTTCTTGCTCTTTCCCCCTCATCTATTGCATCTGACACCTCCACAACAGTGCCCTCGCCCCCTTTTTATTCTGGCTCTGGCACGCACAAGCCCACCTTCAATACATTGAACAATAGTGGCTGCTACACCACTGTGCACTGACCTAATAGTTTGCAAGATGAAGAGGAATGCCTTGTGATATTAACAAAATATATATATATATATATATATATATATATATATATATATATAATCTATAAGACAATACAACTGACCCCATATGCGTAGTTAGTCTATCCGCACGACCAAATTAATGAAAACACTATTTGACAACTTCAAACTGCTCATGGCAATGACCTCACATTGCGCCTCACTACACATGATACTCAAACATTGGACAAGCTTGAAGTTATATTACGACCTCGCACAACCGAAACACACACTACCAATCCCAACTTAGGGCCAGCTTGTACCACATTACATCTATGCTCTAGGCAATTAAGTTTCTATTAGCAGGGATTATTCATTTGTGCTCAACCATAATTCTCGTTCTCTTAATTGATTTTTTAAACTAAACATAAACAATGCACAGCGAATGCTAACATATTGCGATTGATACTTTTCATTGAGTAGTTGAGTGCAACACTTTTGTAGTATTGTGGTGGACAATAAATAAACAAACCACCTATTTTTGTTTTTAAATGAAGTAGCAGTTCTACCGCTCTACATGTTAAATCATTGTTTACTTATCATACCTTAATCAGCATGACATATGCTTTTATTTCATGGCCAATCATTAACATAGAATTAACACATTTTGAATTTGTTAACTATACTTTGGTGTAAGTTTGATAGTTACAGTTTTCTCCTACTTGTACCTCTCTCCCCACGCACAAACTAGTATATATTTCAAATGCATTACATCATCCAAGTAGGTACACCCAATACCTCTCTGCTTTTCTTTTTTCGTGTTATCTTTTGAGCTATGAACCCAGCCATCTCTCATATTGTGGCTTGCACTTTGAACTAAATTGAATTGCTATTGAGAGAGCATTTGACATTAATCTATGACCATACTCACACGAGATGAGGTACTTTCAATAATCCCAAAACTTTGTACATACTTTGATATACTCTCAAGTGGTCTCAAACAAATAGTAAATATTTTTTTCCTTTTATGTTTTGTCTGGTCCATTGGTCACATGCACACAGATTCGCCGATTTAGGCAGTGTGTCAATGCTCATCTGGAGCAGATTCACCAATTTAAGCAGCACAACAACAAACTACAGATTCACGATTTTTAAACAAATCATGCAGATTCGCCGATTTAGGCAACATTAGTGCAGATTCACCAATTTAGGCAGCACATCTTATTGATGTAGATTTGCCGATTTAGGCAACACCAATCACAAAATCATGCTGCAGTGGCTGGCCACCACTGTAACTGGTATGATTTTGTTACCCAGGTATACAAAATGAAATTTGAATTTAAATTTGAAATGGGTATATGTTGGTAGATATTTGGACTTGGATTTAACATTGGATTTGGAATGAGTATATGATGCTTTTCTGTCGCGACAGTATTTTTGGAATGGACATTGAGATTGATGAAAATTGATTATTGAATGATGACTGTGACCAATGATATCCTGATTGATCAGGGTACGACATATACTTCTTATTCTAGTGGTATGGGACACTAGAACAGGTAGTATGTGGATGACGGCAAGCATAAGCAATGTTGTTAGTTTCATTATTCTTACTATATGCTATTTTTTTGACACAAATTTCTAATCACTATTTTTTTTACAAGCATCGTTTGCAAATTTTTTATCTTTGCAACTGAGAACAGTTGTTTTCTAACGGAGAGGTATGTTATGGAATTGATATTTTACTATTTATTGTAGCTGACAAGTGGAAAAGGCTTGACAGAGCTAGGCTATTGCAAATGGATATTATATTTTATGTACATTTTATTATTCAAGTGCTCTTTTATGAGCTTTGGCCATTTATGACCGGCCGACCAGTTTGTACTCACTTTGACAATTCAAGAAATCTATAAATCAAATACGTGCAAGAGGGAAATGGTCACTCTTGCACGGGGGGAGATTGCACCCATTGTGTGCCTTATTCTTCTCTCCTCTCCACTCTTCTCTCTCGCTGTGCTGGCGTAGCACTCCACTCTAGGAGGTGCGCCTGCACGCACTCTCTTGCTCTCTCCTGCTCTATGTCTCTCTCTTATCGCGTACGGCTCGGAGTATGTGCAAAGATGGTTTCTAGGTATACAGTTTTGTCGATATATGGCTTGCAATATGTTGTTGTCTCTATGTGGCATGGCCACCTCGCCTTCCGTTTGTAGCATTTTCCGCAGAGTCTTCACTTGGGCGTGAGGCTTGGGAGAGGAGCCCTATCACGTGGTCTGGTAAGTTTTAAAACATTGTTTACAAATGTGTGTTCCTTGTTTTCTACTTCAATGGTTATTGGGATAGTGATTGCAGGGTTCCATTACCAAACCGTTGTTGATGTTTTTCTTGTGGATATCTTGCAAATTGGTAAGTTTGCCCTTGATAGGTAGACTTGGGTAATGAATACTTATTTACATGCTATGTTGCATAGTTCTATAGTTCTTAACGTGATTCATGTTTGGTTTTCTTGTAGCATCAATAATTTTTTTGCGACACAAAAGACAAATCTATATAGCAAAGACAGTGTTCCATGTCGTGAGGTTGTTAGTCTTATCTTTGCAGATTTTCCTGCAAGTTTACTTGTGGACGGTTTAGAACCAATCCCATTGCGTAAGTAACTACTCTTTTGACTAGTACCAAAAGATCACTATGGTGGTATGCTTACACACCATCAATCTATTTTGTAGAGGGTATGAGTGTTCCCAAGTGGAACACATTTTCCAGGGGTCTAGTGGTAGGGTGCATGGATCTTGCACGTGAGTTTTTGGCCGATGAGGGGTTTTTGATGACCATGTGCATGGTAGATTACATCAGAGATTTTATTGCAGATGCATCAAGGATAGGACTTGTGCTCCTACATACATGGACCCTCATGTGTAATAAGAAGGCATATTGACATCCACTCACTACAGAGGCGGTGAGATAACAAACTTAGTTTCCTTATTTAATATCACAACCAAAAACATTGTAACTAAGTCACTCGTTCTTTGAGTTATTTATTTATGCAAGTACTTGATCTAAGCATGTGTCTTTGGTATTTTTTTGGGCATCCCATGCCACGCTATGATAGAGAGACAAGGGAGAAGACTAATGAGAGGTTGTTTCCAATAGTCTTTAGCTACATGATGGATGATTTAATCTTCCCCACAGGCATTGATGGTGTTATTGCTAGAGGCGATGCAGAGAGGTCTTCTTTGTTCTTTTGGTAAGGCTTATCAAATGCATGCCATTAGTCAATGTTTTAGTATGTGTGTTTGCAATAGGTTCCTAATTGACTTTTTTATATGTTCAAGTGGTTGCTGGCTACATTTACTGAGCCTTACAACTATGTTTTGGACTTGTTTTCGGGGTGTGGTGGTCAGGGTCAAGCTTGTGTGAAGGATATGAGGAATTGCATGTGTTTAGAGCTAGATGATGTGATCTTGAAAGATGTTTGTCCAACATAGCATGTAGATCGGTTATATATTGATTACTTGGGGCGCACTTGGTTTAGGAGACCCTCTTTAGACATTGCATTTTGATGTTTTGATTTATGTGTTTTATGTACATGGCGGCCATATGACATGGACGTGGCATTTTGGTGATTCTGTAGTATGAGATGTATGACATACAAGCACTTGGAATGTAGTTTGGTTTTGAGGGTTCTTAAGCTGATTTGGTAGGCCACATTAGATTTTTATGTTTTCATTTGTGTTTGTTTTGTACATGATGGCCACATGACATGGACATGGTATTTTGATAATCGTGTGTGATTAGATTATGTGATTGGAGATTTCCTATGTAGTATGATATGCATGTCACACTACCACTTTGAGATTAGTTTGGTTTTAAGCTTACTTGAGTTGACTTGTTAGATTACTTGGATACTACGTGTTGTTTGGTATTCTTCACAATCAGATATTCACTCAAAATTAATTGCAAATGGTGCTTTTTTTAACGTTTTGCTTTGCTCAAGGATAGACATGCATGTCTCATATAAGTTTTTGGTAATTGAAGGAATGCACTATCCAATATAGAATTTTTTCATGTCACAATGATATTCAAAGAAATAAATGGTAAAATGTGAGCATTCAAAAGCTCGATAAAGAAGTTTCAATTGCAAAAGCTCAAAAACAAAATCCTGCAAGTATAAAATCCCCCATTCTTAGCCATTTATGAATATGTAAGCATAAGTGTAGCTTCAATTGGGAAACAAATATGGTTCAAGTGGCCTCCAAGAGCTAGCAAATTGAGCTTCAAGATGGTTCAAATCTCGCCACCAATCCCCTCTCCCTAGCCAAAGCCAACCAAGAAGAATAAAGAGAAAGAGAAGTGTGACACCCCTTGTTATTTGCATACATGGCTCACAGGCTTTTACATGAGTCCCCAAGGACATCCTCACAAGCGAAGCTCGACATGAAAGGCAAGACCAATGCCAAGGGCCCCCACAATCACTTGATGTTGGATTCCTATTTAATTGCTTTGCAACACAAGGCTATTATCAAGAAGCTTCTCAATCGTGGCTCTTGAAATAACGTCACAACCATACAGACCACTGCCCCAGCAAGGGCCACCTCATCCACCAATGCCTTATTCAACATCAAGGCCATCACACCCACAGTGGAAGACAAACACTTGGAGACAAAAAGGATGGCTAGGCTTCATGCCCCTTTGCCTTACCATCAACTTGCTCTCCTCTTGAGTGGGCATTGACCCACAACTAGTCGCCTTCATCATGTGAAATTCTTATACTGGCCCAATCTCGCAATACCTTTACAATCGACACTTCCATACAACAAAGAGTGGTGGATCCACAACTCCAACTTTTTGCTCTCAACTAGTTCCCCAATCCAACCCCAAGATTTACTATCTAAACATGACTCAATGTAGCTTCTTGTGATTAATTTTTCGATTTTTTTCATTGTTTGATGTGGTACCAAGGGTGGTTGGGGATGAACATTCCCTATATTTTGTTGCTTATGTCAAAAGGGTAAGCATAAGAGTCTAGAAAAGTTTGTCTGATGATGTGACGCTAGGCCTACATATAAACATATGTGCATGTAGTTTCTTGCATCATCTGGCAACCGCAGCTTTATCATCGGCTCCAATTCCTGCAATATCATATGTAACCTGGAAAAGCATCATAAGTCTCGTCTCGACTCACAAAATAGCCAACGAATGACTTGGCAACCAACGGGCAAGCAAAACCTGAAAAAATTTGGCCTTTGGATCACTCCTTACGGCACGCCATTAACATCAAATTACGATCAACCTCTGCAAACCATTAATGGCTTTTTTTTTGTGGGGGGGGGGGGGGGGGGGGGAGAGAGAGAGAGAGAGAGAGAGAGAGAGAGAGATCTCTCCTTACGGCAAGCCATTAATATCAAATTACGATCAACCTCTACAAACGGCGACCAACCTCTGAGCTTCTGCAATCTGAGATGCCAGTAGGATGGAAGGACCTTTGCAGCTCCAGCCCAGCTACCTCTACGTTCTACAATAGGTACAACACGTCATAGACGGTGAGCTAAGTGAGGCTGGCTGAGAGAGAGAGAGAGAGAGAGAGAGAGAGAGAGACATCTCAGACGCATACAAATGTGGGCACCAACCAACCACACACCTGAATGGTGCTAAGAGAAGCTACAGGAGCTGGTGAGCTAGAGAGAGAGAGAGAGAGAGAGAGAGAGAGAGAGGGAACTGTAAGAGCTAGCAAGCTAAGGGAGACCAGCCTCTTTTCCATGGAGCTAGTACTACCAACAGTACATACACACCCGACTGGCACTGAGGAAAGCTACCAGAGGACGCCATAGCTACAGGAACGGGCGAGCTGTGGAGAGAGAGAGAGAGAGGGGGTTGGCGAGGCATCGACCAGCCTCTCTGCTAGCAACTAACATCAACTGACATGATAGTCCCTTGCCCATGTAGCTATTGCCAACACTCCCGAATGGCATTAAGCTACAGGACACCATAGCTGCGGGAGAGAGAAGCTCTCAGATACATGCAAGAACTGGCGAGAGAGAGAGAGAGAGAGAGAGAGAGAGAGAGAGAGAGAGGGAATACCATGATCTGCATGTGCAAGAATAGTCCAAAGATTTTTCTCTCTGTGATTATTGCATGGAACCGAAATTAGCTGTTGTCGGTGGCAGTGAAGGCCTCTTCCTCTTCTTCTTCTTCTTCTTCTTCTTGTCCTCCTCCTCTCTACAACCCCCTGAGTTCTCTCCCTCACTCCCCCCCTCTCTCTCTCTCCCCCTATGTGTGTCTGTCTATCCCTCTTCGTCAAAGCTTTGCATGAACTTCTCTCTCTCTCTCTCTCTCTCTCTCTCTCTCTCTGCACGTTGCTTCTTTGGCACTAATTATGGCACCGCTTGTCATTCTTGAAGGCATGGAGCATTACCCATGAGGCTTCAAGAGCAAAAGAAGGCCGGATTCTTGAAGAAGGCATATGGCATTACCCAGGGAGGCCTCAAACCCAAAGAAGGGCGGAGCTAGCATTTGCTTACACGTGTCCGGGGAGGGGGCGGGAATCCCTTCCCCTATTATCATAGTATAGATTTCAAAGATCGAGCAAGGTTTTCCGAGCAACCCAAAAACCGAGCAAACCCACGCAATTAAAGAGCTATCCCATCTCTATCAATTTTTAATTTTTTTTCCATAAAGGGCGAGAGCATATTTATATTAAAGAAGGAGCGAAATTACAAAAAGCTACCGCACAGGGTATTGTTCGGTCAATAATTACAGAACATAATTGATGTTCAAAATCCATTTCTAAGCTGTCAAATTTTCCAGAAAATCATGTAGGCGGGCAAAAAGCGGAATTGCATTGCTATGTAGTCTTCTTAGCCTTTCTACATCCGCTTTGCATTCGTCCTGCATCCTCTGTAGGTGTGTGTAGGAGCCATCAAGGAGCACCTCTTGTTGCTTGTTGATGTTGGCACTGTTGTAGTAGCTCATACAGTCCGTGAGTACCTTGAAGTTGGCTTCATACACTCGACATTGATCGAGCTTTAGCTGATTCACCTGTAGGGAAAAACAGTGAAAAAGTTCTCTCAGACTTTTAGTCTGGTAAGCTATGTTAAACAACCTGTCATTTCGGTCAGACCAAATGATCCAGAAAAACTCCCTTCTTATTCTATTCCAAACCACTGAAAATAATGACATTGAATCCCCTAGTAGAAGTTGTTTCCAATTTAACGTGCATCCTATTCCATCATTCAGAGGTGACAGAATCTCTATGCTTTTAGGACAGTTTATGAATAGGTGATGGATGTCCTCCTCAACACTGTTGCACCGCATGCAGATCCCATTTCCTAGCCTTGCGATCCTCATTCTATGACCAGTCCAAACTGCTTTGTGCATAATTAACCAAAGTAGAATGGAATGTTTAGCTGGGATGCCCCTTTTCCAAATAGCCTGAAATTTGAATGCCCATTGCCATCGATCCATTGCAATTTTCCATTTCCTGTTGAGTGAACTGTGAAGTGGTTCCAGTAGTTTTGGGGCTAGAGTGGGGGGGTTAGGCAGCGCACTTCCACTTGACCAATAAAAAGCCTTGGAGGAGGGGTCAAGGTCACTTGAGAGAGTCCACTCTAGCTCTTTTGGGAAGAGGGACTTACTTCTTTCGATCAGTGATATTTCCCAAGGTTGTAGGTTGTATCGACTTGTGAGCTCGGTAAGGGAGAGCCACCTGTGCTCGAGCTTGTGCCATAGATTTCTCCAAGTTGTGAGGCCTTTGTTGTGAATGCGCTTGGCTGTCCTAATCTGTACCTGACTGAGGGGGGGAATCGGAGGCATTGACCACCATATAGATTCATGGGCTCTTAAATTGAGGCAGTTCTTGGAGTCCCAGTTCACTCTTAAGTGGTCTCTATATCTGTTCCAAGCTCCCCACAGTGATTTAAGGAGGGGGGAGCCACTGGGAGTTTTCTCCACATGGCCAAAGAAGATTGCAATCCAAGGAAGAGGGAGCATTCCAAAGCTTCCTTTAATTTTGAACTTGCTGATACTTCTGAACAGCAATGAGGCCCATTCCTCTTCAGGATTGTCCAAATCTCTGAGGATGAGCTTGACTGCAAGTTTGTCCGCCCATTTACTGAAGTTGGGAAGTCCAAGTCCCCCTTGAGTCTTGGGAAGGCAACATACTTCCCAACTGTAGGCCTTTCCTCATTGGATCCCCTGACCAAAGAAAATTTCTACAGGTTCTGGTTATGTCCTTCAGGTGGGAGTCGGGGGGTCTCCAACGAGAGAGAGAAAACAAAACATGGTATGAGATAAAGTGTTTGATAACCAGTGCTCTTCCTGCAATATTGGCCTGGAAACCCTTCCATCAATTTAGTTTGGAGGAAAAACACTCCAGTACCCATTGCCACCTTTGCGCCATGGATACCCTAAATCCAAAAGGAATACCTAAGAGTCTGAAGATGACCCCGTCTTGTAGAATTGTGCAACCTTTCTCTGTAATCCATCTAGGGAGTGGAGAGAGGGAGGCCCTGATTCCAGTCTTGGCATGGTTGATCCGAGATCCCGATGCTGTGCAGAATGTCTTCAGACATCTCCAGAATCATTGAAGTAATTGTTCGTCATTGTTGAGAAGTCCATTGGTGTCATGAGCGAATTGAAAAAGGCATTGATGTCTACCATTGGGTAATACAATACCTTTGAGAAACCCTTCCTGCATTCTCGCTTTAAGCAGCCAATTGAGAGAGTCTGCCGTCGTGGCAAAGAGTAGGGGGGCAAGGGGGCATCCTTGCCGAACCGAGCGATTGAGAGGGAATGGCTCCGAGATGCCATTGTTGAGTGCTACTCTTGCCTGTGCATTCCCTAGAAGAGTCCTTACAAACCTAATCATACCAGGTCCGAACCCCATCATGGTTAGACAGTCGAGTATGAAAGTCCATTCCAATCTGTCATAAGCTTTGTCGAAGTCGACTTTGACAAAGACGAAGTCCTGACATGAGTCTTCGGCGTGTTCTATTCCTTCCCACATTGCAATGACTGCTTCATGATTCTCCTTCCTTTGATGAAGCCTTTTTGTTCTGTGCACAGCCACTCTGCTAGGGCGGGGGAAATTCTAAGAGCTATGGCTTTAGCAAAGATTTTGTAGGTTGAATTTAACATGGTGAGTGGTCTCCAGTTTAAAATGCTTTCTTTGGGCTCTTTCTTATATAGAAGTTTAATGACTCCAGTATTGAGCTGAACTAGTAAAGCTCCATGCTTGACTTATTCATCCCAAACTTTTAGGAGGATAGGAGCCAGCACTTCCTTGAAGGTCTGGTAAAATTCTGCCGGGAGCCCATCTAGGCCAGGAGTCTTCTTGGGCTTTAAGGAATCAATTGCTTTTTTAATTTCCCATACTTTGAGTCCTGAATCTAGCTGGAATGCTATGTGTGAGGGGATCACTCTATTCCTGCATTGTCTGATTTGCTCACGGGCTGTGTTCACCTCCTCATTCAAAAGCTCCTTAGGACTGAATAGCAAGGAGAAGTGTTCCCTCACAATTTCCAGAATTTCACATTCATTACTGGCCTTGCCCTTAGGTTTAGGTCCCACTAAAAAAGGGATGGCCTCTCTACTATGTTTTTTCCTCAGATTTTGAAACATTTCTTTGGTGGGCTTGTCTACTTTGCCTGCCCACCATTCCCAAAAGAAGATTGTAGCATGTTTGAGGGTGAGGTCCTCCTCAACCCAAAGTTGATGCCTTAGGGTGGCTATCTTGTCTTGAAAATCAGAATTAAGGCTTTTGCTACACTCCATCTCTTCCAGTTCACTATAAATTTTGTCCTTGCGCTTCCTCCTGATTTCTGTGACTTTTTTCCTGAACATAATCAGGTTTTTTTTAGTATTTTTTATAGCCACTGACCATGCCTTAGATGGAGTGAGTCCCTTTGAAAAAGCCTGCACCCAAATTGCCTTAATGTTGCTCTGTACTTCTTCCAATTGGAACAGCGAGGAGTCCGTGTGAAACCAGTGGTTCATAATTTTCTTACATTTATCATCGAGGGTTATCACTAGAGGATAGTGGTCCGAGGTACAAGACGTGAGTCTGTGTTTGGCTTTGATTCTGTTGAAGCTTCTGGCTAAGGCAGTGCTAATGTAGCATCTATCTAGCCTGGCTTTTCTAGCGTTTAGGCCTTTTGAGTAGTTCTGCCATGTGAACTCTCCAAAAGATCCGACATCCCACAGATCAAGGTGGTCCTTCAACTGGTTCCATTCATGAAGATCTGCTTCAGCGATAACATTACCTCGGTGAAGAAAACGGTCTTCAATGGTTTCTACCATATTGAAATCCCCAATGAGAATGGTGGGCTCATTTAGGGTTGTAAGTTGTTTCCACAATTGGGTTTTGTCTCTTACAGAGCCTCCTGCATAGACAGACAAGACCATGCATTGAACAGGGGACTGTATAGCCACTCCCACCCAGTAGGTTATTTTGCTTGATTTAGCTGCGTTCACCTTCCATGTTTGAGGTATGCCGATAGCAGTGTCCCCCGAACCCTTTTCATGTGAGGAGCAGTACCAGGTGTGTTCTTTAGAGATAACATAAAGCCTTTGGGAGAGCTCATCTCCATCGGTTTTTATCTCTTGTAATCCAATGATATCAATAGGAAAATTCTTGAGCCAGTCTCTAATTTTCTTTGCTTTGAGAGGGTCTGAAGACCCTTGATATTCCAAGAGACTACTTTCATCGAGGAGTGCATCTATCCTTGCAATTCTTAGACTGGGCTCGAGGAGAGGGTTGTGCCATTGTGTTGTGCCCCCCCTTATTGTCCTTCTGCACTTCCATTAGGGTTGGCCCTACCTCAACGTTGACCTTCTAGATGGGGGCTACGTTTTCTTTGTTAGGGCATTGCTTGTAGTTGCCTTGTTATGGCTTGGATCTTACCCCTGGTCCGCCTGATTTACTTGTCTTTCCAATCTAGCATCAGCATCTTCTTCTTCCAATCTAGCGTCAGCATCTTCTTCTTCTTCCTCTGAGTCGGGTTCGATGGACTCTGCCACATCCGATTCCTCCCACTTTGTTAATGCAGCTAGCAGGGCGAATCTGTTGGGACCCCGCGTTTTGCTCTTATCCGTTTGAGTTTTGTTGGCCAATACCTTCTCTAGCTTGGGGGGTTGGGGTGGGGGGACATTCGGAGATGCAGGAGGGTTGTTTTTATTAGGGGTAGCGTTAGGAGGGGCTTGGTCTGGTTTAGGGTTTTTCTTTGGACATTCCCTAACGAAGTGCCCCTTCGTTCCGCAATGGAAACAGGCATTCGGTAGGTATTTGTAGCTTATGGGTTGTTCGAAACACTCTTCGTCGTCCAATGCAATAAGCATAGATTGAGGGAGCTCAACTGAAATGTCCATCTTGATGAGAGCCTGTGGGTGCCATGCAGGGATGTAGTCTCCTCTAGGTATGCCTCCTAGAACTTTGCCTAACTGCGCTTCTATGACTGTGAGGTGGTTGTGATAGTGAAGGGGGAGGTTTGGGAACTCTACCCAGACAGGGAAGTGATTAAGTGCATCGCTTTCCGCTTTGTAGTCCTTGTTCCATTTGAACAAGCAGAGGAGGGTCGCTCGCAGCAGCCATTGCCCAGTGCTTAGCACTCGGAATGCCATGTTTGCAATTTTAAACACGAAGACGTATTGGTTTCTGGGTAAAGCCTATATGGTCTCAACTTCAGCCCCTATTTCCCCCCACTGGTTTTGAATCCACCCACGTAGCACGTCTGTTGGTGGGCAAGGGCCAGCGAGAAGCCCTATCAAGGCCCTGTTCTCCAAATCACTCTGGGTTTTCCTAACCTGAACAGTAGGTAGTAAAACATAGGGCTTACCGGTTCCATGCGATTGATCACCTCCTGCAGGAGTCTTGCTGCTTCCTCCCTGTTGAGTGCCCGGGGCAGAGCCATGGGTGGCTGGAGCGGCAGGGCCCTCAGCAGAATCCGCAAGTCCACTTGCATGCTGAGGGTGAGCTGGTTGCTGAGAGAAGAAGCCGAAATCATGGCGCGAGAGCCTCGCTGCTTCGAGCTTTTTTGCACTCCTGAGCAGAGGGCTATGGTGGTCGATACCGTTGAGCAACGCTGCGGCTAGGGGGTTGTGAGGGGAGAATGAACTCGGGTCAAAGTCAGTGAGGCCACCGCCATGCAGTATAGGGCAGTTATTTTGCACGAGTGCATGATGGGGGAGAGTGTCTGTAGCCCAAATATTGCGGGGTCTCGCACCAGAGCTTTGATGTGGTGAGATGATGGGAGAAGTCATCCTGCATGGAGCGTGATGAGAGCCGCCGCCGCGACAGAGGCTAGGACGAGGCTAAGGTTCAATCACTAGGGTTTCTCATTAACTCAGCTATCTCTATCAATATTTTGGTTACACTCAAGAACACTTACACATTAAACATCAATTAAAGGCTCCTTTGAGTGAACTCAAGTAACATTTACACATTTGGAGATGGACCCCTCGGGTGTTGGAGATATTTGTCTATGTTTTGTTTTAATTTTAGAATAAATGGCTTTATTCTATAATTGTTCAAGCTACAACAACTACAGAACTGAAACTAGCTAAATATTAAAGACAAATGGGGTGGCATAATAAGGTCGACAACCTTCATGAGCACCTTCCGCTGTGCTAATTTTTTTGGTGATGGAGATTGTGTTGTGTCGGTTGGGTGCTTCTTAAAAAGATCTCTTGGCCATGGCATATTTGACTGCAATTTTTTGGTTCTTTTTTAAAATCTCCAAGTGCTTTTACATATTCATTTAGAGCGCTTTTGCATGCACCCCTTCGGCATCCGTTTTGTTAACGTCCATGTTTTTGGCGACATCTACACAGTGACGTATTTCAGAGTCTTAACTCTGTCAAAAATCACGGAGTTGTCTTTGGCAATGCTTCACTAGGCAGAAGGGACAAACACATTAGCCCACTTGAACGTTGAATGCAACATTTGCAAGTAGCTCAAAGACAAACAAGCTAACTTAAGCTTTCATGAAGCTTCAAGCTCGTACAATACCTATCTTACAAGCTATTCTCATAAGCCAAAGCTAGCAAAGACTCTTCCTCAAGATTCAAATCCTACACCTATAATTGATCCATATATCGCTTTAGGAGCAACCCCCCAAATCCGTCCACGACGGTGCAGATTGATTTTGAGGGGTGTTTGCATAGCCGTGGACTGATTTTGAGGGGTGTTTGCATAGTGCTTGTTCTACAGCACTCAAACGTGGAGCCTGCGTTTATTGAGAACATCAAAAAGACCTGTGAGAGGTCTGATCTTGAAAAAACAAGTATAGAGCAATTGGATGTAGTGTGGCATGCGTGACTGTGAAATTTGATCCATGAGCCAACACAACTCATGGATACCCTCACAGAGTCAAATCCATTGAGCACCTAAGCCTGAAAACCGATTATGACCCAAGGAATGTGACCATGCAAAAAAAATAAAAGTTCAACTCTTTATTTTTTAAATATCTACCTTAGAAAATAACAAAGACAGCTTAGAGGACCTTGATATAGTTTTTTTTTTTTAATCCAATAAATAATGTGCATTGCCACTCATTTTGATTTTCATATATATCGTAAATTTTAGTGTAGGGTACTCATAGAAAAAAAATGAGTCAATTTGAGTAAGGAAAAGACACTTTTCCATTGTTTTAATTTTTCTCACTTGCACCATTCACTTGAGGTGTCCCTCCTTAGGTCTGTTGAAGTACCAAGCCTAGAAATTTTGACACTTGTCACCAACCATGGCTTTGTCCTACTCTCCCAATCCTAGGTTGCCAGTCCACCTCATACAAGGAGGCCACCACGTCACCAAAAATCCATGTCATCACCCCATCTCACCTTCCACATCACAGTCAATAATTTGACCTTAACACTTGTCTTGCCATGTCACTCTACTTGCCAGCTCATCCACCACCCTCCACTTCCACCTCCCCCATACCATTGAACTAAGCATCCATACTGCCACCAACACATGTGACACCCATCGGTGAGCTCATGCCTCCCACAGTGGGTGCCTTGTGGCCCATTTTACTGCATAGTATGGGCCTTGACCACCCAAACCATACTGAATGGTTGTGTAACTTCGCACGGTTGGGGGAATGATGCTCAACCCTACTCATACAAAGTCTCACATCCATACAATATGGTTTCGGCAGTCCAACCCATACTATGTGCTAAAATAGGTTGTATGAGTCATATGTCCCATTTTGACACATAGTACGAGCCTTGATTGCCCATATCATATTGGATGGCTATGGAACTTTGCAGGGGTGTAAAAATGGTGCTCACCCCCACCCGCGCAAAGTTTCACAACCATCTGATATGGTTTGGGTGGTCAAGGCCCATACTATGTACTAAAATGGACCATATGGCTCATTCGACCCATTTTAGCTCATTGTACGAGCCTTGACCCTTGCTCATACCATATCGGATGGCCATGAGACTTTTATAGGGTGGAAAAATGGTGATCACCCCCACCCATGCAAATTCTCATGGCCATCTGATATGGTTTGGGTGGTCCCAAACCATATTATATGCTAAAATGGGCCGTATGAGCCAACGATCCATTTTAGCACATAGTATTGGCCTTGACCACCCATAGTGCTTACCCTACCAATGCAAAGTCTCATGGCCATCCGATATGGTTTGGGCAGTCCCGACTCATACTATGCCCTAAAATGGTCATATGAGCCATACAACCCATTTTAGCACATGGTTTGTTGGGCGTTGATCGTCCATACCATATTGGATGGTTGTGAAACTTTTCAAAGGTGGGGGATTGGTTCTTGACCCCACCCATGCAAAGTTTTTCAGAGCCATCTAATATGGTCTGACCAATCCTGACCCATACTATGCGTTAAAATGGGTCGTATGTCTCATACTCAAGGGGTGCACTATGTAATCATGTTGATGTATAACATGAGTTCAATAGGAGGGGTTTTAAAATGCAAAAAATTATAAACAATTTAATAAAGATACATTAAAATAAGGGGGTTTTATATTCAATTTTGGAAAAAAATCCTAAAATAACGGGTTATTTTATTCATTCAGACATGTTAAAAGAAGGGGGCTTTTAATACCCCGCAAAAGCACGTTATATAGAGGGGTACTGAATGGTGAACCCCTCAAGGTCTCATACGGTTCATTTTAGGGAATAGTATGGGTCTTGACTGCCCATACCATATTGAATGGCTGTGAAAATTTGTATGAATGAAGGAATGGTGCTCACCCCCACCCATACAAAGTCTTGTGGCCATCCGGTAGTCCCGAATCATACTATGTGCTAAAATGGGCCATATGACTCATGCGGCCCATTTTAGCACATAGTACGGGCCTTGACCACTCATGCCATATTGGATGGATATGCAAACTTGCAAGGTTGGAGAATGGTGCTCACCTTCACTTGCGCTAAGTCTTGTGGCCATCCGATATGGTTTGGGCGGTCCCGAACCATACTATGTGCTAAAATAAATAACCCTAAATTTCACTTCATATAACACCACGACTGATTGAACAATCGGCTATGTATCAGCGATTGGTAGGAAGACTAACCACAAGAACAAATGGAATTATTTTTTGTGCATAAGCTTGGATGAACAAGCAAACTACATGAATCAAGCTCTAGTATATTCCTATCTTGGAACAGGCACATGAAAATATAGCACATGAGGCCATTTCTCTCATGAGACTATGGCTAGATCAATCTTGATGGCTAGCATATGGTGGCCAACTTTATTTGTAATGCGAAAGACTTTGTGAGGAGATGTGACTATTGTCAACAAGCTAAAATGTGCAAGAGCATTTGTTAAATGGGGTATAGACTTTGCGGTCCCTATACAGCTACCTACTTACAAGACTCAGGTGCAATATATTATTGTGGCCACTAATTATTTGACCGAGTGGGCTGAAACTCAAGCCACTAGGAAGAATGATTCACAAACAACTATTGCATTCTTATATGAATGTATATTCACAAGGTACGGACTTCCTATACAACTTGTGAGTGATAGATGGACATACTTCCTAAACGAGGTGATAGAGCATTTGCTAAACGAGTTTATGGTGATCCATAACAAATCCTTGCCTTTTTATCCTCAGGCAAATTGATAAACAAAGCAAACAAATAAAATCCTTAGATCTATGCTTACAAAGACTGTAAGCTCTAGGGTGTACTAAGTGGCAAATGAATCGCCATTCAACTCTTTGGGCATATAGGGTTTCATATATACAATACAACACTTAGTGAAAGCCACTCCATTCAACTTGGTCTACAAATTGGATGCTATGATGCCAATGGGATTCTTGTGGTGCCAACACTAAGAGTTCTCGAGAGCTAGAGTGGACAAGACATGAACTATCGGAACGATTAGAAAATTTGGAGCAATTGGATGAGCAAGGGTTGCCAGCTATTGCCCACATTTATGCTCACAAGAGAAAACAAAAATAGTTCTTCAACTCCTATCTACTGACAAAAGTCTTCAAACCAAGAGACCTTGTATTGGTCTATTCTTTGAAACAACACATCACAAAACTCAAGAAAAGGAGACATGGTCCATTTATGATTGAGAGTGTTTCACCGAGTGGGGTGGTTAAGTTGACCACGTTAGATGGAGAAATCATGGAAAACTAGATAAGTGGATGTCGGATGAAAAAGTATAATGCACCACTACCCAATGATCTTCTGGAAAGGATGGATGCAGCAAAAGAACGTAAGATCAAGCACCAACAGGTTATTGACAAAGCTCAAGGAGAACGTCGCACTCGATTTTGAAGAGAAAAGTGGCAATGCGACTAACTCCAGAAGTCATGCCAATTAACGTACTACAAGTCCAAGCATTGCAATACATCAAGCCTTACTTGAAGAGGAGGTAGAGACGGATGATGAATGGCTTGATAGACTTGACATAAGAATAACAGTAACCTTCAAAGATGAATTCCAAGTGAAGGCACTAGCAGTTATAGGTGACTGAATAAATGAAGTAAACTATTCAAGTTGCAAACAGGCAATTACTCAATCCATAAAGTATTGCAAGGCTACAGTGAAAGGATGCAACAAGAAATTTAATCTAGCTTTGGGAAAGATCAACCTCAACATCTTTGTACATGGAGCTCCTTGCCCGCACACATTTATTTGTATTTTGGATGAGTACATAAATGAGTACATGATACTGGGAGTTCCATGGATGAGAATGTATAAAGCCATACAAGATCTCGGGGGGTGCACTATGTAATCATGTTAATGTATAACGTGAGTTTGAAAGGAGGGGTTTTAAACTGCAAAAGTTTTAGGCAATTTAACAGAGATACATTAAAATAAAGGGTTTTTATATTCAATTTTGGAAAAAAAAATCCTAAAATGAGGGGTCATTTTATTCATTCAGACATGTTAAAAGAGGGGGTTTTTTAATACCCCGCGAACGCACGTCATATATATATCTATACGTATACATATACATATAACATATATATATCTATGTGTGTGTGTGTGTGTGTATGTATAGATATATATATATATATATATATACACACACACACACACACACACATATATATATATATATATGTGTGTTTGTGTGTGTGTGTGTGTGTGTGTGTGTGTGTGTGTGTGTGTGTGTGTGTGTGTGTGTGTGTGTGTGTGTGTGTGTGTGTCTTCTTTATATTATATTTATCCCTTAAAGGGGGTTGTAGCCAAATGGCGCGCAGAGGGGATAGTAACTTCTTGTGGAATGGCCTCTGCGCATCGTTCGGCTACAACCCCCTTTAAGGGATTTATATATATATAAAGAACATATATATACATGTGTGTGTGTGTGTGTGTGTGTGTGTGTGTGTGTGTGTGTGTGTGTGTGTGTGTGTGTGTGTGTGTGTGTGTGTGTGTGTAGCTGCTAAACTATATAAATAACACACCAATTGAACAAGATGTTCAAAACGACGACTTGCTAAAGATGTCAAGGCAAAGATAAGTACAGAAATAATTCAGTCTTTGAATCAAAACTGTACAATATAGTAAGAATGAAGTATCATTCCAAAGGAATTTGTACAAAGGTATCAAAAACTATCCCAATTGCATCATAAAATGCTTCCAAAGTCGGACCGCAGCAAGCTAAACCTCTTAAAGCCAAGATAGAATTCTCACCTGCATCCATATAGTCAAGACAACAGATATGTTAGACTTGGCTACGTATGGCTGGCTTCAAGGAATCTATCAGTTATCCATGTCAAACTTAAAAATTATTAGACCAGCTACTGTCCTGTATAATAAAGTACCAAATATTTTTTTAGCATCATATTCCTACTAGAGTTATTCCATTTGTTTTGACTTCTGCCATATATCAAAGCAATCAAGGTATACATTTGTTTTAGGTTGAGGTTATCAAAACAGTCAGCAAAGGCCAGCAAAAGCCAACAGATATCCAGCATATTTAGAGACCCATGTATACAGTATTATCAGTTGAATCGGTTAAAATTAGGTTGTGTTATAGCAATCTTGATAATCATTCCTTCTAACCAGCAAAAGTTAGTAAATACACCAGTCAACAATAGAGCAGTTGATCTAAGTAGGATTAGGTATGCAAAGAAAACAGCCATAAAGTAACTGCCAAAATTTAGAATAGCATTCAGTTGGGTTAATCATCTGTAGCAAGCAAGGAGCATGCTAGATCTCTATTTTTTGACATTTTGTTACTAGAATTTGGCAGCATTTCAGTAACTAGAAAGAAAGTTATGCATAGCCAGCACCACCATCAAGCAAACAGCCCTTATTCTCACCATCTGGTTGTTTGCAAATAGTATTTGATGTCATACTCCAGCACAGTAGCAGAGGATCAGTCAATACCAGATAAAGAAGCCCTAAACAACATCATATGCTGATGTGAACAAAACTGAACCAGAAAATGGCAGCAAAACCAGTATACCACTTTGCAGTGTTCCTTAGATTAAGCCTGAAGATGTAAAGTCTAACCAGCTAGACCAGGCCAAGAGTGTAACATAACTATCTGCAACCATCAGAAAAAAGGCAGTATAACTAGTATAACCAAAACTGGTGTATCATTCTGCTGCTCCCTTAATTCATTGATGTCATTCTTAAGTCAAGCAAAAAAAGCCTAAGGTGAGTATACGTAATCAGTGCTATGTAAGAAAGAAAGAAATCCCCCCCTGAAAAGATCAGTTATCTCAGCCAGTGATATGAGCTAGTGAGCAGAAGTATACTCATGATAGTTTCCCAGAAGCCAAGATAGGTAAACATCCAATGAAAGCTACAATATAACTATCAGAATATGGTAGTATTCTAGTAACCAGAAAGTTTATGCATAACCAGCACCATCACCAGGTTTTTAGCCTTTACACTCACCATCTGATTGTGAACAAATCTAAAAAGTATATATATGATAAGTTAGATGTTATATTCTAGCACAGTAGCAATCAGAAAACTAGAGTGAATGTATGCAGTCAGTACCAAGCAAAAAGAAGAAGGCTCCATTTGTAAAGATCAGTTAAGTCATCCCAACTTTGTTAAATGGAAGAACCAGACCCTGCTACTATTCAAACATACCAAAGATTGAGCATGAAGATGTATAGATTGTGTATAACCAGCTGGATTAGGCCAAGTAAAAGCTCTTCCTCTTTTTCTAATGTAACATTGCCAACTGCAGCCATCAAAGGATGGTAGTATAACCAGTAACCCTCCTTCCATTACTTAGAAAAAAGCATGGATAGCTAGCACCTCACCAGGCAGTGAGCCTTTATATTCCCCATCAGTATCAAAACACCAAGATAATAACCATATGAAAGATTCGATGTCATCTACTAGTATTACAACTTAACAAAGGCATCAGATTCAAAACAATCCTAACCTGTGAGGCACTGGCTGTCGAATATTATGTTTTCAAGAGATGAATCAACAGATCAAGCACCATTCCTTCCCCTCATTCTTTCCCAAGAAAAAATAACAAAGTCTAAGTGAGGGAGCAGAAGATCCCTCGCCTCTTTATATATGGTCTTGAAGCACCAAGGAGGATCACATAATGCACTCTTTAATGTGATAGCAGCCTGGTTTAGAGCCCGAACAAATGCAAGATACCGCAACAGAGGCAATCCCCAAAGAGATTCGGGGCCGCGATACAGTATGAGAGCCGTGACAGTTTGATGAAAACCAAGCAGAGTCAATGAACTCGAAAGCCGCCCAAATACTCAAGAGGCCAAAGTATAGGTTTGTAGTTAAGAGATAGATTAGGGGGTAGTATCCATAGGGTAGCCCCAAAAGTTGGTAAAAAGCACTAACTTCACCAGCAGTTGTACAGCACAGGGTAGCAACTCAGTTTTACCAAGTGAGTGTGTGTGTGTGTGTGTGTGTGTGTGTGTGTGTGTGTGTGTGTGTGTATGTGTGTGTAGCTATGGTCAGCTTGCTGTGACAAAGTGTGTGTGTGTGTGTGTGTGTGTGTGTGTGTGTGTACATATGTGTTTGTGTATATATATATGTGTGTGTGTGTGTGTGTGTGTGTGTGTGTATGTATACACACACACACACACATATATATATATATATATATATATATACATATACATATACATATATATATGTATATGTATATGTAAATATATATATATATATATATATATATATATATATATATATATATATATATATATATATATATATATATATATATATATATATATATATATATATATATATATATATATATATATATATATATATATATATGTATGTATGTATGTATGTCAAAATATATATACTCTTGCTCTCTCTCTCTCTCTCTTATGCTCAAGTGAGCGGCACGAGAGAGAGAGAGAGAGAGAGAGAGAGAGAGAGAGAGAGAGAGAGGGTGTAGAGAGAGAGAGAGAGAGAGAGAGAGAGAGAGAGTGTGCATATATACACACACACACACACACATATCTATATATATATATATAGGTTGTATATATACATATATATATATATATATATATATATATATATATATATATATATATATATATATATATATATATATATATAATATATATATATATATATATATATATATATATATATATATATATATATATATATATATATATATATATATACATACATGTGTGTGTAGCTATATATATATATATATATATATACACACACACATACATGTGTGTGTAGCTATTTTTACTTAAATAATAAGACATAATTGGACTTTTACATTCAAAAGACAATTGGCTCCAGAGAAAGGGAAATGATAAGTACAAAAACAACTCAGTCTTAGAATTATCTTTGTACAATGCTTATAAGAATGAAGCCTCATTCTAGTATACAGATATCATAAGTACTTCCCCAGCAGTATGTGTAAGTGTAATCATGTGTAGACAATTGCTTTAAGCCAAAAAAACTTCCAAGATAAGATAGATTCCTTACTTGCATCCATCCAAACAAGACAGCAAATATAATAGCCTTGGATGTGTTTTACAGGTACTATACAAGTTGTTATCCATGTCCATCTTACAAGTTTTTTAACTTAAAAGCACAATCCAAAGTACTCATGTGTTCTAGATTTTATGTTTTATTATCCCAAAGTTTCTATTTCTCAATTTTTTATCATAATAGCATACATATTATTCTGATTATAAGGCCATTACCCCTTGTGATCGAAGTGTCTCATCCCTATTAAAAGCTTATCAGTCTTTTGAGTTATTTTCTTTGCCAGATTAGTCAAGCTCCACTTACATTTGCTATATGAAGCCATAAAGAGACATAAAATTCCATTTATATTTTTAAGAATATCAAATTTGTTTCTGTTTATTTAGGGGACATACTTTAAATAGTATATGTTGTTAACCCTCACGGCTCACGGACACCCTATCACCTACGATGGACGTTGTATTATTTACTTGTAGAGTCAGGTACCGGGCTTGTCGGTCCAATAGGAAAAGGGTAAGAGTGATCACCGATGAGAGGCGCACTCTAACTGGAACATTCAAGGGATTAGTTGGCTAAACATGGGCACCCAAGTGTGAATGGGGCGATCTCATATAAAAGTCAACTAAACCTAAAATTCACTCATTCTCTCATTTGTGCAATTGAAGAGTGCTCTTGCTCCATCTCCATCTTCTTCTTCTTCATCTCCTTGTGTGTGTATGTATGCGTGAGAGAGAGAGAGAGAGAGTGTGCGATCGAGCATTGCAACGGCACGACGGCGGCGAGGCGGTTGAGCACGGCGTAGCGGCGTCTCCCTCTTCTTCGCGGCAAGGAATCCTCCACGAAGCAAGCGTAGAGCGGTGAGTGACACACCATCGTCATCCTTGAGCTTACTAGTTTAGGCTTGTTGTGTGCTTTGAGCCATTTGTGGCTCGCACGCGGTGTATCGGCAAGTTCCTTGCATTGACACGTACGACATACGCACACATTTTTGGCGCCGCTGTCGGGGAATGCCATACACTAAGCTTGAATGGCACTCTGTGCTTCTTTTGTGGTGCGATTTCAATTGTAGGAAAGGTAGGGAAGGAGTGTGTGTGTGTGTGTGTGTGTGTGTGTTGAGAAGAAGGATTTTGTGTTATACTGTGTATTTTTTTTTTGTTAATGGAGTTTTCAAGGTATTGTGTTTATTCTCTGTGTATTAATGTTGTTAGTTTTCTTTGTTAATGGAGTTTTCAAAGGTACTGTGTTTATTCTCTATGTACTAAGGTTGTTAGTTTTCTGTGTACAGTAAGTAGGAAGTAGATCTGTGAGAGTTAATAGAGTGTGTTAGTGTGTAACAGTAGGTGTATTAGTTAGAAGTAGGTAGATAGAGTGTGTGTGTGTGCTGTCGCGCAGGCCGCGGCGACCTTATCCTCTTTAAAAAAGATTTATAAACAAAATTTACAAAAATTAAAAAAATTTACAAAAAATAAAAATAAAAAATTTTAAAGGTAGGACCGGGATCGGGAATATCTCCCAGACCCACGCGCAGACCCAAGCCCAAGCTCACGCTCAGGCCTAGGCCTCAGTCGCCTTTTAAAATTACGAATTTTAGCTTCACATGTAGCTAAAAATCGATTTTTTGAGGACCAACGAAACTTCAAATGCCCGAAAATTGTGCTGTAAAGCACACAGCGACCCTCTAAGTGATATGCTTGTTTCGAGCTATCACACACTTTAAACAAAAAAATCAAACATTTAAAAACATTAAAAAAATATTAAAAACGTAAAAAACACGAGTGAAAACGGACGCTTAAAAAAGGTAAGCGGTTAACCTTTGAGGTTATTCGCCGACACTTGTAGGGTGCCGAAGGCACATGCATCTGCGCTCTGGTTGTGTGCTAGAGACGGACCAACTAGAGAGAATTTTGACTTACGCGAGTTCTCAATATCCACCTACTTTAGGTTCTGGGCCCTCGGTGGGGACCCAAGGTAGTACAAACCAAGACCCGAACATAGCGGCTAGTGACTCTTCCTCTGACTACAACGTCATGGAGGGTTTCCCAATGCTTTTTCCCGATAGCTCAAGCCAAGACATGCATGCCATGGGCCCGCGGTCCGGGCCGAGCGTGCTTAGCCGCTTGAAGGAAACCTTTAGTAGAGCCAATAGCTCCGAACATGGAGCTAATGATGTAAATGAGGGAGGTGGGGAAGTAAATTCTCCATTCGTGACCAACGTAGACCCTATGTCCTTAGAAAATGTGCATGTGAATACTTCATTCACTGCTCCTGACTCTTCAGAGTTATTTCCCTCCGAGGTCATATTACCCGATGGTAGAAGCCTTGCCGAAGTGCAAGAGGTTGAGCGATATATCCTTGCAGCAAGGGAAAAGGAAATCGAGAGCTTACGCAAGGTGGAGCAACGAAGAGAGTTAAAACCGAAAGCCCCTATGTCAATATCCTTGCTAAGAGAGCAATTAAGTGCTCCTGACTTAGCAACCACTAAGGGCCAACCCCTAGAAAGCAACATTACATCTAGCTCAAAGGACACCCCTAGCACCTCAATTCTGGATGGAGTGTTCCTAAGTGAGAACTAGGAGTACGAACTACAAACAGAAACTCTGACCGGCCTATACACAGGTCACACGTATCACGTGGGTTGGTTAGATGTCCTACAATCCACAATGGGTGCTACTAGTGTGGAGGATCAACAACAAAGAGTTTGTGAGGTCATCCATAGGGTGATTGAGTTAGAGAGACAAAACAAGGGGATCAACATGCCTTCAACGGGTCTCATGAGATTCTTGGATACAGGAAAGGCTAAACAACCGACCTTATCGCAAATGGAGACTCCCTCGGTAAGTCTGATGGATCCTCCATATGTTGTTTCGCCACGGGTCTCAGTGCAATCTGAGCCCACAAGTGATAGCTTCACCTTTCCAAGTCTAGCTCATCTTTCCCTTGATGACACCACAGCTACCATGCCTACCCCAATGATGGGCATGCCGAGAAACAAGCCATGGACCTCATTTGTTACTAAAGCACCGCTACATGGTAGCTCAATGCCTGCAACAGTACCTACAAGTGTGTACCAATCGTATACACCCATGGGTCCTCTTACTCATGTAGTCCCTACCCCTCCCATTGTTTCAACTACCTATGCTCCACAACCACAACACCCAAGTTCTTATTTCCATGGGACTATACCGACTAGCATTAGCATGTCACATCCGACGTCTGCTATGCCTAGGGCCACCCATATGAACTATGGACCACCACATGGCACAACATCGTACCAACGTGGAACCCAAGGGCTTCCTATGCGCCAAGCCCAATGCCAATACCTACTCCGCATGCAGTCTTTGGAGCACCTCCACCCACGGTGCTTGCTCACTTAGGTGACTTGGCAACATTTTCTCAAGCTATTGGTGGATCTATCGCTGAGAATATGCGTAACACGCCTGATAGAGAACCTAGAAGTAAGGCAGTACAAATAGCCAAGCTCACACAAAAATTTAGTGGAGACAGGGATGTGAGAAAGCATATCGAAGTGTTTGAACAAATATGCGATTCTCTAGGAGAACACAATGACCTGCATAAGAGCAATGCTTTAAGCCTAACCTTAAGTGGAAAGGCAAGGGATTGGTATAGAACCCTAAGGGTGGAAGAAAAAACGATTTACCCTACTCTTAGGAGACTGTTCTTAAAAGAATACATACGAGAGGGAGTGCTTTGGGGTGTAGCCTCTCAGCTCCAGAAATCCCAACGAGAGGAAGGAGAGTCGGTGAGAGACTTTACAAGTCGCTTGAAGCATTTGAATTCTCGTTGTAATCCAAATGAGCGCTTCAACAATAACCAATTTCTTGATAGATTCATTAGGGGATTACGACATGAGGATATCTACAATGGCCTAGTCATTAGAGGTATCAACACTTGGGAAGCAGTCACCACCAATGCAATCCAATTGGAGGATAATTTAATGATTCAAGGAGAAAGAGTGTCTGTTGAGTCTAAATCTATTAGCTCACAAGCATCGGGGCATCAGCCAATGACCCTAAAGCCTATTGCTAAGGAGCCAAAGATATCTGAGATGACTTTAGCAGATCTCACCAAGGCTATTCAAGAGAGTCTTAGAGACAATCGTGCTCCGCAAAACAATCATATGTATCCAAGAAGGGAGCAACAATGGTGCTCAGTATGCTATGGACCGCATAGTACCAGTGAATGCCCTACTTTTAGAGTAAAATTCAATGGGAACTGCAATTCCTGTGGAAGGTATGGTCATCAAGCTAAGGATTGCATAGTATTTAAGCACGCGATGGCCAATAGACCAACCTTAGCATGGACAGACACACCTCGAGTGCCTGCATTGATGCCGGCCCCACCTCTTGAACAAACATCACAACACATGGTCCCTAGGGCCCAAAATGTTGTTCAAACAACACCCTTAGGACCTCCAGTGCTAGGACCGCAACCACCACATCCGAAAATCACTTATGTGAATCAAGTGGATTGTGAGTCATCTATTTCTTGTTTGGAAGGTTGTGAGGAAGATATAGATCCTAATATTGCATATGGGCTGGATGTACTTGAAGAAAGTCCACAATACTACATGGAGGACTATTGGGACAAGTCAAACATGTATATCAAGTAGCTGCTCTTGCTGCAAGAGGCCAAAATATCAATTACACTGCTAAGAGACCACCTCTTCAATGCTATGAGTGTGGAGGTCCACATCGTGTAGCCGAGTGTCCTATTAGGCTACAAAAGAACACCACACTAATGCAAACCAATCAAGCAAGCACATCTACAATGCCGATACTCATGTGTAATCGATGTGGCATAGATCATTTGATTGCCCAATGTCCAAATAATCCAAATGCACCGAAGATCACGCCATTAAACTTGATTGAAGTTACCGAGGAGCCATCACAAAGTACACCTGTGGTACCAATAAATGTACTCACACGATCGATGCTCCAAAAACAAAATTATATTCTTGAGGAAAGAGACACGGAATCAATTGCCCAATCTCAGAAAAAGAAGAAAACACGAAGAAAGAGATCGCAAAAAGCAGCGAAGTCAGACCCCATTTCAAAGACCAACATAGGGACTGGTGACGACCCCGTATATATGAATGACGATGAAGAGGATTCTGATTCAGGAGAAACCCTGGAGACCAAAATGACCACTAAGATAGAAACCAACAAGGAAGATCTTCATGAGCCACAATGGCCAGGATCCAAAAAGAAGATAGGAACTTACCCAAACCCTACAGAGGAGATTGAGCGAGTCAAGCAATTAAGGAGTTTGGTAGAAGATACCACAATAACCTCACCAAGTCCATAGACCCTTAGCCATACCTAGTGTCATCCAAGAAGAAAGTGATTTAAAGTCATGGGAAAGTGGGCGTACTCACTTCTTGATGGAAAGAATGTTTACAGAGGGACTACTTGATCCTATCGAAGAAATGGAGATCCCATCTTCCCCACGTCAAGGGACTGAAGTCCAAAAGGTACTGGTAAACATTGCCAAATTGATGGATTTCATGTCTTCAAAAGTTAGAACAACCATCATGTCCAAACTATATAAAGACCCTGAGCTAGTCTCAGCTCTTCTAGCCTTCCTCAATGGAGAACTAACGTTTGGGCTACCACAATTTGCACAGATGGATGGAGCTCGGGAGATGCCAACAGAGGAGGAACACTTAGACCCACAACCCAACCTAGATGAGAACCTTGTTATAGAAATACCTGTTAACAAGTTGGGACAATACTTTGAGGGTGATGAATCCAATGCAACCATACCAATCACTACTAAGGGATTAACTGTGAAGGGAATCCTTGATGGTGGCACTGGGGTTAGCATTGTGACTAAAAATTGATGGGAAACTATGGGAAGACCTCACCTTGCGACCACAACCATAGTAGTGAAGATGGCCAATGGGTCTATTGTTAAACCTATTGGGATGCTAGAAGATCTCAAGATCAAGGTCTTTGGACATAAAATAAGAGTTACCTTTATTGTTATGGATTTCTCCAAGCACACTATGGCATCGAAGATGATCTTAGGACGTCCTTTCATGAGGGAAGCAAAAATGGTGCATGACTGGTCTAAAAACCATGTCTACTTGCAGTTCCAAGATTCTGTCATTCGAGTGGATCTTGTAACTGGTCGAGCACATCCTCTAGGAAACAAGTTTATAATTGATCATAGATCTGACACCACAATTCACTCGGCCCCATTGCAGTATTGTTACACGTGTAAAGCGGACACTGATGTTGGGGAAGATTCTCCTTATATGGATGTACTACCTGGGATGACTGAGTCAGATAATGTGGATTGGGTCCACCTAGCAGCAACCATAGACACTTGGGGAAATAGGGGGACGACCTGAGTAACACCTGAGGGGGATGAAATGCCCGTACCCTTAAATATGCTAGAAGCAATGCATATAGCTTCTGACAAGACTCATCCTAATGTAACAAAGAAAACATACAAGTGGGTCCCTAAAGCTTCTTTAGCGACCATGGCTAGTACTAGAAAACGGAAGCCTTGTAAGAAACGTACCACTCACTCCAAGAAAAGTAAGAAAATGTTGCGATGGATTCCTAAATGACTATTGGAAGCCCAAGGCTACTATCAAGGAAATGATCAAATTTGGGTGCCAAAATGTAGATTGTGTTCTTACCTGTCATCACCAGGCCCATGTGAGCTCACTCCTGTGGCTCCAAAACAAATTGAAGATCGCGGAAAGGAAAAAATCATGGAATGCTACACACTTGCTCCAGAGCTAGTTTGGGTACTGAAGAAAGAACGATTTGTTCCACCTAGCTCAGGAACAGGAAAATCAAATGAAGCTTCTTGCTCTTCATGTAGTTCCTAGACGGAAATAGAAGCTTCGACAAAACCTCCACCTACCATTGTACATATCCATACAAGCAAGAAAGAGTTTGCACCTCCCGTTGTAAGTTCACCACCTACAACAATGTTGCAAATAAAATCATGGGAGAGTACCTTACCACCCTTGCAACTAGATGAAATGCATAGGGCGGTCGAAAACTATTGGTTAAAGCCTTCACCCATAACAACTTGGAACAATTGGTTTCAAAAGGTGACGACATCATTCCAAAAGGTATGATCTACCCAAGGAAGGGGGGAGTGTTTGCTGACATCCATCATTCACTTGCTTCCCTCTCAACCTTTCTCCCTGACCTCTTAATCTCCAATCTTAGGGAATGTATATATAAAGCCTTATACTCACAAAACAAGATAAAAAAGTAAAAGAGTAAGAGCCATAACACAAAATCATAAAAACACATTATGCACAAGAACACGACCCTTGTAATATTTGCACTACTAACCATCATCTATTTGCGTGTACAGATATGGCTAGTACGCTAGAGTCATCCACTCCTGCCTTGGGTGAGAGGTACCCTCGTTACTTTTCACAAATGTTTCATATGGTCTTTTCGGTGCTTGCATGTGAATGGGATTTGGTAGGTACGCTAGCATGTGAGAGGAATTTTGAGGAGTTAGAATGGCTGACACGTCTCTTGACCACCACTGATCCATACTTAGTAGAGAGCGTTTCTCCCATTGCAAAATCCTACCCTTTTGACCAAGATGACTATAGGCGTTTAGTGACCTTCTTAGTGAACATGGGTACCTATGATGAAGAAGAAGATTTACATGACTACACAGATATCACATATGGTCTCAAGGATGATGACTTTGTTTATCTCGACGACGAGGATAGGGGTTTAGCCTTAGGGTTTCCCCCCAATCTCTACAATATCCTATTCCCTTGACTCTCTAGGGGGAGTGCAAGTAATTAGGTTAAGGTTCCTTATGTTTTTTTGTTGTGTTCAATAAGTGTTGGTACCTTTTCCCACTGATGTGCCTCCTAGAGGTATTCCTTATGTTTCCTAGTGTGTACAGGAGCGTGTTGTTGTTGTTAGGATTTGGACCTTCATGGAATCTTTATCTCGACTCACTCTTCAAATCAAGCGCGACCATCAACGCAAACAGGTGTTTCTTGTCCATTAGCATTGCCCCTTATCTTTTTTGCATCTATGATTGTCTACTTTGATTGTGATTGGTAGCATAATATTCATCACATGTGCTTAGTATCAAACATTTAATTCAATGTAATTTTTTGTCATAATCACTTGTCTAGGTTTAAAAATCAAGCAGTCCGACTAAGCTAGTTTGACCGCTAGGTGTTAGAGATCTTCTCTTAATACCATGGGGAATGCCTTCCTGCTAATTAATGGTTACTTAGGTTCTTAATCCGATTTAGGCAGCATTGTGTGAAATGTACTAGGGCTTTCTAGTGGGATTTACCCTATTGACCTTTAGCTTAAGTATTATAAAGGGAGTCTACTAGTGTGATGAGCCTGGGGAGGGTAACAGTGTTATATGACCCCCCAAAGTTACAAAATTAAAATGCTGAAAACGAACCAAAAAAAAAAAAACAAAGTGCCACAATGTAAAATCTTAAGCTGGAAGAGAAATCTCAGCTTGATTAGGTACTTCACTCACATGTATCGCCTATGGTACTAGAGCCCTAGAGGTTCCCAGTGTGGGCGCTTTCCCTTGAAAAGCAAAAAACCCAAGGCATACAAAATAAGCACACACATCAAAATTGAATCACTGTGACAAGACTTTGGGGGGTCAAAGAAAAGAAAATAAATAAGGCGATGATTTCGTGAGCAATTCCTTTTATTGTAGCTTAAGTACAAGGTCTTCTAGGTATAGCCTCTAGTCAGCCCTCGAACATGAAATACTTGGCTCTCGCGATTAAACAACTTAATTGACCATAGAAAATTAAGAAGCTTACCCATGGTATTAATAGTCGATCTCTAGTGCCTTTCGACCGTTAAATTAGCGACCCCAGACTTGTTTAATTTTTTATCTTTACATCTATTTATGCATTTGATTATATTGCAATTTAATCTTTATTGCTGAGAAATGGTTTAAAATTCTGTTACCAATCAATTTGTCTGCCTAAAATTGCATATGCTTTTTAATTGTATATAAGAATGCAATTACTGTGCCAATGTTGTTTGATTTTGCAGTGACTGAAGAAGGCTAAGTACATTCATCTCAAATGCTCTTCCACCTCGACGAACGAGCTTCAACTCAATAGCTTCCGAGGACGGAATCTACATCAAGAAGGGGGGCATGTTAACCCTCACGGCTCACGGACACCCTATCACCTACGATGGACGTTGTATTATTTACTTGTAGAGTCAGGTACCGGGCTTGTCGGTCCAATAGGAAAAGGGTAAGAGTGATCGTCGATGAGAGGCTCACTCTAACTCGAACATTCAAGGGATTAGTTGGCTAAGCATGGGCGCCCAAGTGTGAATGGGGCGAGCTCATATAAAAGTCAACTAAACCTAAAATTCACTCATTCTCTCATTTGTGCAATTGAAGAGTGCTCTTGCTCCATCTCCATCTTCTTCTTCTTCATCTCCTTGTGTGTGTATGTATGCGTGAGAGAGAGAGAGAGTGTGTGTGCGATCGAGCATTGCGGCGGCACGATGGTGGCGAGGCGGTTGAGCGCGGCGTAGCGACATCTCCCTCTTCTTCGCGGCGAGGAATCCTCCACGAAGCAAGCGTAGAGCGGTGAGTGACACACCATCGTCATCCTTGAGCTTACTAGTTTAGGCTTGTTGTGTGCTTCGAGCCATTTGTGGCTCGCACGCGGTGTATAGGCAAGTTCCTTGCATTGACACGTGCGACATACGCGCACATATGCTCATTAGGGTTCAAGGAATCCAACCACCCTAAGCTACACTTCCTCTTAGTTTCAAAACAAAATCTTGTACCTTGTTGTTTAGCCCACCAAGTGGCCAAACTCCTAATATAAGTGTGGTATTTAGCTAGAACGAAGGTTTAAACCTTGAAGCAAAAAAGAGTAGTCGCCCTGTGGGGCTTTTTTTCTTTTCCAACAATATCGGAACAAGTGAATGCCAAAAAAGTGTAATGTAACAACCCATCAAAACAGCGTATAGATTTCTAACAAGCAACATCAAGCACCAAAGTTGCTACCAAACCATCCCGAAATGGTACACCCTTCTAGGAGAGCCAGTTAAATACTGCACGATGTGTATCATTTTAAGAGGCAACAACTAGTAAGAGTTCAGCGACAAAAAGCAACCGGGGCATACCCCCCCATCTATTAAAAAAAGAATGAACAGTATGCATACGCATTAGTTCATCTCATCATCTAATACATCAACAAAGTAGTATTTTACCATGTCAGTCAATCAACAAATATAACATACCTCAATTTCTAAGGTTCAACTTAAAAACAAAAAAAAACCAGTGAGTTGTCTTCGCAGAGTTACTAAGAACCGAGTAGCAGAATCCAAATATCATATATAATTGTTATACCATACAACCAGTAATGCCACGTACTATCAAGCAAAGCCAAACCACACAGTGCGCCTTTCTAGGCTAAGCGACAGGGTACACCAACCCATAAGCCCGGGTGCATCTATCATCCAAAGCTAAATATGTAAACAAGGAGAGAAAAAAACCAAAATACCAAGCTCAATAAACAGTAGCCAACCTGTGTCGATTGTATTGCAAGCTCCATGATTGGTGCAGCAGAAAGTGAACACACACACACACACACACACACAACTCAAACTTTTTATGCAAGTAGAACACACACAAAGTTAAGTGAGAGCCGCCCTCACCTCTTTAAATAGAAGAAGGTAGATCACAATCACTCATGGCGTGTAGCATGAAGAATCCTTATCACCTTACACACTGAGTAGGCCAGGTGTTGTTTCTCCTGGGGAAACCAAAAAACGTAGCCGCCTCTAATGCAGTCCAGCACAGTAGAGCAGAGCAGCCATAGCACCTTTAGCATGGCAGGGTAGGTGAGGCCCAGTTATAGAGTAAAATATTTTTAACCACGTTAACAGCTTCCAGCTAAAAGACTTCCAACCATCATAAGCCTATAGGGGTTCCTTCCCACGATGGATACCGACTTAGTGTAGCTAGGAAGATATAAAGCCATATTTTAAGTGGACATACATAGCTTGGATGACTGCAGTAGGGGGTAGTATAGTTTTTTTTTTTAATCATAAATAGATAGATAAGTCCCAATGTGTGTGTGTGTGTGTGTGTGTGTGTGTGTGTGTGTGTGTGTGTGTGTGTGTGTGTGTGTGTGTGTGTGTGTGTGTGTGTGTGTGTGTACCCGACCTGTCCCAGGCACCAAACACAATGGGTCGATATTAGGCCAATTGTGAATGGGCCTACTACCTTATTAGAGAGATGAGAATATCATGGTTAAAGTGTAACCATGGCCAGTCATGCTGAGAGAGTGACAGTATAATTTTATCAATTATGTCACACCTTTTGAAACCATTAAGGCAATACTTGTGTATTAGTAACTTAATATCTTCCCAAGCAAGGAGGTAGTTGGAGGAGGAGTATATAATTAAGTAAAGCAAGCTGATACACGTGCTAAGAGCCGCTTTGTGGGGTCTATTATTGTTCCTTTTTATGAATTCAAAAGGTGGAAGGTTCAGGAGATCTCTTTTCCACGAAAATCTTTGGTCATACTCTCCAACACAAGGTACATGAAGAGAAACAGAAAAGTTAAGGAATTGTATTGAAGTGCAGAAAAATCCATTGGATGTAGTGAACCCTTGTATAGAATTTGGTTCAATTTTTAAGCAGTCGGGTTATATATGATTGATCTCTTCTGAAAAAGACCTATTGTTGATGCTTAGTATGTCATCCATATACCTGTAACTATGTCTAAATAATGAAAGTTTACCATATTTATCTCCCATGGCTCTGAGAAACCATTTGTATTTGAAGAAGGCAAGGTATAAATTACACATAAGTGGGGAGCAAGAGAAGCCCATGGGGATGCCTAGGTTTTGGTTAAAACAGTGTCCTCCAGAGAGAATGGTGCCATTATCAAGTAACCATGATATGTTTAAACATAGCTTCTCTTCATTGAAGTGCAAGGGGTGCGATGAGTGTGTTTTTTTTATCCATCCAGGTTTTTTGGAAAGAGAAATGTAGAAGAAACCCTTCTTCCTAGCATAAATAAATGCTACTTTGATAACCTGTGATAGTACATCTTTAAGCCCAAGATCTCCTTCTAAGGGAATATTCTCATAACACTAAGTAATATTTGTTGTAAAAAGATGAAAAATCTATTTAGGGAGGTTAAGAGTAACCTCTGTAGATTTTTTTTGTTATCCAAAAGTGGTTGTAGTGTATCTGCTAAAAGTAAAGCAGATTTTTTGCTTGGTGGCACAGAATAATTCAAACTCTGCTAGTATAAGGTCGAGACAAAGAGTGATATCTTTCGTAACATCCATAAAGATGCTATTCGAGGCATCAGATATCCATCTGTATTTATGTTTATGAATCTTATAGGTGCACAAAAGTACTAGTAGCTAATTATCCTGAAGAGAATAACCCAGATTTCCTAAGTGTCTCGAGATGTTTTTGGTAACCTCTTGTAGGGATGTGTTAAGTATTGTGAATTCCTTCCCAGATACCCGAGAATGTGGTGCTTTCCAAGCTAGGTTTTTGCAAATCATAGTGGGACAATTAGGGATTTAATTTAGACCTACTATGAACCAATTTTTTTATAGTTTTTGAAATTCAAGAGCCAGTTGTGGTGTAATCCAAGATCCATCTGTAGACAACCATTTACCAGGTACATGTGAGATTTCTTGGAAGAAACATTTTTCCACTAGTTTTGCTAAGTCTAGTAGGACTGTCTTCTCCAGTCGGAGAGAATTGACAAGGTCAATTAAGCAGCTAAGTAAAGCTGATAAAGCGAGATATGGGTTTTAGGGAAAGTTAGGTATGTGATGAAGCCCTTTAGACAGGATTTTCCGGACTGTAATATTTTCAATGATGCTAAGATCACAAGTACATACATGCATACCATATGTATCAAAGTCTTTGCAAAATGTGCTAAACTGGTTACAGACACATTCAGGAATGGAGTTGTGTCGAAGAAAATCATTACTATAGACCAAATTTTTAATAGGTTGTTGATACTTCCAGCCAATAAGTACATTGTCAAGTAATTTGTGGTTATTACCAAAAAGTAAGTCAAAACACTCACAAAAAAGTGTCATAGGGTGCATCCAATCGAGAAGCTCATTTTGAAAGAGGCAATGTACGTAAATATGATATTTTCTTGGAGTTTTTTTTGTTGAGATACCGCCTTCCACATGGGCTCACAGCAACCTGCAGGTTCATCAATGATTATAAATCAAGAAGGTGCTTGATTGGGGTGTAGTCTACAACAGTAGAGGCAAGGAGATTAGCTAGGTAGACCCAGGTTTCACTAAGAATAGGTGCTAGAAAGGCTTTGTTAGGTAGAACCCAGAGCTGATAGTCCACCCCAAAAGATTCAATTTCAATCTGCCTAACAGGTAAAAAAGGAAAAACCTTGGAAAGTTTTGGTACCGTTTCTAAGAGGCTACAGTCATTGAGGGAGCAAATATTACTCTAAAATTCTTTGACGGCTTCAAGAGCTGCACTATCTCTACAAAAGATACCACCCGTTTGAGAAATAGTAGGAGTTGCCGGGGTACTGATAAAAGAGGGATTGAGGCCGCATAGTTTTTTTAGAAAGTTAGACAGATCAGCCTAAGAGGAGGAAAATAGGGCAAGCTCATGTTGATATTGTAGAGAGAGTATGGGTAGCTGGGCTATTCACTGAGAAATCAAATTAACACCATCCTTGGAATCCTTGTCCAAGGTAGCCAAAATCTTGACCCAATCATTAAAAGATAACATGTGCAAGATAGACATCTTTTTGTCTGTGGTAAGAGCCGAATCATATATTAGGTGCCTCTCGGGGCACATTGGGTGCGGGGAATGGCCAACACGGCTGCGACAAGGAGCTCTGAGCTATTTTCACCGAGTGCAAAGGGAATACCTTTCGATAAATGCAGTTACCTATACGCGCGTCTTAAAGGCATGCGGCATTATTAGAGATGATGGACAATAAAATTCACGATAATATCGTCAGTCGAGATCTGTTGTGAAAGGATGCCGTGCTAGGCAATGATTTGGTCGATATGCGTGTTAAATGCGGTGCCTTGGCCAATATGTATACAAAATGTGGTGCCGTTATGAAAGCACAAAAAAGTTCTTGATGAGCTCTTTGTCCGAAATGTCGTCTCATGGAGCGTATTGATTGTGGGATATGCCTAGCTCGACAGGGGCTACTTGAGGAAGATGTTGTGCTTGGCAATGCTTTGCCCGAGATGTATCCCAAATGTGGTGCCCAATTGAAGCTTAAGGCCGCCCACTAAGGAGAAAATGCCCGCCCAATGAGGCCCAAAAGCCGCCCGCCCAAGCCAATGGAAGGTGGCCACCCACTGTTAAGTGGAAAATATAGTGTGAAGGGGGGAAAAACCAATGGGAGATGGCGTGAAGGCAGGGCGTAGGCAGCGAGGGAGTGTGTAGCTCGGACGAGGTCAAGCATGGAGGAGAAAGCCACCGGCTTGCCATGGCACTCATCTTTGGCTCTGGTGCCGGCAGTTTTTGCGCTTCCGAGATCCGATGCTGCCACGTCATCATGAGGCCTTCCCACCTAGCAACGACGGCGCCATTGTTGCTTAGGGGGAAGAGAGGGGCTTTAATAAAAAAAGGGGCATGAGGTGTCATAAAAGGGAGATAAGGGAATTGAACAAGAGCTGAGGAAGGCGAAGGAGGTAGTGGCAAAGGAGAAGGGAGCTCAACTTGGTGACGACGAGTTGGAGCTCGGAAAGGCAAGAAGGAGACCGACAAGGCGGGGAGAAAGCAAGGCTTTGGCAAAGGCGAGTCAAAGCTCGGCTTGGCAAGGAAACGGCTCTCTCTCTCTCTCTCTCTCTCTCTCTCTCTCTCTCTCTCTCTCTCTCTCTCTCTCTCTCTCTCTCTCTCTCTGTGGCTCTCAACCTTGGTGAAGCGAGGAAGGCAGAGAAGAAGAAGCTCGAGAAGTTCTCTCTCTCTCTCTCTTTGTCGGCACATGAGGCAAGCAAGGTCTATCTCTCACTCTAATAGAGAGATTTCTCTCTCTCTGGGGACCATGAAGCAACAAAGAGAAGGCTTATCGAGGTAACAAAGTCGGAGCTCCGCTTGGCGAAGGCGAGAAGGGAGCTCGGCAAGGTGGGAAGAAGAAGGAGCTTGGGTCCACTCTCTTCCTCTCGTCCTCGACCTCGACCAAGCTCAGCAAGAGCAAAAGGGAGCTCGGCAAGGTAACGAGTCAGAGCTCAGCAAGCAAAGGGAAGCAAGTTGAGATGTAGAAATCGGCAAGCAATGGATAGAAGTTTGAGATTAATTGGCGAGCAAGGGATAGGAGTCTGAGGTTAAGAAGTAAGAAAAAGAGCAGTAAGGCAAGAAGGTGAGAGGATAACCTCTCTCTTCTGTATTTGGGAAATACAAGGGCACCAGGCAGGGAATTTTTGCTAGATGCTTCCTTCCTAATTAGCTTCAAAAGGCTCTATTGGTAGGCATAAGTGGGAAAATTGAAGTCTTGGTCTAATTTGAGAGCATTAAACTCTCTTAACTCTATCAGTGTTGTTAACGGCAAACTTTGTATTCGAAATCCACTTTGGCTAATTATTAGTAGCTTAAAGCATCCAGGTTGTCAATTGTAACCATTTACGGTGTCGTCAGTGTCTTTTGCTTTGTGTTGTGCATCTTGTCTCTCTTATTTCCCACAGTGAGCAGCCTAGTGCTGACCCGCTCACCTCGCGAACCCATTATCCCCGACATCTTTGGTAAACCCGATGCGAAACTGAGCCGAGGTGGGAAAATTTAGCAGAGGAAGATGACTACACTGCAAGAGGCGGCGATGCAGCAGATGATGCAGCAATTTGCTGCCTACATGCAGCAGCAATAGACTACACAACAATAATTTAATTTGCATGAGCGAATACGGAAAGCTCGACAAGCAATAACATAAAAATCGCAGTGGTTCGAAGGTCGAGATGTTTCAAAATATTGCAAAGTTTATGAGCAATCCATGGAGGATAATGGGATTGATAATCATGAAGCAGTTGAAGGTTTCCACTTGATTGTCGTATGAGAGCTTAGGGCTCGAATTGAGGAGATACAGGCTGCACAAGGACCAAACTGGCAGAATTTTAAAAAGGCATTAGAGAAGGAGTATTTCCTTGAAGATTCTCAAAGGGTAACGAAGCAGAGTTTTATGAAGTGGATCCAGCAGAAAAACAAGGATTTATCTGCAAGAGAGCTACTACGAGAATTTGAAAAAATATTTGAGGAGCTGTCTACAGGAGAGCAATGGTCATTGAAACCAGAACGGGTAGAGTTATTTGTCCAAGCTGCTGATCCATGGCTTCAAAAGAGCTTGGTACAGTTACTTGAGGATTGGGTTTAACATCTGATTGGAAGCTGGTTTCTAAGGCAGTTAACATGATCGTAAAGCGACAGATGAGGGTGGATAAGCTGATTGTGGTTGATCCCATGGAGACAACGAATGAAGAAATTAAGGAAAATCCAGCCTCTGGGAAGCAAAAATTAGAGGAGCCTGTTCTTGATGAGTTGATCAAAGGTATACAAGAGTTAAATCTAAATTTGAAAGCAATTAAGCTTGAAGGGGTAGGCACCAAGGGTTCCACTTCAGAGCCTAGGCAAAAACCTCCATGCAAGGATTGGGATGACCACTGCATGTGGTGTGATAGTGAAGATCATGAACGCAAGGACTGTGAAGATTTTGATGAAGCTTACAAGAAAAATGTGGTCTTTTGGAAATACTAGAAGATTCATTTCAAAGCAATAGGTGAGCCGCTTCGCTTGAATTTTGGGAGGGGTGGTATGAAGAAGTTTGCGGAGGAGATACATCATAATGTTGCTATGGTAGAAGCAGCTACATATGGGTTGCAGGTATACAATAATGCAGATGATGAAGGTGCAAGAACTAAAGGTGATTTGTGGCCCTATGCTTTGAAGACTGCAGAAGCGGGCAAGGTGACTCATAGAAAATTGTGTCAGGTTGGGAATTGTATCAGGGAAACTACAGGATGGGTAGATCCGGTAGATTCACTTTCAGTATATGCATTTATTGCTAGGTCTCAAGCTAATGAAGCCATAGTAGAAGAGAAGAGTAAAAGATATGAAGATATTGCAGGAACATCAAAAAGAGCAACCAGAATTAGCAATAAGCAAAATGAAGGGCCTGCTCCCAAACCTACTCCATAAGTTGTAATGGAAGAGGCATCGAAAGATAAGAAGCAGGGTAAGCCTAAGGGACCTTCCTATAAGCTGAAATCGGACATTGAGTTTGCTACAGATCTAAAGAAGGTTTTTGAAGAGCGCATTCTCAATAGCAAAGTGGAGCTCACATTAGGTGACATCTTGGGAATTTCCAAGCATTAGTTTAAATTCTTCTTTCCACTACCATCTGTGGCCCACTAACTGAGGCTACCAAATCTGCCAAAAGCCATCTGGTACCTCATCATTGGTCGTCATCACCGATTTCTAGCATTATTATCTTTCAGCTCGGGACTCCGATTTGCAAGTTCACAATTCCTATAGACTTCTCAAGCTGCATAGAACGCATACAAACCTTGATGAGGCTGTAAAATTCCCGGATGGCACACCGACCTAATGGACCAGATTGGTGCAGAACCGGCCCCCGGTGAATCTTTAACGGCCAATATCTTGGCAACCAAAACTCCGATCACTAATCTGAAAAGACCGACACGCTCCACAAAGTGAGCAATTCAAGCCCATGCACTCATTTCATTTTTGTCCCCTCAGCTGTAGGTGCCCAATCCGGTACGGATCTATAATTGACTCAAACTTCAAACTGCCATAACTTTTTTACCGTAGCTCCAATCGACAACCCGTAAAGACAGGCCAATAGAGCACTTCAAGCACTACAGTTCTAGATCATAATCTCCCACCTATGATCACCTCAAGAATACTCCTTTTTAGCATCATCTAGGCATCTATTGGCTCTTTTAAGCCGCATTTGGCATACATTAACCATAAAACTTGGCATGTTAACAAGCCCTGATCACTACTCAATAAATGTGTAAGCTTCAAAGAAGTTTAGCTTGCATTTCTTTACTCTTTTTTCCATCATGGAAGCGGAGCTGCACGACAGCGTAGGTGTGTAGGTACACTAGCAAGGGAGAGTCTGTGAGGGGGAATTGGGGAAGAAGGAGAAACACAGAGAGTTGCTTGGGTTAGTGGAGTAGAAAGTGAGAGTGCAAAGTCCACTCTCACTTTCTCTCCCTAGGTCAGGGTGGCCAATAGTGGCGTCAGTATAGTTAGTCTATACAAAGTCAATGAAGCATCACCTAGGCTTCATCCTACACCCATAAGCTCTATGTAGTGTGTAAATTGCCTTGAGGCTAGGCTCTTCGTGAGAGCATTTGCGGGGTTGTCGTCAGTGTGAACCTTGACAAGCTCAATGCGCTTGCCAGTCAATACATCTCATATGACATGGTATCTGACCTCTATGTGTTTTGAATTTGAGTGAAATAAAGGATTCTTTGCCAAATCGATGGCACTTTGACTATCACAATGCAGTATTGGAACCTTGTGAATGCCCAAATCTCCCACTAGACGAGCTAACCATATGGCTTCCTTGTTGGTGTCAAACAAAGCAATATACTCTACCTCAATGGTAGGTGAAGACGTGCAGTCTTGGAGACACAATCTTCAAGAGATAGCCACTCCAGCAAACATAAACACATAGCCAGATGTGGATCTTCTACTATCCACACAACCCGCATAATCCGCATCCGTGTAACCCACAATAGATGCATCATTGTTCTCGAAGCATAAACACCTGCTAGTTGTACCCTTCAGGTATCTGAGGAGTTTCTTTACTTCTTCCCAATGCTTCTTGCCAAGGTTTGACATGTACCTTCTAACCACTCCCACTGCATGTGCAATGTTTGGTCTTGTGGCTACCATGGGGTACATCAAACTGCCAACTGTTGAAGAATATGGCACTTTTGCCATTTCCACTTTCTCAGCATCTGTCTTGGGAGAATCTTCCTTGTTAAGTTTTAAGTATGCTTGCATTGGGGTACTCAATGACTTCCCCCCTTGCATACTAAAACGTTGCAAGACCTCATGGATGTATTTTTCTTAACACAATTCAAGAATTCCATGTTGCCTATCTCTCTTGATGCGCATATCAAGAAAGTGATTGGCATTTCCTAAGTCTTTCATGGAAAACTGAGTGTTTAGCATCTTTTTCAACTGATTGATCTCACCAATTGATTTCACTACAATAAGCATATCATCTACATATAAGATCAAGATGATTAAAGAACCATCATTCAACTTTCTTGTGTATAAGCAGTGATCTTCTTGAATCCTTTTGTAACCTTGAGACTGCATGAATTTGTCGAACTTTTGATACCACTGCCTTGAACCTTGCTTGAGGCCATAGAGTGCCTTTTTAAGTCTACAAACTAATTCTACCCTTGTTGTCTTTTGAGTTTCACATACCCTCTGGCTGTTTCATGTAGACATCTTCATCTAGATCCCCGTGAAGAAATGTTGTTTTCAAGTCCATTTGGAAAATTTCCATGTCCTGGATAGCAACCAAGCCAAGCACAGTGTGAAGTGTGGTCATCTTGACTATTGGAGAGAAAATCTTGTCAAAACCACACCTTTTTGCTACTTGAACCCTTGGCAACTAGATGAGCCTTGTACCTAGGCTCGGGATCTTCCGTTGTATACTTCTTCTTGTATACCCACTTGCAAGGTAAAGCATGTTTGTCATGTGGTAGGTCAACCAAATCCCCTGTCTCATTAGGGACAATCAAATTGTATTCTAATTGCGTAGCCTGCTCCCACTTGAACGCTATCATCCATCTATATAGCTTCTTTGTAGCAGGTTGGCTCTCCACTGTCAGTGACCAAAATGTAGTGTATACTCGGCTCAAACCGCTCGAACGCACGTGATACTCTTGTAGAGCGTCTCGGTGTCTGGCTGCTGTACGATTCCTCTGGAATCTTGAAATTCAAAGGAGAGCTAGATGACCTGTTGATAATGTGTACTGCTATCAGAACAGCTTCCCCCCAAAACTTTGGAGTAAGTTTCGCAATAAAAATCATAGAGATAACTTGCTCTTGAATCGTGAAATTCATTCTTTCAACTATCCCATTTTGAGCAAGTGTGTACGGAGTAGTAAACTACCTACAAATGCCTCTTCGATTGCAAGGATCCTTAAACTCCATGGAGACATATTCTCCACCATTTTCCGTGCAAAAAGCTTTGAGCTTTTTCCCTGATTGGTTCTCAATTATAGCGAGGAATTTTTGGAATGTAGAAAATACTTCTTCCTTATACTTAAGGAGATACACCCACACCTTTCTGATAAAATCATCTATGAACATGAGAAATTATTTTGCCCCTCCTAGAGTCTTATGTGGCATTGGACCACACAAACCTATGCACTAAGTTTAGGGGTTTGCCTAGTTTCTTGTTCAATGGCGAAGATGTTAACTTAGTCTATTTGCGTATAGAAAATGCTCACACAATGGGAAATCCGTGTAATCTAACACAGTTAAGTAGCCAAAATGTTGAAGTGATTTCATTCCCTTCTATCTAATATGCCCTAGCCGGCAATGCCACAACTCAGTAGACGGCAGCTTGGCAACATAGATAGAGTGTTCGTCGACACTCGATACAAACATAGAGTATAGGGATCCGTTTTTACGACCTTTCATCATGACAAGTTTGTTCTTGTGGATTATCCAAGAACGATTACCAAATACTGTAGTGTAACCAAGGTTATCCAATTGCCCTATAGAAAGCAAGCTCTTTGTAAGCTTGGGCACATGTCATTCTGCAATACAAAATTAGTGTCGTTATGCATATGAAGCTTCACATCACAAATGTTAAGCTCATAGGAATCACCAAGCTTGACTATGCCTTGCATGAACGCATAAGAGAAAAATCAATCTCTATGTGGTGTGACATGAAAAGTTGCACCAAAATATAGAATCCAATTCTGCGCATAACCCTCATCCTTTGCAACCAAAGCATCTAGAGTGAGATCCGAAGTGAAAATGAGAACATCTAAGGGATCTGCTTTCACCTCTGCATCACTGATGGCATAACATTCATCACTGAAGGAGGAGCATTCTCTACTACAGTGGTAAGTATGGGAGACTCAACCACGTTGAGTCTCTACTACAGTGGTAGCTATGGGAGACACAACCACGTTGATCTACTCAATCTTTACCGTACTTTTGCCTTTGCCAGAATTATGTTTTTGCATGTTTTTTTGCTCTCTTAGAAATAATTGCCCTTTTTGTGGCAATGGTAACACTCCATATTTTCGGCACTGCGTTCTCTACTAGAATTCCTGTTTCTGCTCGGACTATGAGGATTTAGCTCTCTACTTTTGCTTTTATTCTTGCTTTTGTCCCGGCCTCTTTGCTTCATTGAACTGCCAGTCATATATGCATCTCCATGACTAGCACCTTCAAGACAAGATTTACACTGAATCTCGTCAGTGAGAAAACTCATTTGTGACATCATTGAACACTAACTTGCAATTCGGAGCTAAATTGCTAATGGTTGTGCAACTATGGTGAGAAGCTGTAAAAAATTGGTCAAAGTAACCTTTGTATCGGGAGCAAAATCTCAACCGAAATAGGCTCAAAAGTGCAACCAATGAAAATCACGACTCGTGGGAGAAATCCGGCAGAGTCTCCTTTGTATGAGGAGTCAAAAGTCAACTCAAAAAGCACATAGAATGTGCCAACTACACTAACTGGGCATCAAAAAACCAACACTGTCACTGCCAATACACTACCATAGATAGCGTCAAGCATAAAATCCAACCAGATACATATCCTATGGCGAGGATACCGTAGTGGGGAACACTAGCCACCTGTATCACCGAAGGTATCTCAACATTTGAGCATACCCCAGCACAAAGAAAACCTCACATTGGTCCCTCTCAATAGACTGCGTAGACTCAAAGACACTAGCCATAGTCTTAGAAAGGGCTCTTCCAAAACCGAGTATCAGAAACTACCAGGAAAAACCTGCCAAGACTAGCCAAATATGGCTCCACAAAAACGTGTATAGGTAGTATCCGCAACATGTATACATAGAATCTGCAAGTGACAAAATCTCTGTTGGGATCAGGCTCTCAAAAGAGCGAACAGTATAAAATTATAACCACTGTGAAAACACCACCTGTATGGTCGTAGCCCAAGTCTATGCCTCAATCGAAAAATGTACGTCAATCGGGTCTCCAACGCGTACACCACCTGTAGTGTCGATGTTGACAACTCCACCTCCGAGCAGTGTGCTCGAGAAAAGCCTCGGAAAAGCGTCTCTCAAGAGACTGCAAAAAAAAAAGTTGTGAGTGCTCTCTCTATGTCGGAGTCAAAAATAATAACTGGTCAATGTGGGCTCAAAAGCCCCTTGTAAACCTGCGTGTCGATGTAGACTAGGAATTTTGGTGCCGATTTCTATCGTCAGACGAAAATGTACTTGATGCGGATGTCGGGTGTCACTCCTTGTAACATTTAATGGCCTAATAACTTATGTGTAGAGGAAATTAGCATGAACATAGTGGGCATTTCATTAGAATAGATTCCTAATGAGAATTACAAGAGTGCTTGGGTGGAGAGAGCAACAAAAAGCATAACACCTAGTTAGATAGCATCAACAATAGCTATTAAAAACAGTTGAGGACCGGATTTACATGGAGCCGATCCCCCCTCCAAAAGGCTTTGTATTATGGTTTCTCCCATCAAGAGAGACATTCTTTGTGTTCCTTCAAGACTAGCTAGTGCAATGAAGATGGAAGCTTCATGCACTAAGCAAAACACTTAACAAACACAACTTGAATTATCCCCGTTCTCAGACCCAAGACCTCACACACCTTCGAAGATGGTGAGAGCTAGCAGGGTATGAGAGTAGATTGAGAGGAAGAAGGAGTATCTTACGAGAAAGATGTACATCTCCTCACATAATCACTCATATTAGCATAGCTTAGCTTAGTAATTAGCTTGGTAGAGGAGATGAGCATGCATTGAAGCTTGGCTCTTGGTTGGATTTGCATCCACATGCCAAGAGAGTGTTGAGGTAGGCTTCTATCTCACAAGCTTGGAGTAGGTGATGAGTTCTCCATTAAAGCTTGGGAAGAGATAGTCTTCTCTTTCTTCACACATGAGATTGTGTGAGTGTGTGTGTGTGATAATGCCAAGCAAAAATCAGCCCCCCCCTCTCTCTTGGGCGAGCCCCCTTGCTATTTGCTCTTCTTGCAGCCTCATTGGCCCTCCCCAAGTCAAGCCAATTATAATTAAGCAGCATAAGTGATAGCCTTCTGACATGTGTCCCCCTTTCCCCTTTTGTGAGAGCTTGAGGTAATTAAATAATTAAACTAAACTCTCATTGGACCCCTTTGCCTCCTGGCCAATAGGAATCAGGCAAGCCATGGGGCTCCTGAATGCTCATTGGACCCTTTGGGAGACTGCCCAATAGTCTTTTAGGAGACTTAATTCTTATTGGTTTCTTTTATTAAATGTTTTTAAATTAATTAAACTAGATTTACTCTAGCGTAATTCTCATTGGTCCACTTCAAGGGTCATCCAATAGGAATTCGGCACACCTTGTGGGCATCTGGGCTAGGGGCCGGGGCTGACATGTGTCCCTAATTCCCTTTGTGTAAAGGGGCTTGTGTGTGTGTGTGTGTGTGTGTGTGGCTTTCTCTCTCATCCCCTAGAAGAAGGGCTCACCCCCTCCCATGTAGGGATGTGCATTGACTTTGGAGAGCACACAAAGCATCCAATTCCCCCTAAGCTTTAACCCTTTGGACACAACCTTTGAATTTTGGAACCTTAGCATTTTGGAAGTCTTAATGGGCTGAACCTTAGGGTCTTTTTATCCCATTGTTGCACATGGCTCTTTTGCAGATGGCCCCCCCTTTGGATCCCTATTTTCCCTCCTCTGGATCCCTATTTTCCCTCCTTTGGATCCCTACTGTGCCCGGTCTGCTAGCTTAACCAATATTCTAGCTTTTTTCTCCCCTGGCACTTCCCCACATTAAATGATCAGTTTAATATGAGAAAATCATTTAGGAGAATTAGATATTGATTATTATGACATTACCTCTCTCTTGAAATCATAGTCGTCCTCGACTATGGTGTAGAGAAGATAAAGCATATTCATGAGTCCTTTTCTTAGCGGGTAGAGGATCCCTATGTTACCCTACGACATCATTCCATAATGGATGACTAGTCCATTTGGCGCTTGAGAGCCTGAGGCTGCCGCAAGCATGTCTGCACATCAGTCCTATCAGTCTTCCGTAGTAGAGTGACAAGCTCTACTTGGTGTTTGGGAGACGTCGTCTCCACAAACTTGATCTAAGCATGCATACTACTTCATTTTTGTGCACAAATAAAGAAAAGGATAGTCTTATAAGACAAAAACTTTGTTCATTTTTTTAACATTTTGTACATTTGCTTACTCTTGGGAAGCATTGTAAGCATTGACAAGGTTTAGGTTATCCTTTAATTGTATGCCTTGCATCCATCTAGCATCTTCAAAAGGATAATTCTTAAACTTAATAAGATATCGTCGGATAGTCTTACCGCCTCTTAGTACCTTGTCTTCATGTCGGAGAATGGACTCGGGCTGCAGCACCTCCTCTTGGTCCTCGATCTCCGGTGGATCTTCAATAGTTGGTTCTTGAGGTGGCTCTCCTTTGTAAGGCTTTAATAGGCTCACATGGAAAGCATTGTGTATGAGCCAATGATTGGGCAGCTTGAGTTGATAGGCCATCTCATTGATTGGCCTAAGAATCTGAAAGGGACCATAGTACCTTTTTGCTAGTTTAGCATAGTACTTTTGGTGGCCCGTAGGATTCTTGCCCGTCGTGTGCCTTAATCGAGCCTTTGGAAACTTTAACAAGACCCAATCATTTTCTTTAAAGGCTTGGGCTCTTCTGTGCTTGTCAGCAGCAGCCTTTTGCCTTTGCTGTGAGATAGAGATAGCATCCTTAATCTTTTGAAAAGATTCTTGTAGGTCTCGGCTATACTCATCTGCAGCGAAGATCTTCCCATGTACCTTAAGTAGCAAGGGACTTTTTTATCTTCCCTCAATTACCTCGAAAGGTGCTTTTCCCGTGGAAGTATGTACAGTGTTATTGTAAGCATACTCCACTAAGGGTAAGTACTTCTCCCATTGGGATCTTTGATCTACTTCCGTTACATAGGCTTTTAGTAGATCGAGAATTGTTAGGTTAGCTATTTCACTTTGGCCATCCGTTTGTGGATGATAGGCCGAAGAGAAGTTTAGCCTTGTACCTAAATTCTCAAAGAGACCCTTCCAGAAATTACTGGTCATTCTAGGATCTCTATCCGACACTATGGACATTGGTAAGCCATGGTACTTGAAAATTTGTGAAATGAAGAGGGTTGCCATTTGATGGGCTTTGATAGTCTTTTTGACAGGTATAAAATGAGCTTGTTTACTGAACCTGTCTACTATCGTCCATATTCCCGTATTCCCATGGATAGACTTAGGCAATCCAAAGATAAAATCCATGGATATGCTCTCCCATGGTGAATTAGGGATTGGCAAGGGTTGAAGCAATCCAAGTTGCTCCCCTCTATCAAATTTTGTCTTTTGACATACCACACATTTGGAAACATACTCTTGTATGTTCACTTTCATGGTAGGCCAATAGAAATATGTTTCTATTCCCTTTAAGGTAGACTGAATGCCTCTATGCCCCGCATAAGGTGGAGCATGAGATTCATACATTACTTTCTCACGTAGTGAGTTAGTAACGCATAGTCTATTGCCATAGAGAAGATAACCATCTTGTAAAGTGAATGGTTCTTCTTTCTTCCCTAATGCCAGGGCTGAAATCACATCTCTAAAGTCGGGATCAATAGCGTACTCATCTATCATTGAAGATAGATCATTGTGAGTTGCTATGGAAACCGCATTCACTCTCGGCCGTCTTGAGAGTGCATTGGCTACTTGATTGTGCTTGCCAGCAATGTGAGCAATATGAAAATGAAATTGCAAAAGGAAATTTTCCCACCTCATTTGTTTGTCGGAGAGCTTGGTCTATGTCATGAAGTACTTAAGACTTTGGTGATCCATTCGCAGAATGAAAGGAGTCCCCAATAAATAGTGCTTCCATGAGTCTAAGGCATGTAGAACTGCAAGGAGTTCCTTTTCATATATGCCTAGAGCTTGCTCAACAGGGTCGAGCCTTCGACTCTCATAGCCTATGGCGTGCCCTTCTTGGAGCAAAACAGCTCGAGGGCAATCACCACAAGCATCACATTGGACCTCAAATGGTTTTGAGAGATCCGGTAGTGTAAGCACAGGTTGAGAGATAAGCTTTTCTTTAAGCTTTTCGAAAGCATTGTTCTCCTTATCAGACCATGTATACCTAACGCTTTTCTTTGTTAGGTCATGTAATGGTCCCTGAATTTGTGAGAACTTTTCTATGAAGCGTCTATAGTATGCACACATACCTATAAAGCTTCTTAGTTCATGAAGATTCCTTGGTTTAGGCCATCCTTTTATTACCTCTAACTTGGATGGATCCATTTGGATGCCATCTTAAGAGATAATATTACCTAAATACTGAATCTCTTGCAAGAAAAATTCACTTTTCTTTCGATTAACATAAAGTTTATTCTCTCTTAAAACTTGAAATATTACCTGGAGATGTTGCTTGTGTTCCTCCAATGAATTAGAGTAGATGATAATATCATCAAAGAACACTCCAGTGAAGGTTCGATGAGGCCTGAACAGCTTCTCCATCAAGCGGTTGAATGTGGCTGGTACATTGGTCAGGCCAAAAGGCATGACAATGTATTCGTAAAGACCAAATGTAGTACGAAATGCGTTCTTTACAATGTCTTGATCAACTATCCTTATTTGATGATAGCCACTTTTTAGGTCAATCCTACTGAAGTAGGTCGATCCTTGTAGCTTATCAAATAGGTCTTCTACCCGTGGAACGGGAAACCTATTCTTGATAGTGATCCTATTTAGTGCTCTATAGTCGACACACATACGATATGTGCCGTCTTTCTTTTGCACTAATAGCACAGGTGAGCAAAATGGAGATGAGCTAGGCCTAACCATGCCCTTCTCAACTAACTCATGCACTTGCCGCATAATCTCCTCTTGTTGAGCTTGAGAAACTCTATAAGGAGGTTTGTTAGGCGGTGAACTTCTTGGAAGAAGTTCAATTGCATGGTCATCATTACCTCGTTTAGGAGGTAGCTCACAAGGGATTTCGTCAATAAAAACATCTTTAAACCCCTTGAGAAAATTGGATAACTCTAATTCCTTTTGGTTGCTTTTATTTTCTTTTGCTAAAGCATTAGGTTCATTTTTAGAATCTTTAACAAAAATCATGTACACGGAAATAGAGCTCTTTATTGACTTGTTGAAAGCTGGTATATGTACAATGGGGATGGTGTTACCCATTTCCTTAGCATCTATATACATGTCTTTTTCCCTGAACTTAAAGGAGATTCTCCTTTCAGGAAATTTAACATCGGCAGCAAGGCGGTCAAACCATGGTGCCCCTAGGATTACATCCTCATGCTTGAGAGAAGAGATAAAGAAGTCCTCTTTGTCCACATAGCCTTGGACATGAAGCCTCAATTTCCTGATTAAGGGAGTGACTGAAGCTTCTTGCCCCTTGAAGGCACTGTCTGCGGGTAGGATATCTCCCATCTCGTAGGATTGTATGCCTAGCTTGGTGGCCAACTCTATAGATATAAAATTGTGAGTAGAACCAGGGTCAAAGAGAATAAAAGCATCATGTTCTCTTACCTTTCCCCAAGCATGGCATAGAGGAGATCCTTTGTGAGTTGTTTGGTGAGTCTCCTCCTCTTGGATTTCAACCAAGGAAGCTCTAGGAGGATCTTGGCGGTTGTTCTTTTGGGTACAAGCGCGGTACGCATGCCCTTGTTCGCCGCACTTGAAACACCGGTTATCCTTGCGATAATGCTCAAGCTCTTCAGGAGAGAGTTTGTTCTTACCTTTGTAAACTCCCTTCTCTTTAGCTTTGTTGGAGTTGCCCTTAGGAGACTTTTGGACATTGTCCTTCCCCTTAGGCTCATTGGAACCCTTGTTTTCCGGGGGCTTATTATTTCTTTTAACCCCCATTTGGAAATTGATTCTAGAGGCCACCATAGTATGGTGTATTACTACCGATATGGTACCTGGCCTTTGGGAGTTGACATACTCCGCCATTTCTTCGGTTAAGCCCGCACAAAACTGTTGCTTTTGCTCTCCAAAATCCAACTTTTTGAAGACAATGGCTTTGAGTTGTAAGTCCCAAAACTTGTCTACATATTTGTGGATGGATTCATTGGGAGAGAGCTTTAAGCTTCGCCAGTCGGTGAGTACTTTGTCTTTGGCATCGGTGGCCAAAAACTGGGTCATAATGGAAGCTCTTAAAGCCTTCCATGTTCGTGGAGCTTCACCATTGGCTCGTAGGCTAGACCACCATTGTCTGGCGGACTTTTGAAAGTGCATAGCTACATGGCGTAGCTAAGAGGACTCCGTGAAGCCCTCATCTCCAAACGTCGCATCGAATTGTTGGATAAAGGCCAAGACTTTGTCCGTAGCACCAAAGGTACCATCATAGGTAAGGAAAGAGATGCTCTTCCCTCCCTCTTTGAATTTCTTCAGCTTGGACGACCTCTTCCATGCGGCATAGGATTTCCTATGGCCTCTTCTTTTTGATGGTTCAAAGGTTGCACCATCACTTTCTTCAGAAGGTGAAGAATTTGAAGAAGGTGGAGAAGAGGGTGACCTCTTTCTCGCCTTTTTCTTGTCTTGATCTTTGTCGTCTTCACCATAGCTTTCATAAGAGGAAGAGGATGAAGAAGATGGAGAAGAGGGTGTCCTCTTTCTCGCCTTTTTCTTCTCTTGCTTTTTATCATCCCTCTTTGAATTGTGGTGAGGAGAAGAATATGATGGTCTTCTCCGCTTTGGTGGTGATGGAGAGCGTTTAGCCCGCCGTCTTCGTGGAGCCATCTCCGCCGAGGTGGCGGGAGACTCGCTTCTTTCTCGTTCCTTCGGTGGAGGCTCTTGAGTTCTCCTTTGGGAACGAGACGCATCATCAAGAAGTAAATTCTTGAGCCCTTCGTATGGATTATCTTCTTCTTCCCGAATCGGAGAGAGACCTCTTTTGGTAGTCTCACAAGGAGGCTTCCTAGGTGTTCTCTCGTCATGGTGATGAGCTTGGAGAATCCCGTGAGCACGGAGCTGCCGTTGCACTTCACTTTGGAGAGATGTATTACCCATGGCTTGTTGAAGCCTAGAAACAAGATAGTTAACAAGCATTGAAGCATCATTAGTAGCTTGCTCATGAGCAAAATCAAAGTTATCAACATTAATTTCACTCTCTTTACTATTGTCAGCCATTCTAACAACTTTTAGGTGTAAACTTTTTAGGTGTACTTTGGCACTTTAAGCCCTAGTTGCTACTCCTCTTTACCCCTTTAGAAAAAGCACTCAAGCTACTGTACCCGCGGCTCGAATACCATTAATTGCAAGGAATAGAAGAGAGGGTCCTTCAACACCAAAACAACACCGGCTTCTGTCAAGCTTCTAATAGCTCAATAGTGGTTAAGCCGTAGGCAAGCCCCGTAGGACTCCACTATTAAGACCATAGCTCTCGACGGTGATGCCCCGTTAACTGCACAAAGGCAGGCGCACTGCAAGGCTGAAAAATCCCTATTCTACTTACTCACAGGCAATTAATAATACCAACCATTTGTAGCTAGCTTGAGGACCTCCCTTCTTGAGCAAGAAAAGAGAAACCTTGTGCTCTGATACCAATGTAACATTTAATGGCCTAATAACTTATGTGTAGCGGAAATTAGCATGAACATAGTGGGCATTTCATTAGAATAGATTCCTAATGAGAATTACAAGAGTGCTTGGGTGGAGAGAGCAACAAAAAGCATAACACCTAGTTAGATAGCATCAACAATACTTTCAAAAGAGAGAGAAATTAAGCTATTAACAACAGTTGAGGACCGGATTTACGTGGAGCCAGTACCCCCTCCAAAAGGCTTTGTATTATGGTTTCTCCCATCAAGAGAGACATTGTACAATACAATTCTTTGTGTTCCTTCAAGACTAGCTAGTGCAATGAAGATGGAAGCTTCATGCACTAAGCAAAACACTTAACAAACACAACTTGAATCATCCCCGTTCTCAGACCCAAGACCTCACACACCTTCGAAGATGGTGAGAGCTAGCAGGGTATGAGAGTAGATTGAGAGGAAGAAGGAGTATCTTACGAGAAAGATGTACATCTCCTCACATAATCACTCATATTAGCATAGCTTAGCTTCGTAATTAGCTTGGTAGAGGAGATGAGCATGCATTGAAGCTTGGCTCTTGGTTGGATTTGCATCCACATGCCAAGAGAGTGTTGAGGTAGGCTTCTATCTCACAAGCTTGGAGTAGGTGATGAGTTCTCCATTAAAGCTTGGGAAGAGATAGTCTTCTCTTTCTTCACACATGAGATTGTGTGAGTGTGTGTGTGTGATAATGCCAAGCAAAAATCAGCCCCCCCCTCTCTCTTGGGCGAGCCCCCTTGCTATTTGCTCTTCTTGCAGCCTCATTGGCCCTCCCCAAGTCAAGCCAATTATAATTAAGCAGCATAAGTGATAGCCTTCTAACACAGTGTCCCCCTTTCCCCTTTTGTGAGAGCTTGAGGTAATTAAATAATTAAACTAAACTCTCATTGGACCCCTTTGCCTCCTGGCCAATAGGAATCAGGCAAGCCATGGGGCTCCTGAATGCTCATTGGACCCTTTGGGAGACTGCCCAATAGTCTTCTAGGAGACTTAATTCTTATTGGTTTCTTTTATTAAATGTTTTTAAATTAATTAAACTAGATTTACTCTAGCGAAATTCTCATTGGTCCACTTCAAGGGTCATCCAATAGGAATTGGGCACACCTTGTGGGCATCTGGGCTAGGGAGCTGACATGTGTCCCTAATTCCCTTTGTGTAAAGGGGCTTGTGTGTGTGTGTGTGTGTGTGTGTGTGTGGCTTTCTCTCTCATCCCCTAGAAGAAGGGCTCACCCCCTCCCATGTAGGGATGTGCATTGACTTTGGAGAGCACACAAAGCATCCAATTCCCCCTAAGCTTTAACCCTTTGGACACAACCTTTGAATTTTGGAACCTTAGCATTTTGGAAGTCTTAATGGGCTGAACCTTAGGGTCTTTTTAGCCCATTGTTGCACATGGCTCTTTTGCAGATGGCCCCCCCTTTGGATCCCTATTTTCCCTCCTCTGGATCCCTACTGTGCCCGGTCTGCTAGCTTAACCAATATTCTAGCTTTTTTCTCCCCTGGCACTTCCCCACATTAAATGATCAGTTTAATATGAGAAAATCATTTAGGAGAATTAGATATTGATTATTATGACACTCCTCTATGAAAAAGGTACCTTGCCCGTGCATGCCAAAAGATTGCCGGTAAGTCGATGCAAGAAAGTGAAGCCGATGTCACCTTCCGCCGCAGGACGAACGCGATCGTCAATGTCGTAGTCACCTATGCTCAAAGCCAATGCCAAGCCGTCGATGCCGAGTCGTAGAGAAAATCACCGAGAAGAATGCCAAATTGCCTACTCGTTGTTGAGGCGTAGAGGAGAATGTCGAAGTCGATGCTCAAAGGTTAAGGCCGAGCTACGTTCCCGAGAACATCTCTCTCTCTCTCTCTCTCTCTCTCTCTCTCTCTCTCTCTCTCTCTCTCTCTCTCTCTCTCTCTCTCTCTCTCTCTCTCTCTCTCTCTCTCTCTCTCTCTCTCTCTCTCTCTCTCTCTCTCTCTCTCTCTTTCAAAGTCGGTACTCGACGGCACATGAGTGTGTGTGTGTGTGTGGATGCTCCCTTACACACACTCAAAAGAGAGTAAAAAGGAAAATTGAATTCCCTGCAAACTATCGACTATGTGAGTGCGCGTGTGTGTGTGTGTGTGTGTGTGGGTGGGGGGGCGGGGGGGGGGGGACACACATAGAACCACACAATTCCTTGCTCACGAGCCCTGCTTCAGCACTATTCTATTGCACAATTTCCTCTGATGTAGTCGACAGAGGAGCCCCTCTGTAGTGTTGCTCGATTGTGAGCTTCTTGTGGCGGCAAACCTTTCTTGCTTGCCCGAGCTCACTGTTGATTTCTTGCTTGCATTGTTGACCAGTTCTGCAGAGCAAAATCACATTCCCCCAATTACTCAATCAACAAGTAGATGCCTCATTTCAAGCTCGGTTTTGGTTGCTCGACCCCAAGGCTTGCTCACCTCTACTTGCATTGCTCGATGGCTTGCTCAATTTTCAAGCTCACCAAACAATCAAAAAAGGGCTTCAAGTGCTTGCTTTGTGACTTGCTGCCCTATTGCAACCCTTTGATATTTCACTTGTTCTCCCTTGGCCTTGCTTTGCTCGCAAGGCTTGGTGCTCCCAATCTGAGTTTACACAAGCTTCTTGATTTTTCTTGCTTCAACACACAAGGCACACACACCTTGCTATGCTCAATTTGAGCTTTGCAATCTACTTTATATCTTTGCTCGATTTGAAATCTTACCTTGCTTTGGTTCTACTCGTGAGCTGTCAGAAGCATCCAGCATTGCAACCTTCACTGCTTGCCTTGCAAAATTGCAATGACCAACCCTTTGCTTGGTTGCCCTCTTTCGACCTCAAGTTGCTCAATTTTCAGCTCTTTATGGCAAGCCTTCTGAATTTCCCCAATTGCCTTCGGCTTGCTCATTTTGTGTGTGTCTGTGCCATGTTGTGCTCAACGCTACCAAGTTTGTTGCTCGTTGGTTGCCTTATCAACATACACAAAGCTCTACAAAATTTCCCAATTGGATGACGAGCTCTACTTTATCGCTTCAAGATACTCTCAATTCCAAGCTTTCAAGATTTTTCTCTTGCCTTTCTTGATTGCAAATGGCATGTTGCTCATCCAATGCTTGAAACACACACACAAGGTTCTTGATTCCTTTCTCCTTCCCCTCACGGGATCGCTTCAATTTGGGATCCGCTCAAAGTCCGTCAAGCTTCCATAGCCACCACCGAGAGCTCGTCATAGGGGAGAGGTTCGCCGTCGCAGATGGCCGCCAAGCTTTGATACCAATACTAGGTGTGCATTCAGGTGCATGGATGCGTGCACAAGCAAGAGAGAATGTGAGGGGGAATTGGGGAAGAAGGAGAAACACAGACAACTGCTTGGGTTAGTGGAGTAGAAAGTGAGAGTGCAAAGTCCACTCTCACTTTCTTCCCTATATTCATTTAGAGAAAATGAAGTTAGGGATGGTTCCCATGGACACCTGGCCTACACCCCAACACTTACAATCAGCCATACCATACTTTTTTAGCATTATTTTGAGTTCACCTCATTTGAGCATTTGAGAGTGAGTGAGTTTTGGAGCCTTTCTGTCTCTTTGATTCAATCACTAACTATTCTAACAATCATTTTCCTAACTAAGTATGGGTTCATAGTCACGAAGGTCTCAAAAACACAATAGACATCACAAGGACCCCATCCACAAAGGTCGAGACGCGGACGGGATTGCCCTCGTGGAACAAAATCGACAAAAATATTGGGAACGCAAGTAACGCTCTAGAGCAAGACTACATGAGGATGTGCTACAAGAGCCTATTACTCTTTATAAAATTGAGGATTATGGGGATGTTCACATGTTCTTGATCGTCCAGACGGATTGCAATGGCCATGAATCTTTGCAAGGGTGGGGAAGAGTACCATTGCCATTGGGCTCGGCAAGGGTGCAATGATAAGAAATTGGTGATTGTGTTGTCCTTGACCGTTGAGATGGATTGTGATGGCCATGAAACTTTGCAGGGTGGGAAAGAGTGTGCTTCCCCTATCCTAGCAAAGTTTCATGGCCGTCCATTGTCTCATCGATCATGCACGGCACAATCGCCAATTTTTTGCCTTTGGGCTTGCCAAGGGTCCAATGGCAATAAATTGGCGATTGTGATACCCTTGACCATCAAGAAGGATTGCAATGGCTATGAAACTTTGCAGAGATGAGATTAATGTGCTTTCCTTGCCCCTACAAAGTTTCAAAGTCATCCATTTTTTCTAGTCGATCCAAGACGACACAATTACCAATTTTTTGATCTTGGGCTCGCCAAGGGTCCAATGACAAACAATTGGTGATTGTGCCGCCCTTGATCCTTGAGAAGGATTGCGATTGGTCGTGAAACTTTGCAAGGAAAACAAAGAGTGTGTTTTCCTTGTCCCAGCAAATTTTCATGGCCATCCATTGATGTCTCATCGGCCATCCGCAGCACAATCGCCATTTTTTTATTGTTGAGGTTTCCAAGAGTCCAACGGCAATAAATTGGCAATTGTGATGCCCTTGACCGTCGAGATGGATTGCAATGGCCATGAAACTTTTTTAAGGGCTGGGATTAGTGTGCTTTTCCTACCCCTACAAAGTTTCAAGGCCTCTGTTTGTGTCTTGTCGATCAAGGACTGCACAATCACCAATTTTTTGTCGTTGGGCTCGCCAAGGGTCCAACGACGAAAAATTGGTGATTATGCTGCCCTTGACCATCGAGACGGATTACGATGGCCCTAAAATTTATCAAGGGCTGACATTAGTGTGGTTCCCCCTCCCTTGCAAAGTTTCAAGTCCATCCATTGCCTTCTCATCGCTCAAGGGTGGCACAATAACCTATTTTTTGTCGTTGGGCTTGCCAAGGGCCCAACGATAAAAAATTGGTGATTGTGCCGCCCTTGACCGTCAAGATAGATTGCGATGGCCATGAGACTTTACAAGGGTAGGGAAGAATGTGCTTTCCTTGCCCCTGTAATGTTTCAAGGCCATAGGTTGTGGTCTCATCGTTCATGTGCAGCACAATCGCCAATTTTTTGCCTTTGGGCTCGCCAAGGACCCAACGGCAAAAAATTTGGAAATTGTGGCATCTCTAACCAACAAGATGGATTGTGATGGCCATGACTGTTGAAGATGATGAAACAGGAAACAGAAGGAAGACAGCAACTCAGAGTAGGAAGAAGATGGAGAAGGAGAAGACACAAAGCTTGTGTATGAGATCTCTGTAGTCTCTCTCTCTGTATTGGAATAATAGTGTATACAAACTCAGAGCTACAAAGCTTATATGAAACCCTAAGAGATAAGGTGTCCTTTCACACCGGATGTCCAGGGGGAAAAACCCAGTGGGAGAAAAGTGCCCCTGGTGAAGCGCGTATACACACTAACACTACTACACGTCTACAAATCCCCCCTGTAGTGATAGTGTGAATCCGTACAAGGTAGCAGATCATCATGTGTATGAGAGTAAACCCAAAGCTTTTCGGAAAGCTTCAAACTTTTCTCGTGATAACGCCTTCGTAAATAGATCTGCAATGTTATCCTGTGTAGGACAGTAAGTTAGTGTGATCTCCCCTGCATGTAGCCTTTCCCTGACATAGTGGTAGTGAACCTCTATGTGCTTTGTTCTTGCATGAAATACTGGATTCCTTGCAACTGCCATAGCACTCTGACTGTCAGTGAAAATGGTAGTGGGTGCTTGTTGACACTCACAAAGATCTGCCAATAACCTGCGTATCCATACACAATCAACTGTTGCCGTGAAAGCTGCCCTGTACTCAGCTTCACAAGTTGATGTAGCCACTGTGGGTTGCTTCTTGCTTAGCCAAGATATACATGCATTTCCCAAGAAAAAACAATTGCCACTTGTGGAATGTCGTGTGTCAAAATCACTAGCCCAATCTGAATCGCTGTAACCAAGAAGCTGCATAGAACTGTGCTTTCCATACATATCCCCCCTTGGAAAGAACATGGCAAGATTAGGGGTACCTGAAAGGTAACGAAGTATGTGCTTCACAGCCTGCCAATGATTCATACCTGGGCTGTGCATAAATCTGCTTGCTTGTGAAACCCCAAATTGAATGTCTGGACGAGTGTTGCCTGCCAAATATATCAAGCAACCAACCGCTGCTGCATAAGTATGTACATCAAAAGGTTCTCCAGCATCGTGCATGCTCAACTTTGATCCAGTTTCTACGGGTGTAGAGATTGGCTTACAATTTTGCATACCAAACTTGTCCAAAATTTTATGCAAATATTTTGCCTGCAACATGTATATGCCATCCTCTGATTGCACAAACTGAATACCCAAGTAATAATGTAGCAAACCAAGATCAGACATCTCAAAGGTTTTTCTCAAAGCATCTTTAAACACTTCAATTTCATTTGCATTATTGCCTGTAAGAAGCATATCATCCACATAAAGTGTTAGCATAATGAGAACTCTATTTCTCTTTTTGACATACAAAGTACTTTCTGTTGGACTATTCTGAAATCCCTGGCCAATCAAATAAGTATGTATCTTCTCATACCATGCTCTTGGAGCCTGTTTGAGACCATACAAAGCTTTACGCAATCTACATACCTTTTGCTCTTGACCTTTTACAACAAAACCACTTGGTTGACTTACATAAACTTCTTCCTGCAAATCACCATTCAAAAAAGCAGTTTTGATATCCAACTGATGCACTTTCCAACCATGATGAGCAGCAATTGCAACTAGTGATCTAATTGTGGACGCACGAGAAGTAGGAGCAAAGGTTTCATCATAATCTATGCCTTTCTGCTGCGCATAGCCTTTTGCCACAAGCCTTGCTTTGTACCTGTCAACAGTACCATCTTGTTTCCTTTTTACCTTAAAAACCCACTTTGTATAAATAGGCTTTTTACCTGTAGGCAAGTCCACTAGATCCCATGTATGATTCTTATGAATAGAATCAATTTCTTGCTGCATAGCATCTTTCCACTGAACACACTCTAAAGCTTGTTCAAATGAATCAGGCTCATCTGCATCACAAAGAGTGCTAAAGCAAGCCAAATCTACTTGCTCTCTGCCAAAAGTAGTACCAGCACGTGTTTTTCGTGGCAATGGTGCATCCAACTTGCTATCCTGCAAAGTTTTCTGAACCCATTTAGGCAAGGTTCTTTCTTCCCTGAGAACTTCTTGCTCTTCACGCACAATTTCCTCTACATCATGAGGTGTCACATGCTGATCAAAAGATTGATCAAGATTATCAACCTGTTGTGATTCTTGATTCTCCACAAAAGAAGGAAGCAAACCTTCAAATACATCATGTGTCTGCATATGAGGTACATCAAAAGCAACCATAGGTTGAGCAGTAGTTTCTGCAAAAATTACATCACGACTTTCAAAAATCTTGTTTGTAGCAGGATTGTAAAGTCTATAACCTTTACTTCCACTACTGTACCCCACAAATATACATTTGATTGCCTTATCATCAAGCTTCCCACGTAACTGCTGAGGGATGTGAGCATAAGCAAGACAACCAAAAACACGAAGATAACTGACTGATGGTTTTCTATCATACCAAGCTTCATATGGAGTAATGGTCTTCAAGGCACGAGTAGGACACCTGTTCAAAACATGTGCTGCACAAGCAACTGCCTCCATCCATAGCTTATGAGGCAAACTCTTAGCCTTGAGCATACATCTAGCCGTCTCCATTAAAGACCTGTTCTTCCTTTCTGCAACACCATTCTGTTGTGGTGTGTATGGCATAGTGCATTGGTGTTTAATGCCTTTCTTTCCCAAAAAATCCTTAAATGCACCTGACATGTATTCACCTCCTCGATCGGTACGAAGAGTCTATACTTTGCAACCTGTTTCATTTTCAACCATGGCGACATAATGTTGAAAAACTGCAAACACATCTGACTTTGCTTTGAGTGGATACACCCAACAAAACCTGGAAAAGTCATCAATGAAGGTCACAAAATAAAGGCTATTTCCTATAGATGGCGTCCTCATAGGACCACATACATCACTGTGTACAAGCTGCAACTTTCGTGTCGCTCTAACTGAACCATCCTGCGAAAATGCAAATCTGTGCATCTTTCCAAGAACGCAACCTTCACATACATGTCTTGGTGGCATCTCCAATAAAGACAAATCATGCACCATATTATGACGTTGTAAAGTCATCAAACTGCCATAACTAACATGCTCGAATCTAGCATGCCACAACTCAGCATCCTGCATGGCCTGAGTCTTTGTTTCTGCAATACATACCTGAATCTGCGTTTCATAACGATCTAGCACAAATAGTCCATTTTCCAGCGTACCTGTAGTGATAAGAGAATAACCATTCTCTCGATCTCGTACAACACATCTGTCATCCTCAAAAATGACCCGAAGACCATTTTTTGCAAGAGAGGATACAGACAACAAATTCTTCTTGATCCCTGGAACATATAAGACATCTGGCAAGCATAAATCTGAACCATCTGAAATGGTAATCAAAATCTTACCAACGCCTTTGATTGGATAAGAAGCATTATTTGCACATGTCACCTTCTTTCCTGCTGGAGGTGCATCCAATGAACAAAACAAATCCTTCCTTGAAGTAATATGCCTGGATGCACCACTATCAAAGTACCAAATCATGTGTGTCTTGTCAACACTATAAGCAGAAAAATCTGAACATACTACAAAAGCATAAGAATCCTGCACAAAGTTTGCAGACTCTTCTTTAGCTGTAGAAGAATCACCAGAAGCTGCAACAACCAAACTTGGCTCTTTCTTCTTTTCTTTAGCAATTCGCTTTTTACACTCACTAATGTAGTGACCAGGTTTCTTGCAGTAGTGACATTTACCTTTCTTCTTGGACTTGTAGGAATCACCTTTAGACTTCTCTGAAGATTGTCCTGCACTAGACTTGGAGTGATGAGCACTCTCTTTACCCCTGTTTTTGTTCTGTACAATAAGAGCATGATCCATACCATCCACCTGTAAAGACTTGTTCTTACGTGATTGATCCTCCTGCAATAGCAAAGCCACTAACTCTTCAAAATGAAGAGGGTCAGGATTAGCTCGCAAAGACAGAGTCAAAGAAGTCTGAAAAGTCAAATAAGATGGTGGTAGTGAATTGAGTGTTTTGGAAACCAAGTCCTTCTCTGGAATCACTTCATCAATGCTAAGCAATTGCTCTTTAAGATCCCTGATTTTTGTAAGATGCTCGACGATATCGTCACCTTCGTCCATCTGTATTTTGTCAAGTTGTTTCTTCAAAAACTCTATTCTGGCAGCGTTTCTTCCTCCAAACATAGCTTGCAGAGTGTTCCAAGCATCCTCAGAAGTTCTGCAAGATCTGATATGTGGTGTGATTGTCCTCTTTATGGTTAAGGCAATCACAGCCATAGCCTGTGCATCCTTAGTATCCCATCTCTTTTGCTCTGGAGTGACTTGTGAGGGTCCTGCACCAACAGCTGCACCACGACAAGGAGTGGCAGGTGCAATGCTACCTGGACGAACTTCATCTCCAGATACATAATCCCACAATCCTTTACCAACCAAAACATTTTTGGCCATAAAAGACCAAAGAGAATAGTTGGTACCATCCAATTTGTCTTCGGATGTAAACGCACCAAAAATCTCTTTCTCCGTGGATTGAGCCATACTGTAGATGCACACAAGAGAGCAAAAGAACCTCCAAGAGATTCACAAATCTCCTCTCCAATCCAAGCAAAACTCTACACAAAATCTCAGCACAAAGCTAAGACAAGTTGCTCCCAAAAGAACTGTTTACCTGAAGAAAATCTGTCAAAAAGCACACCCTCTTGATCTAAACGCCTCCGAAAAGTAACTTCTGCTACGCTGCTCAGAACAAAATTCTGAGGGCTCGAACGGCTTCGAAAGGGGGGTAAAACCTCAGGTCACCTACTCAGAATAGTCCCGGAACGTCGAGGATGCTCCCACGAGCAAATTTTCCGAAAACTGCCTGAAGACTACCATTGCGCGCGCGGACGTGAAAACGCAAGTAGAGGCTCTGGAAATCACCTCGCTCTGATGCCAATTGTTGAAGATGATGAAACAGGAAACAGAAGGAAGACAGCAACTCAGAGTAGGAAGAAGATGGAGAAGGAGAAGACACAGAGCTTGTGTACGAGATCTCTATAGTCTCTCTCTCTGTATTGGAATAATAGTGTATACAAACTCAGAGCTACAAAGCTTATATGAAACCCTAAGAGATAAGGTGTCCTTTCACACCGGATGTCCAGGGGAAAAAACCCAATGGGAGAAAAGTGCCCCTGGTGAAGCGCGTATACACACTAACACTACTACATGTCTACAATGACAGGGATTAGTATGTGTCCCCTACCCTTGCAAAGTTTCATGGCTATCTATTGTCGTCTCATCGCTCAAGGTCGGCACAATCGCCATTTTTTTTCGCTAGGCTCGCCAAGGGCCCAACGGCAAAAAATTGGCAATTGTGCCACCCTTGACCATCAAGATGGAATGCGATGGCCATATGTGCGGGTAAGGGTTAGAGTGCTTCCCTTGCCTGTGTAAAGTTTTATGGCCATACATTGACGTCTTATTGCTCAAAGGTTGCACAATCACCTATTTTTTACCGTTGGGCTCCCCTTGCCTGTGTAAATTTTTATGGCCATACATTGACGTCTTATTGCTCAAAGGTTGCACAATCACCTATTTTTTACCCAAGGGCCCAACGCCAAAAAATTGACAATTGTGACATCCTTGACCATCGAGAGGGATTGTGATGGCCATGAAAATTTGCAAGGCTAGGGAGGAGTGTGCTTTTGCCACCCCTGCAAAGCTTCAAGGCCATGCATTTTCGTCTCGTCAATCATGCATGGCACAATCGCCAATTGTTCGCCTTTAGGTTTGCCATGGGGCTAACGGCAAAAGAATTGGCAATTGTGAAATTTGTGTGAACATTGAGACGGATTATGATGGCCATGAAACTTTGTAAGGGTAGGGATTAGTGTGCATCCCCTATCCCTGCAAAGTTTCATGACCATTTTTTATTGTCTCATTGCTCAATGGTGGCCCTGCACAATCACCAAATGTTTGCCATTGGGCGCCAAGGGTCCAAAAATAAGAAAGTGGCAATTGTGCCACTAATGACCATCAAGATGGCTTTGCCTGCCCCTGCAAAGTTATTCCGGCGAATGCTTTGGGCAACTACTCGATGTACTAGAAATTATGTGTGTAAAAAAACTTTAGAAAAAGAAACTCGAGGCACACCCTTCCCTTGCAGACATGCAACTTGCCCTGAGGATGTCATCAACAAAAGAGAAAATGAAAGGGAAACTTCCTTATTTAACTTACAACAAAACCTAGAAAAAAGACATATGAGAAATGCACAAATTTCAAGCTCTTTAAACAGCGAATAGTTCCCTTTCACACCAATGACCATGCAGTCCCAAAAATATCCAGATTATCTCGGAGAGGATAGCCGAGCCATTAACAGAGAGTCCCCAATTTTCTTGAAGCTATTGTAGCATACACAGTGTGCTTGTGGCTCTACCATCTACGCTTGTAAGTTACTGCTCAGAGAGAGAGAGAGAGGGAGGGAGGGAGGGAGGGAGGGAGGGAGAGATTGTGTGTGTGTGTGTGTGTGTGTGTGTGTGTGTGTGTGTGTGTGTGTGTGTGTGTGTGTGTGTGTGTGTGTGTACTCCAACCGTATTTGCATTAATGGTGGACTCCAACTGCAATAAGAAACTTGGAAGGTCACGAAAAGATACTCGACAAAAGTCAATCACAGATACTTTCGACGAAAGCAACCTTTGATCGACTTAAACAGAGTGGCTACTACACAAGGTAAGAAAGAGAGGAAGGCTTTTTGAGATTCTTGTGGCGCACCACACCGACGAGACTGTAACTAATAGCCAAGAAACTTTGCAGGGGTAGATAATGACAAAAGATTGGTGACTGTGCAGGGATTGACCAACGAGACGGAATCAGATGGCCATAAAACTTTGTAGGGGTAGAGGAAACATCCTACTCCCTACCCTTGCAAAGTTTCATGGCCATCGTAAGCCGTCTCAATAGTCTTTAGTGGCACAATCAAAACTCTTTTGTCGTTGGGCCCTTAGCGAGCTCAATGGCAAAAAATTGGCGATTGAGGAGGGCCTGACCAACAAGACGATAACGGATGGCTATGAAACTTTGTAAGGGCAAGGGAAGCACCCTACTCCCCTTGTAAATTTTTGTGGCCATCGCAAGCTGTCTCAATGGTCATTAGTGGCACAATCGCAGTTTTTTGTTGTTTGGTCCTTGGCAAGCCCGATGGAAAAATATTGGCTAATTAGGGAGTGCTTGACCGATGAGACCACAATGGATGGCCATGAAACTTTGTACAGTGGGGAAAGCACCCTACTCCCCACCCTTGCAAAGTTTTGTGGCCATCGCAAGCCATCTCGGTGGTCAGAAGTGGCACAATCACCATTTTTTTGTCGTTTGGCCCTTGGCAAGCCCAACGGCAAAAAATTGGCGCGATTAGGCAGCGCTGCTTGATCGACAAGACAACAATGAATGGCCATGAAACTTTGCAAAGGTAGGGAAAGCATTGTACTCCCCACCCTTGCAAGGTTTCATGGCCATTGGAAGCCGTCTCGACGATCATTAGTGGTACAATCGCCATTTTTTTTACCATTGGATCCTTGACGAGTGCAATGGCAATAAATTAGCAATTTTACTGGGCTTGACCAATGAGACGTCAATGAATGGCCATGAAACTTTGTAGGAGTAGAGGAAGCATTGTACTCTCCATCCCTACAAAGTCTCATGGTCATCGCAAGCCATCTCGATGGTCAGGGATGGCACAATCGCCATACTTTTCTGTTGGGCTTGTCAATGGAAAAAAATTGGTGATTGTGCATGTCCTGACCAACGAGACAACAACGGATGGCCAAGAAACTTTGCAAAGGTAGGGAAAGCACCCTACTTTCCACCTTTGCAAAGTTTCATGGCCATCGCAAGCTGTCTTCACTATCATTAGTGGCACAATTGTACAGGGCTTGACCAATGAGACGTCAATGAATGGCCATGAAACTTTGTAGGAGTAGAGGAAGCATTGTACTCTCCATCCCTACAAAGTCTCATGGTCATCGCAAGCCATCTCGATGGTCAAGGATGGCACAATCGCCATACTTTTCTGTTGGGCTTGTCAATGGAAAAAAATTGGTGATTGTGCATGTCCTAACCAACGAGACAACAACGGATGGCCAAGAAACGTTGCAAAGGTAGGGAAAGCACCCTACTTTCCACCTTTGCAAAGTTTCATGGCCATCACAAGCTGTCTTCACTATCATTAGTGGCACAATTGCTATTTTTTGCTGCTGAGTCCTTGACAAGCACAATGGCAAAAAATTAGTGATTGTGCAATGCTTGACCAACGAGAAGGCAACGGATGGCCATGAAACTTTTCAAGGGTGGGGGAAGCACCCTACTCCCTATCCCTATAAAGTTTTGTGGCCTTTGCAAGCCGTCTCGATGGTGAGGGATGGCACAATCACCAATTTTTTGTTGTTGGGCCCTTGGCGAGCCCAATGGAAAAAAATTGGCGATTGTGCAGGGCTTGATCAACGAGACAACAACGGATGGTCGGGCGCACATGAAGTGTCATATGCATGAATTGAAGAGTGTGTGTACACGGATGCGTGTGCGGTGTGCATGCGAGAAGGGGAGAAGGAGAGAGTAGACAACGTGTGGGTGGAGTCAACCTCAAAGTGAGGAGTTCCTTATTCTTGGTATATATACAAGAATAAGGTGATTTTAGTGGGTGGGCACCCATAGCCTAGGCGATCGGGCAAGGCACAAATGCTTGTACCCCAACAAACTCCCACTTAAAGGCAAATGTATGATAGCTAAACTACTAGTATGTACAAGAAAACAGGTGAGAGACTCTCTCAACCTATGCCCACTGGCTCACTCAGTCAATCTACATATAGTCGTATCAGCTTCGGTGGTAGGCAAGTGTGCATACCTATGCTAGAGCCTGCATGTAAATACCACAGACTACTCTGTATGGTCTGTAAAACTCCACTATGCATAATGCTCATGTCAGTCATTGTACGACTGACAATCCCTGTTGCAAATGCTCCCATCAAAGCTGCTAGGTCGGGCCTCGACACTAACAATTCAAACATGAGACGCCCGAACGCTGACAAAATCTATGCAAACATGGTTGTACTCGCCTCCCCTATGCTATGTGCATACTATGCATCATCAAGTTTAGCTGTCACAAATGGATGTGTTGACTTTGACTCCTGGAGGACCACCTCCCCCTCATCCATAGGGATTCGACGTGTGTGTCCTAATATCACCTCATCGGCCTCTAACATGAGCATATAAAAAAACTCCATATATGTCATCTCAACATGTGCCTCTAGGGAGCAGACCTGCAGTTAAATGCTCTGTCTCCTGAGCATACTTGAGCTCACTCGCGAAGGAGATGTCTCTAGTCTCTCGCTCCTCACATGTCATGGTAGTAATCGAGACTATATTGTCTCGCACCTATAAAACCTGCAATGGGTATACAATGTATGACCTAGCACCTCGCACAATAACTAGGCGACCCAACTGCATCTGGAAAGACTTCTCTCGAAGCAGTTCCTGACATCCACTGTCTCTCAGGCATCTCACTGAGATCAAGCTCTACACGATCCTAGCAACATAATGCACATGTGTAAGATTATAAGATGCACCACTGGTACTAAGAGACATATATCTCCTGCACCCTCTATGCCATACATTGAACCATCAGTAAGATGAACACGACCATAACTCCCACTAGCAAATATGATGGGAATGGGATCGTGCTAGTGAGTTTCTTTCAAAGTGACGCGTTTTTGTTTTTTCTTTCTTTAAAAGATTTACACAATAATATTTTCTAAATTGCAATCTATTCTACAACAAAATAAAAATATTCACATCAAATGACCTATGATAATCAATAAGAGGTAGGATGACAGGGTTTGGTGACGCGAGAATTTCTCCTACTCTTTGGGAACCAAACATGAACACCATATGTTGTTGAAAATGGATTTTTCTACTAATTGCAATGTTTATTCTAATGTGTGGAGTGAAATGAAAGGAGAAAACCTCTATTCTTGGGCCATTATCCATTGTCTATGCATGACCTAATGCTTAAAACAAAACAAAAATATAGACGTCCAAACTAAGATCGTACCTAATGAGAGGCAAAATAAAAGGATTTACTGAAGCGTTTATCTCGGTCAACCTAAGAGGACCTAAAATTCTACGAATTACTCGCTGAAATTGCAACTTAGTACTAACAATTATGTGTACCTTTTGCCTTGCAATGGGAATGAAGGGATCATACAAATTCTCGTGATTCATACAAGCTACTTGATTATGCTAAAGGTTGAACCTACACAAAACATACACAAGCCGTCCTCAGTGGGGGCACCAATTTGAGGCGGTCCGGGGCGGGCAACAAGAAGAGCGGCCTCTAAACACCCTTCGAGGCTCCCGTGCTGCTCAATTGGAGCTGGGGCAAGCACAATCAGAGACAACAACAACCCACAGCCAGAAACCAAACAAGAAAAGGGGCACCACCTAGTTGTAGATGCGAACTAGGACGCACGTGATATCTCCTTATACTCAAATGCACAAAGAGAGGGGAATGCAAGATAGCCACACACACCAAACACAAACATTCACCACGCCAAAGAAAGGTAAAGCGCACAAATCAACTTGAGCAACTCAGTCTTAGCCTTAAAGACTAGATGCACACAAAGCTTGATGAGAAATAGAGAGACAACACAAAACTTGACCTTGTTGCCAATACACAAATTGTCTTAGGGTCACGGGAGCCCTCTCACCGAGCACCCTCTTACAATTGAAAGTTTTGGCAAACAATTCAACAAGCCCTCAAACCACCAAGCATGAAATGGCACAACAAACTTCAAGGACAATATACCTTCAACCACCTGATGAGCCAACTTATCAAGTCGATTTGGAGAGAAGAGTCGTAGTTGCAGCATAAGAATGGTGTGTTGTAGTGTGATCATGGGATGATTTACAAGGGAGAGAAGGGCTCTATTTATAGGTTTTAGAAGCCCCGATTAGGATTAGGCCTAATCAAGTTTATTTGAAGGAATAAAAGATTATGCATATTTTTATTTTTATTTTAATGAGGGTGGGTCTCTCTTGTCCTTTGAGTCACATGGATGTGGGCTCAAGGGAAGAGAATTATTGAGGATGATAGGAGAGAGGATTGAGTGAATAATTTGGGAGTGCCTACTCTAGTAGAGGGTGCATTTTACAATAAGGTTAGTGGTTAGTAGTTAGTAATTATCACTAAAAAATATTTACAAAATCATTCACCAAATGGTGAGATATATGATGAGAAAAGTTAGAGAAGGGATGAGCTTGTAAAGAGAGGTTGAAGCTTTGGAGAAGTTGACATTCACCTCTTTACAGCACCGGAAGAAGAAGCAGTCAGCATGGCGAAGTAGCGCGTGTCGATGAAGCTATGTTATCTTCAAACCTTGGAAAATTCATGATAAAAGCTTTCATTTGCAGAGGTTATCCTTAGATTTTTGCTGATTTTTTGAAGTTCTTTACAAAGCTGAAGAGAGTATGGTAATATGGACATATATGTAGAGAGAAAGGGGGACACATAGGGTGTAGAAATGGAGGATGAAGGTTATGGAGGTGTGAGAGATGTGGCAATGGTGAAGAGGGTGAATTAGGACATGGGAGTTGCAGGTTTGGGAGTGGGAAGGAGAAGGAGGAGTGTGTGTGAAAGAGGAAAATGATAAAGTGAAAGAGGGAGTGTGGCTGCATAGCATGGCCAAACTGGGGTCCACCAATAAAATCATAGCTCACAGCTCGTAGCTCAAAAAAATATGAAAAAATTTGAGGTAAAAGTTCAGCTCACGAGCTACAACTTTTGTTTGTATCACCTTTTCAAATTCGGAGGGCATGTGATCTTTAAAAATTCAGCAAAACCGACTGTTTTTTCCACTGCACAAAGTCCTTGTGAGGCCCTTCTTTGGATGATTCTTTTGAATACCTCCAAGAGTGAGCTCCCCATGGTGCATGCATACATGCCACATACCCTTGACCTTATTTGGTAGGTCTATAATTGAAAATATTGTTGAGATCACGATATAAGTGAATAGTACAACTAAGAAAATCAAATATTGAGGGGTCTAAAAAAATATGTACATGTCAAATATAAATAATATAGGTGGAAAAAATATAAAGGGGTCAAAATAAATCTCTCTCATTATAAGACTACCATAAAAAGATGAATATTTTTTGTGGTCTAATTTATGAGAGTAATAGAGAATAGATGTAGGAAGGAAAAAATCACAATAGTGAAAAAATATACACATAAATAGAACTAGTTTTTTTGGATTTTTGTTGGGATGGAATTACACCAAAAATAAGAGAAGCTTACATGAAATTATTTTTATATGGAATAAAGAGTATGCACAATGGTAAGAAAAAATATGGTAATGGTGAGTCAATGTACATAGCATAAATAACACACACCTAAGTATAAATATTTAAATAAATACCAAAATAATTATGAAAATTCCTTATATTTAGACCTTATATACAATGAAATATTTACACACAAATGGACCATAATATAGTTATTTTTTTATTTTTTATTTTTTTTGGCTCAACTAGCCCAGTGACTAGCTAATTAAGGGTTTTTAAGAAGATATGGGAAAAGTCCCCTAACTCACACACACCTATATACAGTGAAATGGTAGGGATAGCCACAGTGTTTGGATGGGTTTTTAAGAAGATATGGGAAAAGTCCCCTAACTCACACACACCTATATACAGTGAAATGGTAGGGATAGCCATAGTGTTAGGGATAGCCACAGTGTTTGGATGATTTTGGTAGAGTGGTTAACTCACTATGGCAATTACGGAAAGCCAAAAAACGGCTATCATTAGCCCTCCCCCAGGATGATGGTATATTCATGTACCATCATAGAGCATCTTTTCCAAAGAGAGTGCTTCAGAGTCCTTGACGAGATCTTCATTGTTTGGCCTCTCAAAATTTTGGCTGGAGTTACACTCATGCTTCATGTAACAATACTTACATGAGACAGCTGCCTTCTGACAGATCTTTGGTAGATCCTTTGGTAGAAGGCGACTCAAATAGGGCTTCAAGCGATAACCATTTACCTTCGTAGAGTGCTCTTTCCCATTCAAGTCCATAAGTTGATAGTAACTTGAATTGAAAGCCTTCTTAACTATGTATGGCCCCTGCCATCTAGTTTCAAATTTAGCATCAAAATGATTATCGAGTCGATTGTCAAACCTTAGCACAAGATCTCCTTCATTAATGCCTTTGTCCTTCAGTTTCTTGTCAAGCTTTTCCTTCGTCTGTGTGGCTTTCCTCTTGTAGCACTCATATGTTGCTTCTCTTTTCCACTCAAGCTCAGCTAAGGTAAGAAGTCGATCCATCCATGCTTCTTGATCATCTTGTGCTGCTTTGCCATGAAGTCGCATTGTTGGAATGTTGAGCTCAATTGGTTGTAAAGCCTCTTGACCATAGACCAAGTGAAATGGTGTAAACTCCGTGGCTTCCCTATATGTGGTTCGATACGCCCACAAGGCACCATCCAAGAAGTCATCCCACAACTTTGTCTTGTTTCTCACCATCTTTCTAATGATGCCTGCAATGACACCATTAGCTTTTTCTACCAAACCATTGGATTGGGGATAGTAGGGTGTACTATGACGATGTAGAATGTGAAGTTCTTCACAGACCTCTGTGAGCAAGCCCTTTCTAAACCCTGGACCATTATCAGAAACAATCTCCAAAGGTGTGCCAAATCTACAACAAATGTGAGTGTAGACAAATTTTCTCACTGTCCTCTCATTTACCTTTGCCACACTTTGTGCTTCCACCCACCTAGTCATATAGTCTACAACCACTAGAATGTAGAGTTTACCATTTTTTGTCCTAGGGAGAGGACCCATAGCATCAATGCCCCACTTTTCAAAGGGTCCATTTGCAAGCACGATTTGCCTTGGACCATAAACCAATCTTCTATTCCCCTTTACCTGACAATTGTGACAACTTTTACACCAATGTTGGACATCCACATGCAGACTTGGCAAAACATACCCCACAAGCAAAATCTTCTTCACAGTTAACTCTTGGGCAGAATGACCACCACATGCCTCTTCATGCAAACCTTTTAGAATGGCTGGAATCTCCTTGATAGTTGGTACTCTTCTGCACACTTGATCCTTCCCTCTTTGATAGAGGGATCCTTCTAGAAAGAGATACGCGCTTGCCTTTTTCATGAGTCTCCTCTTCTGAGCCTTCGTGAAGTCTTGTGGAGACTCACCCTCCAAAATGTAGCTATTAATGGGATTCAATGACTCCAATCCTTGGTATCTCGGTTGCTTAACAGTTGCTGCCACCATGATGATCTGCACTTCTTTCTCAACACATGTAACTGCTTGTTGTGTAAGTAAATCGGCATCTTCATTTTGTTTCCTAGGAATATGATATAGTTGCACTTCTTCAAATTGATTAAACAATCTACGAATGGCATGAACTTTTGTCCTTAGGCTTTCATTCTTGCATGCCCAAATGCCTAAAATTTGCTTCACGATGAGAAGTGCATCCCCTTTTACCATGAGACGTTGTATACCTTGGCCAATGCATATCTTTAAACCATGAAGTAGTGTGTCATATTCTGCTTCATTGTTGCTAGTTGAACCTGGTAGATTGACCTTCTCTTGCATGACCACCTCCCCACTTGGGTTGAGCAACACTAGCCCTCCCCCTGCTTTTCCTGTGGCTCGTCGAAAAGCTCCATCAAAGAACAAGGTAAAAGCATTAGGAATACTTTGAGGTGGTGGCAATGGTAGGGTCTTTACTTCAGGCACCTTAATCTCCTTCTCATGTACCCTATAAGTAAGGATCCCTGCCAATTGTGCACGCACACTATCTTCTACTTTGAAAGAGTATTGAAACTCTTGCAACTCCATAATCCACTTTGAGATCCTAGTACTAAGATTCATTTGAGATGACACCCAAGGGAACAAATGTTCTACAGTGAGAATTACAAAAGGTTTTGGTAGCAGGTAGGATCTAAACTTTCTCACCGCAAACATGAGAGAAAGCATCATGAGTTCTGCCTCTGTGTAGCCTCTCTCTAAAGCATTCATGACCCTACTAGCAAAGTAGATGGGTCGCATTCTGGTACTGTGGGGATCTTGTTGTAATAAAACTGCACCAATTGTTTCCTTCCCAACACTAGAGCTAACAAAGAATGTGTACTCCCAACAAGGAGGCATGAGTGTTGGTAGCTCTGACAAAATGACTTTAATGTTACAAAAGTACTCTTCAAGCTCATAAGACCATGCAAATTCTACTTGTTGTGTCAACTTTTGCAAAGGATGAAGTAACTCCGAAGCTAAGTGAATAAAGCGTGACATATACTTCACCTTTTGAATGAATGAGATTACCTCTTTGAGCTTCTTGGGTGATGGGAGCTCAATAAGAGCCTTTGCCTTTGAAGGATCCACCTCAATGCCTTTATAGGAAACCTTGTGACCAAGCAAGATCACTTCATCCTCACCTATGTGACATTTGTCGGGGTTGAGTTGACCTCCCATGTCATAGAGCTTCTTTAAACCTTCTTCTACCCTTTGTAGATGCAATGATTTTGAGCTATAAATGCAAAAATAATCAATGAACACCCTAATTGACTTTCCAAAGAATGCTTGAAACACCATGTTCATGAAACGTTGGAATGTTGCAGGAGCATTTGTCAGACCAAATGGCATGACTCTAAAAGCATAACAACCCCAAGGAGTGATGAAGGTTGTTTTTAATTGATCTTCCAATGCGATACCTATTTGAAAGTAACCTGAGTAGCCATCACACACAGTGTACTTCTCATGACCAGCTACCTCATTTAGTATCTCATCTTGAAATGGGAGGGGAAAGTGATCTCTTTTTGTTGCCTCATTGAGTGGACGGTAATCCACACACACCCTCCACTTGCCATTTTTCTTAGGAGTGACAACAACGGGAGAGACCCACTCTGAATTCTCCACTGGATAAATGAAACCTGCTGCTAGAAGCTTTCTTACCTCCTTGAGTAAAGCCTGTTCCTTGATGACTCCTAGCCTTCGTAGCTTTTGAGCCTTAGGTGTAGCCTCTGGCTTCAACTCAATTTTGTGTTGAACAGCATCTACTCCACGCACATCGGTGTAGTCTTTAGCGAAAAGCCTAGGAAATTTCCTTAACACACCTTTGAGCTCCTCTCTATCATCCTTTGTAAGTGTTGTAGAAATCATACCTTCTAGCATTCTTTCATCTTCCACTTTTTGGTTTTCTTGGGAACCTACCTCTTCCAAACCTGGGCAAGAGGTCTCTTGGTTGTTTGGCTTAAACCTTACCCCCATGACTTCGATAGAAGACTCCTCTTCAGTAATGCTGCCACTACTTTCTCCTTCTGAAGTGCTATCGGTCCAGCCTTCCTCCGTCTCACTTTGAGATGATTCTTCATGGAGCTCCTCTTGGCGTTGCTCCTTCATGTCAAAGACAACCTTCTTATGATTGTCATTCCTGCAAATTAGCTTTCCACTCTCCCAATCCTGCAAAGCTCGCATTTTCATTAGCCATGGTCTCCCTAGGATAAATGGGTAACCATTTCCTTTGGTAGACATGACATAGAAATCCACTGCCTTCTTAATGCCAAAGGCCTCCACAGAGACATTTTTACCAATTCCTACACACCTAGCTTTGCTATTTTTTGCCATCTTGACTTTAATTTCAGGTGTCTCATGGATGTGCATGCCTAGTTTTTGCATGAGTCCCTCTGTCATGATGCAAATTTGTGCACCCCCATCCACTAGACCTTTCCTAACCAATCTTCCTTTGATGTAACAATCTAGCACAGGTGTAATATCCTCATTCATTTCAGCATGTGCAATTTTTACAACAGGCACACTCTCTTTTACCTTTCTCCTAGTGCTAACTGCCTTTGTTAAATCCCTCCTAACTTGTGGGCATAATGCAAGAAACTGAGGCCATGAGATATCAGGACCCTTACCTCTCATGTCTTCCAATAGGTTGTATGGAGCCATACCATGTCCAAGAGGGAAGTCTTGGAGATTGATACGACGTCGAGTCCTCTTAGCTTCCTTGGTCTCCTTTGCCTTCTTTTCTCATCCATGGTCACTTTGTGATGTGACACCTTCTTTCTCCTTCCCTTTTCCACGGCCACGCTTAATGACATTTGCTTCCATGTCAACCTCTTTTGAATTTTTCACCTCTACCACATGCACATTTGGGTCTGGCAAAGGTGGAACTCCTTCCACTCCTTGTGGAGGTGGTCTTGCTCCATTTGGCCTTTGTAGAAGCCTTGGTTGTTGACCAGTTCCTTCACCTACATTCATCACTGGGTAATTTAAGTTAGGTCTCACTGGCTCCCCACGGGGCCAAGGACAATTATACATCCCATGTCCAGACTCTCCGCAATTCCAACATTGTAAGACTCTCCTAGGTCGTGGATCTCGCTCTTCAGACTTCCTTGCTTGTCCTTTTGGACCTACAGCTTGTGCAAGGTGAATTGACAAGCTGCTTAAAGATTCATTTAACTTTTCAATCACTTCCGCCATTACCTCAGGAAGCTCCCTAGATGTTGATGCTTGTGACTTACCTTTGGGTCTAAGACCTTCTATTGGAGCCTCCCCCTTTAGGCACTTGAGTTTCCTATATTTCTCAACAGCCCTAGTTTCAACTGCTTCAAAGGTAGCATGTGCACTGGCCTCAACTTTTATCTTAAGGTCAGGAAAGAGTCCGGCTATGAACCTCTCCTTCTTTAGGAACTCTGCACCATCACCAGGGTTAGCAACATTTCGTATCCATAGAGCCCAAAGACGTAGAAACTCTTGCTTGTACAAGTAGTAGTCATCTAAGTCTTTTTGCTTATGAGAAACAATGTCTTGCCATAGCTTTTGAGTGTTTTGGGGATCAAAGAAGTATCTCTTGAAATGATTCACGACTTCCGTGTAATTCCCTTTAACTTCCTCAGGCAACGAGTCAAACCAAGTGCTAGCATCTTTCCTAAGGACCACTTCAAACATCTCTACATGTTCTTGATCAATTACTATCCTCTTGATACGACAAGACATCTTGAAATTTGTTAAAAATAATTCTTCATCCTCTCCAGGCTCTCCAAAGAAAAGAGGATATCCAGACATTTGGCGTTGGCTCTCCATTGAATTGATTTCAAAGTGACGCGTTTTTGTTTTTTCTTTCTTTAAAAGATTTACACAATAATATTTTCTAAATTGCAATCTATTCTACAATAAAATAAAAATATTCACATCAAATGACCTATGATAATCAATAAGAGGTAGGATGACAGGGTTTGGTGACCCGAGAATTTCTCCTACTCTTTGGGCACCAAACATGAACACCATACGTTGTTGAAAATGGATTTTTCTACTAATTGCAATGTTTATTCTAATGTGTGGAGTGAAATGAAAGGAGAAAACCTCTATTCTTGGGCCATTATCCATTGTCTATGCATGACCTAATGCTTAAAACAAAACAAAAATATAGACGTCCAAACTAAGATCGTACCTAATGAGAGGCAAAATAAAAGGATTTACTGAAGCGTTTATCTCGGTCAACCTAAGAGGACCTAAAATTCTACGAATTACTCGCTGAAATTGCAACTTAGTACTAACAATTATGTGTACCTTTTGCCTTGCAATGGGAATGAAGGGATCATACAAATTCTCGTGATTCATACAAGCTACTTGATTATGCTAAAGGTTGAACCTACACAAAACATACACAAGCCGTCCTCAGTGGGGGCACCAATTTGAGGCGGTCCGGGGCGGGCAACAAGAAGAGCGGCCTCTAAACACCCTTCGAGGCTCCCGTGCTGCTCAATTGGAGCTGGGGCAAGCACAATCAGAGACAACAACAACCCACAGCCAGAAACCAAACAAGAAAAGGGGCACCACCTAGTTGTAGATGCGAACTAGGACGCACGTGATATCTCCTTATACTCAAATGCACAAAGAGAGGGGAATGCAAGATAGCCACACACACCAAACACAAACATTCACCACGCCAAAGAAAGGTAAAGCGCACAAATCAACTTGAGCAACTCAGTCTTAGCCTTAAAGACTAGATGCACACAAAGCTTGATGAGAAATAGAGAGACAACACAAAACTTGACCTTGTTGCCAATACACAAATTGTCTTAGGGTCACGGGAGCCCTCTCACCGAGCACCCTCTTACAATTGAAAGTTTTGGCAAACAATTCAACAAGCCCTCAAACCACCAAGCATGAAATGGCACAACAAACTTCAAGGACAATATACCTTCAACCACCTGATGAGCCAACTTATCAAGTCGATTTGGAGAGAAGAGTCGTAGTTGCAGCATAAGAATGGTGTGTTGTAGTGTGATCATGGGATGATTTACAAGGGAGAGAAGGGCTCTATTTATAGGTTTTAGAAGCCCCGATTAGGATTAGGCTTAATCAAGTTTATTTGAAGGAATAAAAGATTATGCATATTTTTATTTTTATTTTAATGAGGGTGGGTCTCTCTTGTCCTTTGAGTCACATGGATGTGGGCTCAAGGGAAGAGAATTATTGAGGATGATAGGAGAGAGGATTGAGTGAATAATTTGGGAGTGCCTACTCTAGTAGAGGGTGCATTTTACAATAAGGTTAGTGGTTAGTAGTTAGTAATTATCACTAAAAAGTATTTACAAAATCATTCACCAAATGGTGAGATATATGATGAGAAAAGTTAGAGAAGGGATGAGCTTGTAAAGAGAGGTTGAAGCTTTGGAGAAGTTGACATTCACCTCTTTACAGCACCGGAAGAAGAAGCAGTCAAAATGGTGAAGTAGCGCGTGTCGATGAAGCTATGTTATCTTCAAACCTTGGAAAATTCATGATAAAAGCTTTCATTTGCAGAGGTTATCCTTAGATTTTTGCTGATTTTTTGAAGTTCTTTACAAAGCTGAAGAGAGTATGGTAATATGGACATATATGTAGAGAGAAAGGGGGACACATAGGGTGTAGAAATGGAGGATGAAGGCTATGGAGGTGTGAGAGATGTGGCAATGGTGAAGAGGGTGAATTAGGACATGGGAATTGCAGGTTTGGGAGTGGGAAGGAGAAGGAGGAGTGTGTGTGAAAAAGGAAAATGATAAAGTGAAAGAGGGAGTGTGGCTGCATAGCATGGCCAAACTGGGGTCCACCAATAAAATCATAGCTCACAGCTCGTAGCTCAAAAAAATATGAAAAAATTTGAGGTGAAAGTTCAGCTCACGAGCTACAACTTTTGTTTGTATCACCTTCTCAAATTCGGAGAGCATGTGATCTTTAAAAATTCAGCAAAACCGACTGTTTTTCTCACTGCACAAAGTCATTGTGAGGTCCTGTTTGTGAAGGCTGTATTTTGGGTAAGATGCAGCGTTCTAAAATTCCACAGGATGGTTCAATTTGGGCCACATGCAGGTTGCAGCTTGTGTATAGTGATGTTTGTGGGCTCATGCAAACTCCGTCCTTGGGCAATTACCTGTACTTTGTGACTTTCATTGATGATTACTCCAGGCATGCATGGGTATTTCCGCTTAAAGCGAAGTCCGAAGTTTTTATGTGCTTCAAACAATTTCTAGCTATGGCTGAAAATGTCTCGAAATGTACTATGGGCACCCTCCGTTTCAATCGAGGGGGGGAGTATATGTCTCATGAATTTAATGCATTTCTGGCTAGTCGTGGGATAAAACACCAATGTACAGTGCCTTATACACCTCAGCAAAATGGTGTTACTGAAAGGAAAAACAGGTCACTGACGGAAATGGCACGATGTATGGTCAAAAGTCAACCTTTACCGCATTCTTTTTGGCTTGAGGCCATCATGTGTGCCACTTATGACTTAACAGGTGTCCTACAAAAGCTTTGCAGTCTATTACTCCATATGAAGCATGGCATGATAGAAAGCCTTCTATTGATCACATGCGTGTTTTTGGTTGTTTGGCATATGCTTTGGTGCCACAAGTGCAGCGCAAAAAATTGGATGATAAGGCTGTCAAATGTATTTTTGTTGGTTACAGTGCTAAAAGCAAAGGTTACAGGTTGTATCATCCGCAAACAAAACATATTCTGGTTTCACGGGATGTAGTGTTTGTGGAAGATTCTGTTCAGCCCTTGCTGTCATGTACTAGAGACAGTACTATAAGCTCACAGGACATTTATGACACTTTGTTGCCTCTTTTCAGTGGTGGAAATACGAATGTAAGTTCCAATGAGGCAAATGTACAGCCTATGGGGGTTTCTGAAAATGTCGTAGATCAGCCTATTACTGATGCAGCTGTACATGATGTACTTGATGAGGAAAGGGCTGAAAATGAGCAGGCTAGAGGTATGCCAAAATGGCTGGTGCACACTTTGCATGACAGTAAATTGGATGCACCTTTGTCTAGTCGTACTCGTTCAGGCTCTCGCCATGCATCTTATGCATCAGATTGTTATGCTTTGGCTGTGTCTAGTTTACATGATGTTGAGGAGCCTCTGTCTTTTGATGAAGCACAGAATTCAGAAAATTGGATGGCTGCCATGCAATCAGAATATGATGCACTTATAGAAAATGACACATGGACTTTATGTGATTTGCCTCCTGGAAAAAAGGCCATTGGTACGAAGTGGGTTTACAAGTTGAAACGCAAGCCGGATGGTGAGATCGATCGCCATCAGGCTCGACTTGTTGCAAAGGGTTATGCACAGCAAAAAGGCATAGATTATGAAGAGAATTTTGCTCCCACTTGTCGTATGACTACTGTGCGTTTTCTATGTGCATTGGCAGCTCATTTTGGTTGGGATGTACATCAATCAGACATTGTTACTGCTTTCTCAAATGGTGACATATTTGAGGAAGTTTATGTAACGCAGCCTCGCGGTTTTTTCATAAAAGGACAAGTGGACAAAGTGTGCAAATGTAACAAGGCTTTGTATGGGTTGAAGCAATCTCCTCGTGCTTGGTATGAGAAAGCTGACACTCATTTGGTCAAACAAGGCTTTCGTAATAGTCCAACAGAAAGCACATTGTATGTAAAGCGTGAGGATGATGTATTTCTCATCGTGGTTCTTTATGTTGATGATTTGCTGATCACTGGACCAAATGAGAGACATATTGCTGAATTTAAGGCTGATCTGAATGCTACTTTCAAGATGAAAGATTTGGGGCTATTGCATCATTATTTGGGTATACAGTTTAAGCAATGTGATGGTGGTATTGCCTTGTGTCAGAAAAGTTACATAGAGACATTGCTATGTAAATTTGGACTTGAGGATTGCAAACCTATTGCCACTCCCATGGAAACAGGTTTGAAGTTGAGTCTACATGATGCTGGTGATCCTGCTGATGTCACTCTTTACCAAACTGCTGTTGGCTACCTCATTTATGTATGCAACACGAGGCTGGATATTCAGTTTGCAGTCTCACAGGTCAGCATATTTATGCATAGCCCAGGGTCTAAGCATTGGCAGGCTGTCAAGAGGATTTTCCGCTACCTTAGTGGCACTTTACATCTTGGCTTGTTTTATCCCAAGGGGGGATCATTGCCGCCAGACTTACATGCTTTTTTGGACTCAGATTGGGCTGGTTGTTTTGACACTCGAGTGTCCACAAGTGGTTTTTGTTTCATGCTTGGCAGTTCATGTATATCATGGTTGAGCAAGAAGCAACCTACTGTGGCCACTTCGAGTTGTGAGGCTGAGTACAGGGCAGTCTTCACAGCTACGGTTGAGTGTGTATGGCTCAGACGCCTTATGGCTGATTTGGGTGTTGGACAGAACACTGCCAACACTATCTACACTGATAGTCAGAGCGCATTGGCAGTTGCGAGGAACCCAGTTTTTCATGCTCGCACAAAGCACATTGAGGTGCATTACCACTATGTCAGGGAGAGGCTCTCAGCAGGAGAGATCAGCTTGGCTTATGTGCCAACACAGGACAACCTTGCAGATCTTTTCACAAAGGCATTGTCTCGTGAGAAGCTTGAAGCTTTCCGCAAAGCTTTGGGCTTACTCCTGATGTGTGTGAACACACTAGGACCGCCGGGGCATTTTTTCCCTCTTTAGGAGGTTTTTTCCCCCGTGCATTGTATATACGCCCATCACTCTAGGGCTATCTATCTTTTACTCATGTGCCAGCTCTCGTTCACCACATCACTCCAGGGGGGATTTGTTACCATATACATGTGGTAGTGATGTGTGTGAACACACTAGGACTGCCGGGGCATTTTTTACCTCTTTAGGAGGTTTTTTCCCCCGTGCATTGTATATACGCCCATCACTCTAGGCCTATCTATCTTTCCATTGCACACTAAGTAACACACTCTCTATTGTTTGCCTTGAGCTTCCTTCGTCTTCTCCAAGCTGTGTGTGTTTCTCTGCAACCCTATTTCCAACACACGATGCAAGGGAGGGATGCCGTCAGCTCAGTGCTCCCTGCTATAGGCCGACGAGGGGGGGGGGATGCAGACGATGGCAACAACGAGAGTAATTTTCCATTTGAATTTACAAATTCCCAAGGAGTGTTTCTGTCCAATATTTAGAACGGGTCTCATTAGCGAGAATAACGCAAGATTCTGTAGGAGACTTAACAAAAATGAAAGGCAAAGCCAAAGAAAGAGGAGTATCTATCACGAGCAGGGGCGGCAAGGGCAACGGGGGCTTTGACAAGTGACACATGAGAGAGGGAAAGGGAAAGAAGGCAAAGACTGACAAGTGTTCGAGGAGACATAGCATGCGATGGGCAGTGCGTTCAGCATTGAATCTCTCTCTCTCTCTCTCTCTCTCTCTCTCTCTCTCTCTCTCTCTCTCTCTCTCTCTCTCTCTCTCTCTCTCTCTCTCTCTCTCTCTCTCTCTCTCTCTCTCTCTCTCTCTCTCTCTCGTCGCCAACAGCAGGAAACGTGGTTATTTGGAGGCAGCGTCTTTCTCTATTTGTGTCTCTCCCTTGTGAGCAAGAAGAGAAAGTGGTGGTGGTTCTCTCTCGATTGGATCCAAGGCACATACATCACTCACACGCAACATAAACGAACATCCACAGAAATCTCTCTCTCTCTCTCTCTCTCTCTCTCTCTCTCTCTCTCTCTCTCTCTCTCTCTCTCTCTCTCTCTCTCTCTCTCTCTCTCTCTCTCTGTGTGTGTGTGTGTGTGTGTGTGTGTGAACCTCTAGGTAGTATTGTACATTTTTTAGATCAAAATGGCCAAATCAGAAGAAATTGATAGGCCAGGAGGTTAATCTAAGGTTTTGGGCTAGAGCGTGCAATTGACATCCTAAAGGCTGTAGTTCTCCGAGCCAAGCGTAGGCGGCACATGTTGGATGTCGAGGTGGGGGCAAATGGCGATGGCTAGAGCTTGCAATTGATGTCATGAAGGGTGTAGTGCTCAGAGCCAACCGTAGGCGATAGATGTTGGGTGTTGAGGTGGGGGTGGACAGTGAGTGGTGGAAACAACCCCTTGGGCAGTGTGAAAGCTTCAGGAAAGTTTATATAAAATGGAATCTTCAAAACAAATTAATGAATAGTTTCAAATGTAGACACACAAGCTAAAGAGGTAACTCTAGAGTTACCTCTTTAGATAAAAAGCCAAAGATTCTGTATTTTATATATATGAATAAGCAAACCTAAAAGTAACTTGACGAGTTATTTTTTTAAGAAAAACAATAATACGTTACTTTTTTTAAAGCAACTCAGGAAGTTACTTTAAAAAATAAAATAAAAAATAATAATTCAAAATTTTTAAGTAGCTCATCGAGTTGCACATCAAAAGATGGTCGCATGGAGGATGACTCGACGAGTTACATGGCAGTCCGACTTTTGCCACGTCGATCCGCCTTCAAACGCCACATCATGCAAGTTACGTGTCGGCATGATGTGGCGCTTGAAGCCGGATCGGCGTGGCAAACCGAAGCCACCGAGTTCGGACCGCTACGTAACTTGCTGCTTTACGTGTCACATCCTCCATGGCAGGTGTGGGTAGCTGAGGTAGCATGTGACGCGGGCCACGTGGAGTCGCCACGTAACTCACCGAGTTACTTGGTGGCTTTAATGAGTAACTCAATTTGGGACAAGGAGGGAACTGCGAAAAGTGGGTACGCCTGATCATGCATACACCCTTTTACGTATCTCTATTCTGAGGACTACTTTTTATTTTTGACGTCTCCTTTTGCCTGTCCTTTAGGCGTTATGTCTCATCCTCTTTGAGCTTTCGTCGAGCATTCTTTTTGCTCACTTTGGCAAAGTACAATAGCGATATTTCTCAGTTGACGTCTCTGTTCTCTTGCGGCCTTTATCATATATGGTGTTAAAATTTTGCGCTCTTATCTTGTATATCTTCTTGCAATCGGATATGGCTATGACTATTCTTGTCAATGGTTTTCGTTCTGACCAATGTTTTATTCCTCCTTTTCAAGGCCAACGGTTTCCTGACTGGAAAGCAAAGATGATGTTAATTCTTGAAGGCTCATTAATGAACTTTCGGATGTTGCTCTTGGAAAGTATGTATGTCCATCTCACGCTATTGATTTGGACCATAGCAACATTCTTATCACCAACTGAAGGTCGTATTTTTGAAGAGTGGCATCTTGCTTATATGGATTGGTAGCGATGTGATAAAGCATCTCGTCAATACATTCTTTTTGCTCTATTTGTTTGATGTATATGAACTTCCTACTTCCCACGATGTATGGAAGTATCGTCTAGCAAACTTTCAGAAAAAGTATGTCACAGAAATACTTTATTTGAAAGGTTTTCTTACCAAGTTACAATGTAAAGCTGGTTTGCTATGACAGGACATATTGAGTCCTTCCAATCTATTATTAATCAACTTGCTATTGCCGGTGATCCTGTTCCACAAAAGCAGCTAATTTCACTTCTTCTTAATACGATAAAAGGATTTCTTATGAAAACATTGTTACAATTCTTTGTTGGAATTAGGGTTGCAGAGAAACACACACAGCTTGGAGAAGACGAAGGAAGCTCAAGGCACACAATAGAGAGTGTATTACTTAGTGTGCAATGGAAAGATAGATAGCCCTAGAGTGATCGGCATATATACAATGCTCAGGGGAAAAAACCTCCTAAAGAGGGAAAAAATGCCCCGGCGGTCCTAGTGTGTTCACACACATCACTACCACGTGTATATGGTAACAAATCCCCCCTGGAGTGATGCGGTGAACGAGAGCTGGCACATGAGTAAAGGGAAGTGCCATGCCCTGAGGACATGATCAGTCCACAAAGGGGATTAAGCCCAAAGCCTTGCGGAAAGCTTCAAGATTCTCACGAGACCATGCCTTTGTGAAAATATCTGCAAGGTTGTCCTGTGTTGGCACATAAGCCAAGCTGATCTCTCCTGTTGAGAGCCTCTCCCTGACATAGTGGTAATGCACCTCAATGTGCTTTGTGCGAGCATGAAAAACTGGGTTCCTCGCAACTGCCAATGCGCTCTGACTGTCAGTGTAGATAGTATTGGCAGTGTCCTGTCCAACACCCAAATCAGCCATAAGGCGTCTGAGCCATACACACTCAACCGTAGCTGTGAAGACTGCCCTGTACTCAGCCTCACAACTAAAAGTGGGCACAGTAGGTTGCTTCTTGCTCAACCATGATATACATGAACTACCAAGCATGAAACAAAAACCACTTGTGGACACTCTCGTGTCAAAACAACCAGCCCAATCTGAGTCCGAAAAAGCATGTAAGTCTGGTGGCAATGATCCCCCCTTGGGATAAAACAAGCCAAGAAGTAAAGTGCCACTAAGGTAGCGGAAAATCCTCTCGACAGCCTGCCAATGCTTAGACCCTGGGCTATGCATAAATCTATTGACCTTTGAGACTGCAAACTGAATATCCGGCCTCGTGTTGCATACATAAATGAGGCAGCCAACAACAATTTGGTGAAGAGTGACATCAGCGGGATCACCAGCGTCATGTAGACTCAACTTCAAACATGTTTCCATGGGAGTGGCAATAGGTTTGCAATCCTCAAGTCCAAACTTACATAGCAATGTTTCTATGTAACTTTTCTGACACAAAGCAATACCACCATCACACTGCTTAAACTGTATACCCAAGTAATGATGGAACAGCCCCAAATCTTTCATCTTGAAAGTAGCATTCAAATCAGCCTTAAATTCAGCAATATGTCTCTCATTTGGTCTAGTGATCAGCAAATCATCAACATAAAGAACCACAATGAGAAGTACATCACCCTCACGCGTTACATACAATGTGCTTTCTGTTGGACTGTTACGAAAGCCTCGTTTAACCAAATGAGTGTCAGCTTTCTCATACCAAGCACGAGGAGATTGCTTCAACCCATACAAAGCCTTGTTACATTTGCACACTTTGTCCTCTTGTCCTTTTATGACAAAACCGCGAGGCTCCGTTACATAAACTTCCTCAAATATATCACCATTCAAGAAAGCAGTAACAATGTCTGATTGATGTACATCCCAACCAAAATGAGCTGCCAATGCACATAGAAAACACACAGTAGTCATACGACAAGTGGGAGCAAAAGTCTCTTCATAATCTATGCCTTTTTGTTGTGCATAACCCTTTGCAACAAGTCGAGCCTTATGGCGATCAATCTCACCATCCGTCTTGCGTTTCAACTTGTAAACCCACTTCGTACCAATGGCCTTTTTGCCAGGAGGCAAATCACATAAAGTCCATGTGTCATTTTCTATAAGTGCATCATATTATGATTGCATGGCAGCCAACCAATTTTCTGAATTCTGTGCTTCATCAAAAGACAGAGGCTCCTCAACATCATGTAAGCTAGACACAGCCAAAGCATAACAATCTGATGCATAAGATGCATGGCGAGAGCCTGAACGAGTACGACTAGACAAAGGTGCATCCAATTTACTGTCACGCAAAGTGTGCACAAGCCATTTTGGCATACCTCTAGCCTGCTCATTTCCAGCCCTTTCCTCATCAAGTACATCATTTACATCTGCATAAGTAATAGGGTGATCTAGAACATTTTCAGAAACCCCCATAGGCTGTACATTTGCCTCATTGGAACTTACATTCGTATTTCCACCACTGAAAAGAGGCAACAAAGTGTCATAAATGTCCTGTTAGCTTACATTACTGTCTCTAGTACATGACAGCAAGGGCTGAACAGAATCTTCCAAAAACACTACATCCCGAGAAACCAGAATACGTTTTTTTGCGGATGATACAACCTGTAACCTTTGCTTTCAGCACTATAACCAACAAAAATACATTTGACAGCCTTATCATCCAATTTTCTGCGCTGCACTTGTGGCACCAAAGCATATGCCAAACAGCCAAAAACACGCATGTGCTCAAGAGAAGGCTTTCTATCATGCCATGCTTCATATGGAGTAATAGACTGCAAAGCTTTTGTAGGACACCTGTTAAGTACATAAGTGGCACACATGATGGCCTCAAGCCAAAAAGAATGCGGCAAAGCTTGACTTTTGACCATACATCGTGCCATTTCCGTCAGTGACCTGTTTTTCCTCTCAGCAACACCATTTTGCTGAGGTGTATAAGGCACTGTACATTGGTGTTTTATCCCACGACTAGCCAGAAATGCATTAAATTCATGAGACACATACTCCCCCCCTTGATCGGAACGGAGGGTGCCCATAGTACATTTCGAGACATTTTCAGCCATAGCCAGAAATTGTTTGAAGCACATAAAAACTTCGGACTTCGCTTTAAGTGGAAATACCCATGCATGCCTGGAGTAATCATCAATGAAAGTCACGAAGTACAGGTAATTGCCCAAGGACGGAGTTTGCATGGGCCCACAAACGTCACTATGCACAAGCTGCAACCTGCATGTAGCCCGGACTGAACCATCCTTTGGAAACTTAGAACGCTGCATCTTACCCAAAATACAACCTTCACAAACATGTTTGACAGGTGCTTCAAGAGGTGGCAAAGAAGCAACCATATCAGATTTCTGTAAACGCAGCAAACTGGCAAAATTCAAATGACCAAAACGTGCATGCCAAAGTTTTGCATCTGAAATAGCCCTTGAATCTGCAACAGCACTTGCAAAATTTTGTCCACACTTGTCATACAAAGTGAGCTTATACAGCCCACGGCACAAAAGGCCAGATGCAACAATTTCATCACCAAAATTGAGATCATGAACTGTACATCTGTCATCCACAAATTTGACTAAGTCCAAGTCTAGCAAGTGCAGATACAGACAAGAGATTCTTCTTTATTCCAGATACATAAAGTGCATCAACAAGTGTGAAAGAACTACCATTAGCAGCAGTAAGCACAATCTTTCCAACTCCCTGAACTGGATAAGAGGCATTGGTTGCACAAGTGACTGAATTCCCATGAGACACAGACTCGAGAGAGGTAAACAATTCATGATGTGAGGTAATGTGCTTTGTAGCACCACTGTCAAAATACCACACATGTGAATCTGCAGCAACTGACAAGCATGCATCATGGACAGCACGATTGTAAGTGCACTATGCGCTAAAAGCCCATTCTGTATCAACATCAGCACTACAGTCTCCTTTCACAGAAGACTCAACAATGACTGCATTTGTAGTGGAACCAGCATTTGCATTGGAACCACCCTCTTTCTTCTTAGCCTCTTTTGCCTTCAACTTAGGACACTGCTTGATCAAGTGATCATTAGCTTTACAATAATGGCAACGCATCTTCTTTTTGCCCTTATCACCAGAATTTCCAGACGAAGTGCTGCCAGCAGAAGCATTAGGAACATAATTTTTGCCACTCGCAGCAGAACCATAAGAAGTGGCTGCATTGCTGTTACCACCCTTTCTTTGAGAAGCAATAAAAGCTTGTTCAACTGCACGCTGTCTAGTCCTGTTTTTTCTGGAAAGTGACTCTTGAAATACCAATGTGCATAATGCATCAAACTTGACAACTTCTGGATTTCCTTGGGTCATAAGTCTCCAAGTACTAGCAAAAGTCTGGTAAGAATCTGGTAAGGCATCAAGAACAGTCTGCACAAGGGAACTGTCTGAAATGACTTCACCTGCAGAAATAAGCTGCTCATTGATATCCTTGACACTAGCAAGGAAAGTGTCCATATCATCTTCCTCATGCATAATCTTCGACTCCAGCTCTTTACGCAGCAAAGCAATTTTAGGCTCATTGCGGCTTGCATAAAGACCTGCTAGAATATCCCAAGCCTGTTTTGCAGATTTTGCTGAGTGGATGTGAGGAACAATGGTGCGCTTCACAGACAACGCAATCAATGCATGAGCCTGCGCATCCTTAACATCCCAACGAGCTTGTTCTGCCGTAGGCAAAACAACTCTAATAGCTGCAATCCTTGCAACAAGACCTGCAACATCCTCAACATCGCCTACATCCTCGAAACCAGGACATACATCAATGCCCTGCACAATATTCCAAGCGTCCTTTGACACAAGAACATGTTGCATCATGTAAGCCCACATAGGGTAATTGTCCCCATCCAACCTGTCCTCAGCAGCAAACATCTTGAACACATATGTGTTGTTGTTGTCAGCCATGGTAAATGCTGCACCTGATGTGAAAACTATCCGAAAATAGGAGAAATGAAGCGGGAACAACATGTGCTATATAGCACAAACCTTAGAAGACTATAAGGCACATGTTATGCAGAAAACGGCCTGACAAAAATTCTGCACAAAATGACGAAATAGCCTGTGCAGTACTGCCTGTAGTGGAAACGGAGGCCGAAATGAGCCCAAAGCTCACTGAAATCGAAAAATGCTTGCTAGGAGAAAGTGAGCAGGCGTGTACTGGAGCAGCTGGCGACTAAGCCCGGGAGGACGCAACCTTCTGATACCAATTGTTGGAATTAGGGTTGCAGAGAAACACACACAGCTTGGAGAAGATGAAGGAAGCTCAAGGCACACAATAGAGAGTGTATTACTTAGTGTGCAATGGAAAGATAGATAGCCCTAGAGTGATGGGCGTATATACAATGCTCAGGGGGAAAAACCTCCTAAAGAGGGAAAAAATGCCCCGGCGGTCCTAGTGTGTTCACACACATCACTACCACATGTATATGGTAACATTCTTTCTAACAAGGACGGTTTGGATTTTGACCAAACATGCATATATTTAATTGAATACTCTCATTGCCAAGAATGGCATAATACTAGTCATGATATAGCTATGGTTTCACAAGAGGAGTCTGCATCACAACGGTTAGAATAGGCCTTTTATGTTTGAAGGCGTCCATTTCAACGAGCAAGCCACAGAGGGTGGTCATCGCGATGGTAGTTTCTCTCATCTCAAATTTCCTAGCAAGCATTGTTCCTATTGCAACAGAAATGGTCATACTGAAGATTATTTTTGGGCACGACAACATGGCAAAAAGCACAATATTACCACAAAACAACCACCTTTATCTAAAGATTCTTCTTCCTCTTGTGATTATTGTGGACGATTTGATCATCCCTCTCACATGTGCTTTAAGCACCGATTTGATGCAGATCAAAATAGAGCATATGCTATTGAATATCATGATAACATTGTACCAAAAACAAGCTGTGTTTTATGTTCGTTTACTCGAGATAGAATACTTCATATACGTGATGGTTCGCTTTTTATTATTGATTCTAGTACCATAGGAAATATGACATATCAATCTAAGTGGCTGCACAACTATCATTCTCTACATATTAAGTGTGTTGTTTATCTTGCTGAAGATACAACTTGTCAAGTAAAGGGTATTGGAGATTTATATCTTGGTACATTATCTTCTTCAACTCGAGTTTTGCGAGGGATTTTACATGTTCCAGATCTTCAATGTAATCTTCTCTCAGTCGCAAGACTCATTGATCTTGGTCTGTTTGTGGGCATTAATCATACAAATGCCACATTGAGAAAGATGGACAGACTATTGCGATTGCTTCTCGCAATGGTAATTTTTTTTAGCTCTCTCTTAATGACGTTGTAGCAAATGTTGTCACTGCTCCAGATGATCATGTTTGCAAGGTATAGAGTCACAAATTTGTTCATGCTGATTTCTCAAAACTCCTTGACATTCATCTTCGTAATCTTGTACATGGCATGGATCTCAAATCTCGTCCTCATATGGGAATCTTTGAGTTATGTGCTCTTGGCAAACACAATCGTAAACCCTTTTCTCTCTCAAGCTCAACTCATTCTCATGATCTTTTGGATCTTGTTCATATTGACTTTTGTGGACCCTTACGTTCATCGAGATCACAACATCGTTATTTCACTATATTTATTGATGATTATTCATGATATATAGTTATTTTCATACTTAGACAAAAAATTTGAGGCGTTATCTAAATTCAAAAGGTTTCACAAGGTTGCAAAAGTTCAAACCAATTGTCCTCTCAAAAAACTTCGCAGTGATAATGGTGGAAAATATGTTTCTAGTGAATTTCAGGATTATTATACTAAGCAGGATATTCATACATACTATTCCATATTCACCTCAAGAGAATGGTGTTGCTTAACAAGAGAATTACAATATTCTTAATGTTGTAACATGTATGCTGATTCATTCCGGATTATCTTGTGCTTTCTAGGATGAAGCTATCTTGACAACAATATTTGTTCAGAATCATCTTTCTACTACTGCTCCTTCTGGTAAAATATACATCGTAGCATGGACGGGTGGAATCCCTTTTGTATCTCATTTTTGAACATTTGGATGTATTGTTTATATTCTTATTTTCAAAGAAGCGCGAATAAATCTTGATGCTCTTATTCTCAAAGTTGTTTTATTGGATATTCTGACACTTCCAAAGGCTACAAATTTTATGACCCTTCCTCCAAGAAAGTAATCGTGAATCATGATGCTACTTTCAATGAAGAGCTTATGGGAGGTACATGGTCCATGGATGATTTTGATGATACTAAATCTTTGCTTCAGGTTTTTCAATTCTTTTAGGATGATGAACCTTCTTCTACGGAGCAGCTTCCCACTTCACAACCATCAATTTCGAATGTTACCAATGATGATATTGATTTTGAGCATGGTTCCTGTCATGTTTATGATAAAGATATTATTGATAGCGCTCTCTTTACTTCTAAAGATCCTATCGCCGATAGTAAAGCTATCTCTTCTCTACATAAGGATCAATGGTAAGAGGCTATGGAAGCAGAGTATGATTTTCTTATGTCTAAAGGTACATGGATAATGACCGAATTGCCTCATGGCCGTACATCCATTGAGTGTAAGTGGATGTATAATACAAAAGTCAAAGAAAATAGACCTTTTGACAAATTCAAGACATGATTAGTTGGCAAAGGTTACTCTCAAATTGCTAGCGTTGACTATCAAGAGACCTTTTCACCAGTTGTTCATAGTACTAGTATTCGGGTCATATTGGCCTTTGCTGTTCAATTTGATTTGGAGACTCCCCAAATGGATGTGTGAATTGCTTTTCTGAATGTTGATTTGAATGAAGAATTTATATGGAGCAGCCAAAAGGGTTTGTTATTCCAGGTAAGGAAGACCTCGTTGCTCGACTTCATATGGCATTATACGGTATCAAACAAGCTTCACGGGCTTGGTATACAAAGTTCAATCTTTTTCTTACCTCCCATGGATTTATCTCTTGCTATTCAAACCCAACTTATACATCAAACACAAAAATGGTGGTTTTGTGATCCTTGCTCTTTATGTGGATGACATGATTCTTGTTTCTAACGATTTGGGATTCCTTCAACAAGTCAAAAAGTTGTTGGCTTCGGCATTTGATATGGTAGATCTTGGGAAGCTTCACTCATGTCTTGGCATTTGATATGGTAGATCTTGGGAAGCTTCACTCATGTCTTGGCATTTAGATCCAAAATAATTGTACCAAAGTTATTTTATTGCTTCAACAATCATAGTTCATTGAAGATACTATTCACAAGTTTGGTTTGGAATTTGTACATTTGGTCAATACTCCTTGTCTTGAGAGTTCCATAGAAAATACTTCTGAAAGTGGCGGTCAGCTTGTTACAAATCAACCTTTTGCTAATTTGATCGGGTGTCTTTAGTTTGTTTATTTGAACACTTGTCTTGATATTTTGTTTATTGCTAACTATCTTGGGCAACATTGTGTGTGTCCTTCTCTTAAGCATTGATCTGTAGCAAAATGCACATTGAGATACTTGAAAGGTACTGCAGATTTTGGTTTGGTCTATCAACAACAATGGATATTAGAGTCTATGTCATCTCTCTCTCTTTTAGGTTACACAGATGTAGATTGGGCCAACTGGCATTCATCCATGCGATCTACTAGCAGCATTCTCTTACGCTCAAAGCTTGGAGTTGCCTCAATTTCACTCTTTCTACATTAGAGCTCTACTCTTATGGTAGCTTTGTACATATGTAATTGTAATCTTATAGGCACCATGCACCATGCACACTTTACACTTGCACATTGCAACCTTTTGATCCCTTGTATATTTGTACATAGATACACAATGCACTTTCACATCACTTCTTCTAGTTCAAATTTTCACATTTATATATGGGCTTGGGTTTTTCTCTTGTACTCCCCAAGGGTTTTTTCATCTAGAGCTAGAGACCTTTCTTTGAGTGGGGGTGTTGGAGCTATATATGGCTCACTCTATCTACCTTGGTCTCAGCTATATATATATATATATATATATATATATATATATATATATATATATATATATATATATATATATATATATATATATATATATAAAATTATCCTCAATATGAATCAGTCTTTGGGAGCGTATATGGTGTGCCTTTTGTCTTCTCTCTCTCTCTCTCTCTCTCTCTCTCTCTCTCCCCTACATTTCAACAAGTCTTGCAGTGGGAGTGTACTTTTCACTCCCACAGAGTCTCTCAAGAGACTATTTTTTACGGGCACACTGCTCAAAAGCAAAACTTTCTGCATTGGCATCGCAGGTGGTGCTAACGTTGGAGTTCTGACAAAGGACTCCATTCCGATCGAGGCAAAATTTTTGACGACAACTTTACAGGTGAAGTTTATTTTCCAGGGATAAGTACTTTTGCATACACGAGTGTATTGTGCTCTATATACATATTGAGGGTGGTTTATATATCGCCCTATGCATTTGTTGGCACTTATGTATATACTTGTGGCTCATTTGTGAGCTTTTTTTATCTCTATTTATACAATATATAGCTCATCTAAGACACATGCTTTACAGATAGTTGGATATAATTTTTGCACTCATTCTTGGTTCTTCTGGGAGTTTATGCATTGGTTTATGCATATGTTAGCACTACTTATGTGACGTGAGTCCTTTTGAGAGCAGCATCCCCATTGGGATCCATTATATTTCTTGACATCTATTGGGCTTGCTTATGTGCATATCTTGCACTTTTGCATAGAATTTTTGGCTCATGTGCGTTGCGGTGCGGATACTACCTATGTATGTTATTGTGGGACCTATCTTGGCTTGATTTTTGGTAGTTACCTTGTCGTTTATGAGACCTCAATATAGAAGAGTCCTTTTTGAGACTATGTCTAGTGTCTTATGTCTTCTTAAGCCTTTTAAAGGGGCCTATGTGAGGTTTTAATGAGTTGAGGTATTCTCAAATGTTGAGATACCTTTGGTTAAATAGGTTGTTAGAGTTCCCTATTTTGGTATCCAAGCCATAGGCTATGTATAGAGGGATATAGGTGCTTTGACGCCATGTTGGAAATCACGGCAGTGAGATTTAATGGTTTATGTCCACTTTACACTCTTTTGCCTAATATATTGCTGAGATTTTGTTCTCCATGCAAAGGAGACTCTGCCAAAAAAATTGTAAAATTTTTTCCCATAAATCCGAAGTTTGATTCTCCAGTATTTGCTCCTCGCAGCTATGGCTAATTCTTCTCAAAAATATGATTATTACATCAATAAGTTTGATGGCACAAACTTTTCGATTTGAAAACAATGCATTTTAGACGTGTTGGTCAATAAGGGTCTTGTTGTGTTGTTAAAAGAGTGCGAAGAGAATGCATACACTGATGATCGATGGGAGGAGCTTGATGTTCATGCTAGGGCAACTATTTGCTTGCACCTTGATGAATCCATATTCTTTACTATTATGGACAAAAACCAATGCAAAGGATTTATGGACGTCTTTATGCTCAGCATGGTAAAAGTGCTTCAAACAAAGTGTTTCTTAAGAAGAAACTTATGCATGCAAACATGAAAGAGGGTGGCAATGTCAATTCACATCTGAATGAGTTCAATAGCTTGTTAACATAGCTTACTTTGAAGGGACTCAATTTTGATGATGAGATGAAATCCATCCTCTTGCTATTCTCTTTACCATCATCATGGATATGTTTAGCACATCCATTAGTAACTCCACAACTGGTGGGAAACTTGCATTTAGTGATGTTAGTAGTGCTTTGCTCATCAAAGAGACATGGGCATGGAGTTGTGTATATGGATAGTGGCGGTTATCATAGGCCAAGAGGTCGTAGTCGTAGTTGTGGTCATTCTAAAGACCGCCAGAACGGTCTTAACAAGAGTCGTGGACATGACATGTGTAATGTGGAATGCAATCATCGCCACAAGAAGGGCTATTTAAAAAACAATTGTTGTATTTTGATGCGTGAAAAAGGGAAATTCATTGTGAAGTATGATCCTCCAAAGAGCAGTGTGAAGATTGAGAAGCTCATTGGCTATTGAGTCTCCACCCACTAAGCTTGTTTTTGACATGCCACATCCATTAGATGTGTTGATTTTCACTGCTAATTTGAGTCCAGATGTATTTTTGGCTCTAGTTGAGTGTTATACACAAAACTGGATAATCGACTTAGGTGCCAATTTTCATGTAGTACTTCGCATAGGGAGTGGTTCTCCATATATGCTCCTACACATGGTTTGGTCAAACTTAGTGATCCCTATCAGCTTGAGATTTGTGGCATGGGAGATGTAAAATTGTGTATGCATAATGGCACTAGGTTTATGCTTCAAGGTGTACACATGTGCCAAAGTTGACTAAAGGTTTGGTGTCAACCAAACACTATTGTCTTTGGAAATGGATCTTGGATGATTTGCAAAGGGTACTTGGTTATCTTGAAAGGCCAAAATTTTGGCTCATTGTATTCTTTGTATGTCTCTTTTATGAAAAAGAATTACATCTATGTTGGCGAGCTGCCTTCTATTGAGTTGTGGCATAACCAACTTGTTCATGTGAGTCCGAAAGGAATGAAACAACTTCAGCATTTGGACTACTTACGTGTGTTAAACTATTATAAGTGTAGTTTGTGTGAGCATTCTATATATGGCAAGAAAACTAAGCTTACTTCTTTGCCATTGAATAAAGAGTTAGGGAACCCTCTAGACTTGGTACATCACTATTTATGTCGGCATATGCCACATAAGTCTCTAGGGGGAGACTATATTTTCTAACATTTATAGATGACTCTACTAGGAAGGTGTGGGTCTACCTCTTGAGAAGAGGAAAGACAAAGTCTTTGCTACTTTCTAGAAATTCCTTGCATTGGTTGAGAACTAGTTAGGCAAGAAGCTTAAGGCTTTGTGCACTAACAATGGGGGAGAATATGTCTCCACAAAGCTCAAGGATTTTTGTAGCAAGCAAGGCATTAGGTGGCAGTACACTATGCCATATACACCTTCTCATAATGATGTAGCAGGGTGTATGAATAGAACAATATGACATACTCTGTGTGCGAGGCATTCTCACATGTGCCTAACGATCTTGATAGAAAGCTAGACCCCAAATCACACAAATGCATCTTCATTGGTTATGGTGTTGATGGAGAAATGGGATAACGTCTCTGGCATCCAAAATATTGACCAATAATTTGGAGCTTGCATGTTACCTTCATTGAATCAAAGATGTATAGGAAACCTATCAAAGAGCTGGGATATCAAAAAGTGAAGATGTAATCTCAACTGAGATTAGGTCGACAGCTCAGTCGACTTGTGATGTTCCTACCACTAGTCGTTCTCCATAGAGAGCAGATTCCAACAGCCAAGTAGTGAGGAGATCCATGAGAGTCACCCGTGCACCTGAGCATTTTCAGCCAAGGTTAGACTATCTATTAGTCCACTGACTGTGAAGAGCCAACCCGCTACCAAGAGGCTATTCGAGCAAGCTATGCAATCAAAATAAAATTCAATTGTGGCAAATGAGACTTGGGAACTAACAAAATTGCCAAAGGACAAACAAGCCTTGCTTTGCAAATGGATATATAAGAAGAAATACATAGCAAAAGATCATGAGCCTAAGTATAAGGCTAGATTGGTTGCTAAAGACTTAAGTAGAAGAAAGGCATGGATTTCAATGAGATTTTCTCTTTAGTAGTCAAGATGACTACATTACGTATTGTGCTTGGACATAGCCACTAAGGACATGGATCTTGTCCAATTGGACATGAAGATGGCATTTCTTTATGGGGATTTGGAAGTGCCATTGCACCCCGGCTTGTGCAACTAGACTAACTACTAATTACAAATGACGTTTTTAACCAAAATTTGTAGCATTTCATAACTCTCAAAAATAAGGCTTTGTTGAGTTATGTCGTGTTGTTGACCCAGGGGTCAACACTCCCCCCCTTCGAATTCATGTCGTCCTTGACATGACCTAATTGTCAATGTTGGTGCGGTCTTTGTTAGCGTTTTGCTCTCCAATGCTTGTAATATTGTCAAACCACAACAAGAACTATGATCCATGAAAATCATAATTGATGACAAACTTTATGTCCTTTACTGCCAAACCCCGAGTTGCAACATCTAAATTCAGAAAGAAGCTGCAACATCTAAATTCAGAAAGAACCCAATCTCGTTCAGCTTGACTCTTGTCATCATAGATAAATAAAGCTCCATCCATCACTTGCTCCAGCAAATTTGTCAATTCTTAGTATGTCCCATTCTCATAAACAATTTATGTAATCTGTAGGATTGAATGAATGGCTTTTAGATCTTGTGAGCCAATGGCAACTTTGTAAGAATTCTGCAGATATTGTCTGGCAAAACCTTCAACTTCTTCACTCCAATACTAAAATTGTCTGTCATGCTGAATCTGGGAGGTAATTTGTCTTATTTGACGTTGAAAACCCATGTCTAGCATTTGATCTGCATCATCAAGGACAAGATATGTAACCCTGTAAAGGTTGGTTTGTTTACCATTTGTGTTTGCTCTTCTTTGTTGGTGACTCCTTTGTTCCCGCATCAAGGTGATCAAAGTCGCATTTGCCACTGTTAGCTTTTGTGTGCTTTGTAAATCATTATACTCCTTCTACTTGATACATGACTTAATTAAAGCCTGACAAACCCCAGTTAATTTCCCAAGTTAGTAACTTTCTTCAAAAGGGCTTTATCCGACTCATCATCGATGAGCTATCATTGTCCATTTGTCTCCAAAACTCATATACATGATGTACATGGTATGTAGATAGCTATCAATTTGAAAAAATTGCATCTTTGGCTAGGGGTTTAACTTTTTTTATACATATATATATAAGCTTATATTCTCTATTCATAGCCTCCTGTTGAGACATTATATCATTACGTTATGTAATGGTATAGATAGGTTTTTGTCTGTTTGGCGGGAACGGAGAAAGTCGCAATTTGTCTCTTCCGCCTGTTGCATGTGCCTATCAACCGATAGTTGTTGAAAGGATTCCGTTGCAAAAGGGAAAAGTTTGGCTTGATTCGAACTTGTATTTGGCACTTTTTGGGATTTCTGTCTGGAAAATGACTGATGGGCATCTCTGGCACCATCTGTCAGTCAATCACATGTAGAACCAATGATGATGACCAGATTTGGCTTGATCCCTGGTTGCTCCTGCACGCATCTATCACGATAGATGACTCAATTGTCATTTCTACCCCTTTTGTTCTTGTCAGTACAGTTAGTCCCTTTTGCTTGTTAGGCTTCATTAAGTCACATACAAGATAGAAGATTTATAATATAAAGATCTACTTCCTGTATAACGGCCTTCTACTTGCATGAAGTGTCTGATAGGGAACTTTACACTTGATGGGTGCTTTCATTTAGTCGCTTCACCAACTTTCTTTGTCCTTGTAGGCCATCTTGGAGTTTTATGACCATTCTCAGTCATTTTTGGCTCTATGTTATTGTTGAAGATTAATCGGCATTCTTTTCTTACCTCTGACATTCTAGCCTTGTGCATATGGCTTTTGAGGCATACCTCATGAAGTTTTGTCATTTTCTTGTACCTGCTTCTCTTTGTATTACTCGACATCTCTCCAGTCTATTTGTCACCTGGATTATGGAAAATTATTTTTTTCTCAAGAAAATCTCAAAAAATAACTAAAGAAAACAAAAAATCAAGTCAACAAAAAGAAAAATCTATTGAACAGAATTCTAAATGCAATGTACATTGTACACATGTCCCTAAGGGTGCATATATGGCTTTTGTCCCCGTACTCCTCTTGTAATGCTATTATGAGGGCATATACTCTGAATTTTGTCAAAAAATTATCACAATCAAACGCAAATATTCAATACAACTCACAAAACATTGCCCTCTAATATTCATAATATTAGGTCCGCATTTAGAATGCCTCCCCCCCTCCTATTTGGAATCCTTCTTGGCGATAGGGTATCACCAAGGGTATGTGTTGTGCATGGGCAATTAAAAATTTGTGTCTATGCAGGCCTTGTAACGTAGCCCTATTATGCATAAACAGTCAATGCATGGAAAAATTTTAGGTTGTGCAAGATGTGGGTATAAGCAATTTGCTTATTGGCATGTGCTAACGAGGCTTCCTATTCTAAGCAATGTGCTAGTCTTTAAATCTCCTATGTCATTTGCTTGATTGAAGGTTGTAGAGTTTTTTTTTTTTTTTTGAAGGCTAACTTATCTATTGATGGTTCTTTGGATCCATTTTAGCCTTGTGGTTGGTTGTCGTATTTGGCATTGTTCCTCAGAATTGGGTTCTCTTCTAACTGTACTGTAACCGTAGGAGGAATTAAAAGAATTCAAGCGACAATGCAATGACATCATTGTTATTGGTTTCCTTTGGGACCCACTTTTTCGTGATTACTGGTTGTTTTGTTGATGCTACTTGTTTGGGAACCCATACTTGTCCCTGCTTCGTTTGTGTTTGAAGAGATTTCTTTGGGATCCACCTTGGCTTGGTTGATGATTGGATTCAGACTTTGGTAGTTGATACTTTAATCATGTGGGAATCCACTCTAATCTCTTTGTGCTTGAATCAGCTTCTTTGGAACCCAAATTTGATTTGCGAAAGCTTCTGACTTTGTGATTTTCTTAGCCGTTCTTGCACACTTCGATTGTTTTCCTTTTGGTGTTAGATCTTGTGATCTTTCATTAGAGATCTTGGTCTTCTTGATCCATACCTGCTTTTGGCCAAGCTGGCTCTTTGGTATCCAAATTTGTCGAACTTTTTGGTTTTGACTTGTTGTTCTTTGCTCTTGGCCTTCCTTGGTTGTTACGGAAGCTGCTAGTGATAGTGACGACTTGAGTTTCTGGTAGGTGACGTCATAAGAATCATCAATGTCACTGCTATCCTTAGCAAGGTTGCATTCTAGCACTTTCCCTTTGTGGTTTGGCTGGTTATGGAAAGCTACCGCTTGCTTGCTCTTGGGTTGTTGTTTCTGGAATGCTTTTTTTGTCCACTTGCTTAGCGCATTGTTAGCTGTTGACATGGTTGTGTTCTTCTTGGTTGGGTTTTTTCTTCATGTTGCGTTGCGTTTCCACCGAGGATTTTGGAATCCACTTTTAATGCACTTTATTTTTGTAGCGATGAAATTGTTTCCTAGGTCTTTGATCTGGACAATCATAAAACCGTGCATTTGTTAAAGTGTTGTTCATGTCACTTGCCGGATTGTCTGGATTTCCATTGTCGGCATCTTCTTGAAGCTCCAAATGTTCTACAGAGTCATAGAAATTGTCTTCTTCCGTCTTTGGATTCTTGGATCACACTCACAGCAAAATAAGGAACAACATCATAGCCATCTTCATCACAAAAGTTCGTTGTTGGACATCTTGAATAGCGCACACATCGAGAGTATCCAAGATATGTTTCCATTCAAGTGGCTCTAAAGCTTCCTCACGAAAGGGTTCTGGGATATAATCCTTATCTTCGATTTCCCTTTCTAAAATGCACTCCTCTCGCTTTAAGCTTCCGCATTGCAAAGCTCCACACATCCACAGTTCTTTAGGCTTTCCCAACCATGCTAGAAGTTCTGATTCTGCTACAGTAGCGGAATCAAACTCTTCTACTGGGGTTCTCGTCACATCCCTGTAACTATGGTCCTTCAAGTTTATCCTTGTCGTGGTTTTCATATGTCTCAGGTAGATATGGTCATAACCCTAGTCCTGGACCACTTTCAATTGTCGCATGAATGGTCTTCCTAAAATGATATCATAATTGTTCTTCTTGCCGTAGTCAACAATAGCAAATGTTTGCTCATTTCAATGCCACAAGAAGTAACAACTGCTTTTTCTAGTAATCCTATGGGCTTTTCCATGTGTCCGTGTGCAGGCTGTAGTGTCAACCTGGTAGCCCTCACTGCTTGTTTTTTCCATTTTTTTCAAATCTCTTTTGTTGCGATGGAAACACCGGCTCCATTATCAAGGATTGCCATGGTTTTTACACCTTGGAATTTCACAGGAAGAGGGGTGCTCCCATCTTCTCCCTCATAATACTCTCCGACCTTGTTTAATGGCACTGGCCTAGTGTTTAGCTGAGGCATTTCAATCTCTTTGATCCCTTCCTCGATTTGAGTGATTGGTTTTTTTATGCCAAATCTCTAGGCATTTGCCCACAATAGTCCACATGTTTGGTCATATTCTGAGCAACTCGGCTAACATTATCGTATAGGTGACTTGTGTCGACAAAATGTCTATCAGTCCTTTTGAATCGATGACCTTGTTCTCTGTGATGGGACTAGAATAACATCTGACTTGGCCTCGTGCTCTCCCGTATAGAATGGTAGTGTTCTTAGCGAATGGGGTTGATTGTCCATAGATTGTACAGTTCTTTGTCTCCCCAATACGATTCCACTTCTAGATTCATTTGAGATCCAACCTCAATTTCCTCTATTGGTGGAAGAGACACTCCTCTACCATCACTCGTTTGGTTTACTCGTCTGCTTATCTCACTTGCTTCACTGGTCTGTCTGACTTGTTTCCACAATTCGTCAAGACCATCTATTTCTTTACAACAATCAGGTATAGCTATGTGAAATTCCTTGGAAGAGTTATCCGTGGTATTCAACACTATCCTTGGCTCTAATGCGGGGTCCTTGAGCTTTTGTCCATTATCGTGACTGGAATCTAGCTCTTTTTGTTCCTGGTTTGGTGGGATTACTGGTGTAGGTGGGACAAGGATCACACCCTCAGGTTTTCCAATTGGTGGTTCTAGTAAAGCTTGGACTGTTTGAATCATTTTTTGAGCCTGTCCTTTTCTAGTTCCACATATGGATATGTCATCCACCTCTGTTCTTGGGTTTGGTTGTTTTTGAGCCGTGTTTCATAGGCTTTTAGGAGGGCGTCTAATGGCTCATAAACCTTCTCGACCAATACCGATCCTCCCGAACTAGCACTTCTCAATTTCTCATTTGTGGATGGTTCTTCTGGAGGTTGAGACATCTACGTAAGAGAAGGTGCAACCATTTCCTCATGTTGTCTTATCTTGCTCTCGTTCCCTACTTGCTTTCATCCTAGCCTTTCTATCTTTCCAACTATTTCGTTTGCTCTTGGTTTTTTGACTAGGTGCGTTGATCTTTGGTTCACCCCTGTCCCTAGACTCGGGTCGATTTTCGTTTTCTCTGTCTTCAAATTCTCAGCTTCCTTTTGAGCTTGCGCTCTCGTAACTACTTGAACTCGTACGACGTTTTCATTTTTGAGCTACTGGGTAGCTAAAAAATCCCTAAGGCAGTTGTCATGATCTTTCTGACTCGGTTTGGATTTTTTGGACAGCTAGGGATCAAGTGAATGACTCCGCAATCAAGACAATAGGTGTTTACTTGTGTGATCTCCGTCTGAGGACATTGTTTGACCAAGTGATTACCACGGTCTTTGTGACAATCTGGTTGAGGAGCTTCTTCTTGTATTTCCTCTTGGTGGCTATAAACATGCTCTGACCTAGCTAAGCCTCTATTCGCAATGAACCGCAATGTCCTTTCGTCCATCTCATACCTTCTTTCTTCGGGTTGAAACGCAGGAGGTGGAGGTTGTATCAGCCTCACCACTCCATTTGTTTCTCTCATCTTCTGTCGCTTCGAAGGACAATACCCGCTTTGGTTGTTATAGTACATTGCAGTTGGTACTAGCACTTGTTTATTAGATGCTTCCATCATCGGCGTGTATCTCATGTCTACAGACATTCTAGCACCTGATAGCAGAGGTTGTTCTCCTAAGACAGGCTCTGGCGTTGAAACTCCTACTCGACCTGGTGGATTCCTTGTAATGTATCTGGGTGGAGTAGGTGCTACTGGAATAGGTTGTACATACCTCTCCCTAGCATATTCCATGCCATAGTAACACTCTTCTCTTGTATGGTTTGTCCATTTTCTCTCGATTTCACACCACTTAAGCTCCCTCGGATTAGAATTTACAAGAGGAGTCAACCTCTTGACCATTTCGTCGATAAACTTTTCTTGATCGATATGTGCCAGTGGTTTCTCAATGGACTCACTCATATGCTGAGAGGCTGTGATGTGTCGTCCTCTTGACTCTTACAATCCTTTTCTTTATATTTCTCACAGTTATCCACCAGATAAAGAGCTTCTTTGGTCAGTTCGTTTAGCGTCAGGCTCCTTATCATATGCAGACCCTTTTGAAGACCCTCATGTCTCATTCCTTGGATAAAGATCAACATTAACCTTGCTTGCGTAGGAAGTTCCGCTCTTGGATAGAACTTGACATATCTCTTGAGTCGTAATGCCGCTTTGTGTACTGATTCACCCTCTTTTTGTTTGAATCTGTAAATTTGCGAGACTGTATTGTGAGCTATGCCTTTCTATGAGAATTCTTCGATGAATTTCTCAAACAGCTTGTCTAGAGTCTCAAAATCACATCTTTCCACCGAGTTGAACCATGTAGCCGCGTCATCTTCCAGAGTCAGTCCAAATCCCGCAAACTGTGTTGCAAAATCCAAAACTTCCTCTGCTCTAATTACTCTTCTGAAAGCCGCCACGTGATCTCTCGGATCTTTATCTCCGGCGTAATTCCTGTTTACCCATTTCTGGATCTGGGATGGTCTAACTCGCCGATTGTCTACAAGTCTAACCATAGACTCTCCCAATTCTGCTCTCGCTTCAAGCCTTCTACTATGCCTAGGTTCTTCTTCGAAGGGATTAGTCGTTCTGTTGGAGATTGGTCCTTGAGAAGACAAGTCTGCCATCTCTGTGATCATTTCATCTCTCTCACTCTAGAAGGGAATCCAGGTGGCTCCCTTTTTGGAACTCTCGAATTCTCATGTTTGGTGGAGATATTTGTGGTCTTTCATTGACCAAATATCCACCTATGGCTAATGCAATCCATGGATTTGTGCTTTCTACAGCTCTGTATTCTCGTCCATACTTGTCAACAACTATAGACTTCCATTGATAGTCGACTCCGTATGCACAGACATATAAGAGCTTGTAATCTGTCAGCTCTTCTGGGTATGGCTCTGAGCACCTATAAAGGTTGACCTCACTGTCGTCAACGTATCTATATAGCCCTTTACTCTCATGGTCTGTCATCCAAACTCTTTCAACAAGCTTGGTCTACACACACCCGAGAAGAAGAGTATTTTAATGTCGTCAGAAGAGACCTTAAAGACCTATCCGACGAGGAGAGTTGAACTCAAGACCTGTTATTCAAGAGGGAAATGACATAACCAATCTACCACACTTGGGTTATAGAAAGGTTATACCATCCTCTTTTTATTATTAGCATACACTCTCTCTCTCTCTCTCTCTCTCTCTCTCTCTCTCTCTCTCACACACACACACACACACACACACACACACACACACACACACACACACACCTGAGAAGAAGAGTATTTTAACGTCGTAGGAAACTATCCCAAGAGAGAGAAAACATCAACTCACACGTGTTGTCTTCTCTCTTTTCAAAGAATTTTTTAAAAAAGATCTTTGAATAGATTTCCTTGGCTTTGCAATGAGTGCCTTTTGTTTCTACCACCAATCCAAAAATTATTTGTTTAAAAAAATTACCTTCCCTTTTTCATGAGCAAAAAGGGAAGGCATCACTAAGGCCTCACCCCTTTGGGGCATGCCAAAAATAGCTTAAACCTTTCAATTTTTAAAGTGATAGTAGGGCTAAAAATTAGCTTCGACATTCCAGGAGAGAAACATGGATCACCTTTATTTTAGTAAATACTATCCGTACTAACCCATGGTGCGACTCAGCTCTTAAGTCCCTTCTAATCCCGTGAAAAAAATATGCTCCTTAAGGCCCCACACTTTGTTTCACAACGCAAACCTTTGTGAAACGGAGGATGGCGTACATGTGGACGACCACGATCTAGTGTAAGAAGCAACACGTTCCGTAAAAACCAATATCAAAAACATATAACATTTCCTTTAGGATAGATTCAAAGAAAAAATTTTGCAAAATAACCAGCATTTTTTGCAATTTAACTCTTATTTTCTTAAATTTTTCAAAGCGGTTTTCCCTCTCTTCAACCAGCTAAAGGCGAAGCTAAGGTACACTTTTCCCGAACACTGCTTGGAAGATATTTCCATGAAGCGTCCAGAGACGTCTCTGCGACTGCGACCTAGGCTGTTTCAAAAGGGTGACCTTATGGTTTTCTTCACTCGGCCATCAATAGGATTTTCTCCTTTTCCCCCTCTCTTCAACCGGCTGCTCTGGTTTGTGAGCCAGTTAAAGGCTAAGCTGAGGCAAGCGTCCAGAGACGTCTCTGCGACTGCGAGCTAGGCTGCCTCAAAAGGGTGACCTTATGGTTTTCTTTACTCGGCCTCTTTCCCTGCAGGTAACCCTCGCTTCTCCTCTCGTCACCTTTTCGCTCTTGAACTGCTATCTTCGCTTAGGTTTTCTGTTTTTGTTTTCTCGTAAATGCCTGCGATCGTCAATTCAAGAGTGTTTTTGTTTAGCGTTTCTGCTGTTTTTTATTTAGGGGTTTTCCTCATGAATTGATGCAAACTGCTTTGTTTAGGGTTTCTTAGGTGCACTCCATGATGCAGAATCGCTTGTGAATTCATGTTGCTATAACAAATCATCTTTTTTGGGTTTTTTGGAGCGTAATATATGATGCAAAATGCTTTTGTTTAGGAGTGTAATTGTGGTTTTTCTATGTTGCGAACATTTGCGAAGTATGTTTTGTAGGTTTAACTATTTTTAGGGACAAATGTACTGATGGATTACTGGTGGGCTTAAGATACTTTGTTGTAATTAATCATGATTGTGCCGTAGATGACTCAGAACTTGCTTGTTAAGGTCTATGCACCAAGCTATAGCTATTGAATCTATGCTTTTGTACGGAGCCTGCATGTGTCATTGATTTGTTTATTTAGCCTCCATCTGCCATAGTATAAAGTGTCAATTCACAAGTATGAGCGAATCTGTGGATGCAGACTTGGTGTTTCTGTGGAGTTCTTTCCAGGCAGATCACTTAAAGGATATTTTCTTGTTGTTGCAGGTATCCATGTTCTATTGTTAACCGACGTGTGTTAGTCTATGCCATCGTCGGAGTTTCCGTGAACTGTAGCAGCCATGGCGGAACAAAGGTTAAGCTAGTTCAGGTGTTTTGGCTCTGTTAGCATTGCTGCCAATGGGAGGTTTGAGCACTTTGGTACTCTAGCTAGCCTTGTGTACATGACATTGTACACCAAAAGTTGGTGCTTCATCGATAAAACTGCAGGCAGTTTTTTTCTCAAGATCTGACCTTATCACAATAGTGCAAAACTTTTGCATCAAAAGGGTGGAAGTTTTCTTTACTCGGCCACACCACCTGCCTCTTTCCCTGCAGGTAATCCTCGCTTCTCCTCTGGCCACATTTTCGCTCTTGCACTGCTATCTTCGCTTAGGTTTTCTGCTTTTGTTTTCTCGTAAATGCCTGCGATCGCCAATTCAAGAGTGTTTTTGTTTAGCATTCCTGCTGTTTTTTATTTTGGGGTTTTACTCATGAATTGATGCAAACTGCTTTGTTTAGGGTTTCTGAGGTGCACTCCATGATGCAGAATGGTTTGTGAATTCATGTTGCTATAACAAATCACCTTTTGGGTTTTTTGAAGTGTAACATATGATGCAAAGTGCTTTTCTTTAGGAGTATGATTGTTGTTTTTCTATGTTACGAACATTTGCGAAGTATGTTTTGTAAGTTAAACTATTTTTAGGTACAAATTTACTGATGGATTACTGGTGGGCTTAAGATACCTTGTTGTAATTGATCATGGTCGTGCCATAAATGACTCAGAACTTGCTTGTTAAGGTCCATGTAGCTATTGAATCTATGCTTTTGTACGGAGCCTGCATGTGTCATCGATTTGTTTATATAGCCTCCATCTGCTATAGTATAAAGTGTCAATTCACAAGTATGAGCAAATCTGTGCATGTAGACTTGGTGTTTCTGTGGAGTTCTTTCCAGGCAGAGCACTAAGGATATTTACTTCTTGTTGCAGGTATCCATATTTTAGTGTAAACCGATATGTGTTAATCTATGCCATCGTCGGAGTTTCTGTGAGTTGTAGCAGCCATGGCAGAGCAAAAGTTAAGATAGCTGAGGTGTTTTGGCTCTAACAGAATTTCTTCTGTCAGAATTGACCCTTATTTTATACCTTTTGAGGATTGGCATCAGAATTTGACATCTTTGGTTATTGCATTTGGCATTGCTGCCAATGGGAGGTTTGAGCACTTTGGTACTCTAGCTTGCCTTGTGTACATGCATTGTACACCAAAAGTTGGTGCTTCATCGATAAAACTGCAGGCAGTTTTTTTCTCAAGATCTGACCTTATCACAATTTTGCAAAACTTTTGCATCAAAAGGGTGAAAGTTTATACACAAGAATCGTTAGCCAGCAGAATTCAAGATTTGTGTTGTATCAAAATGGTGGAGGATGTAATGCCTATGCCGTGTTTGGTGCAAAGAGGAGCGGAGCAAAATATCGCAGAAAGAATCCAAAATTTTTTAGCGGGCAAGGCCCCTAGTGCTGGTTGTCACTGCAATGGCGGTAATAAGAAGACCTACACAGAGGCCCCTGTGATATACAATTGCATTGGCTGCAGCAATGATAAAGCTTCTGCAGGTTTGGAGAGGGTTCGCTTGGAAGGCTGTTACACAGATCTGCTGATGAACGTGTGCTTTCATTAGTCGCCAACTGCCATTTGTTTCTTGTCATGATTATGCAAGAAAACCAAGGCGATTTCAGATCACCATCTTTGGCGCGAGTTCTGTCGATCTCATGCGCCGAGGATGGTGTCTGACCTTGTTGGCGCCAAAAACAGGCAGATTGATGGTGGATAGCGAGCGCTTGGTAAGATTTTCCTTATTGCGCTGGCTGCTATCAATCGGCTTTATCCTCCAACTACCCAATGCAGGCAGTTGCCAGTCATTTGTGCATAAGACCAGATTTTCACGCACATCAGATCGTTTTTTTCTGATACCAAAGTGCTGAAGAGATATTTTGTATGTGTCTGATCCATGTGAACATGTTAATAGTCCAGAGGACGTTGATTTGTTCCGAGGAGTGTTCAGAAGCCTTGACAAATCTGATACCAAGAAGCTTCTCATTATAAAGAGTGCCGATAAGCGAGGATGAGAACTGTCCGTATTGCAAAGCAGGGGTATGGAACATCAAGCGTGCGCAGATGATTCCCAAGAGTGCAAGTACAACGCTGGCTGCTTACAATGAAAACAGAGACTATTCTGTTTGCCTGAATGGCCATGCCAATGGCTGATGCGCGTTGCTACACCTCTCGGAATCAGATGATTCTGACGAGGATAAGTAGTACAGTTTTTTTAATTGGTTTGCTTATCGATTCTGCCCTTTTGTGAGCTATTGGTTTTTTCCTTGTTCTTTTCATATACCACACTAACTACATAGTATCTCTTTTGTTTTCTGCTTGTTTGCTTCATTGCTGTTGCCTTGCCTCTTCTTCTCTCTATCAGCTTGTCTTCTTGGCATTTGCACAGCATGCTCTTTGACTATCGTGAGAGACCCTGCCCTTTTGTACCTTAGTTAGAAGTACCACCTTGGGAAATTGACTGCACATGACACATTTATTGTATGATATTATGACTGCATTCTGCTGTATATGAAACCATCGCTTTTGCTGTCTGCGAAGAGCATTGTCTCCCGTTTTATTGCCTGTTGGCGTACTGGCTGAGAACAAGATGGTTTGTATGATTGTGCTCCGCACCCCTTTTAGTGTCCATGTAACCAAAATGACGTATCATCGTATACCTTCTACATATGTAAAAACTTGCCCACGCTCTTGTAGATGGTCACATATACACATCATGTTGTGTTGTCAAGACTAGCCTTCATGGTGTCAACATGCCAATGAAAAAGTTTATTACACAATAGAGATAGAGTAGAGTGAAGGTGCAAAACTAGATTGATTGATCCAAGGGAAAATTACCAAAATAACCCTCAAATTTCAAAAATTCTCAATATACCTTGTATCATTGTTGGACGGAGTTGCTCCAATTTTTACATAGTCTAATGTTTATGACAATGGATATCTATATTTTAGCATCTTAGACAAAACTATTCACCAATGAGCTCCCAGCTCCCAAATAGACACATTTGTGCCCAAAGATGATGAATGATTTCATTTGAAGAATGCTCAATCTTTTATTCAGGAGAACCAATCTTCCTATGAAATAAATTGTTTTTTTGGGTAATTTGGGAATTTTTGCAAAATTGTAGAGCACTTTGGGAATTTTTGAAATTTGAGGGGTATTTTTGGAATTTCCACAAATTATAGAGGTATTTTGGTAATTTTCCCTTGATTTAACCTGAAAGTGCGTATAATGGGCTTAGTATGTTGCCCAAACGTTTTTTTCATTTGTTTGGATGCGAATCACGAGAGATGCTCATATGCTTAGTTTAAGTGGAACTAACGAGAGAATTTCAAGTTTGCCCTTATTTTCATGGGTTGGGGAAAATGTATTTTTCTTCGCCTGGACGAGACAGGTGGCCCAAAAGGTTGGCTACGTGCAGGAAGGAGAGAGAGAGAGAGAGACATATGCTGTTTGCGCCAAGTGCCAAGGGATTTTTTTGCCTTGACTATGATGGCGGATGTTGTCTGGCTGCTATTGCGAGGTGTTCAGTGCCTTGAAAATTCTCTTCCGATGTTATGCCAGGCAGATGGCAATACTGCCAGTATCCGCATAGACGAGCAGGAGGGCAGGGAGACGAGGCGACGATGCAAGTGTCTGCATGGATGGAGAGAGAGAGAGAGAGAGAGAGAGAGAGAGAGAGAGAGAGAGAGAGAGAGAGAGAGAGAGATGCATTGCTGGCTCCCTTCGTCTTGCGCAAGCAGGAGATGTAGGGACGGCAGGGTTTGATGCGGATTAGGCCAATGATGGTGACGGGTAGGGAGGGAGAGATGATGGAGAGACAGAGAGAGAGGTGCATTGCTTGCTGCCTTCGTCGCACACTCGTGGATGCAGATAGGAGCTATAGAACCATGGCATAGGAGCAAGGAGCAAGCAAGACTTGCGCGCGAAAGCAGGGGTCGAAAGGCGCTTTTACCTTTGAGATTGTAAATGGATATAGAATCTTAGAAACTAATTAATTAATTGGGAGTACGTAGACCTAGTATGTCCAATATGAAGCATCTACATCAATGGGCTTATTATATAGAGTTGGCTTAGGTATTTCATTTGGCATTTCTAATGATAGCATACAAGGGTTCCAAATTAGCCCATGCAAGTTGCAAACTCGTGGGTGACCTTTCAAGCCACTTTAGAAGTTCATTAATTAACTTTAGGTGAGTCCACACGCACAAGTAATGACCCCATGAGTATCCACACTCTTAGTACTTTTTTCACATGGTTATGTGCCACACATGCATCCCAATAGGATAGAGGAGATACACACCAACTTAGGACAAAGCCCATAATTTCCAACACGTCACCCAAAATTCTCTCACACTTCAAGAAGTTCTTGCACTAATTGCTCTAAAACACGAAGAGAATCGTGAGAAAACAAGGTGAAAGTTCACATTGGTATTCTAAAACATTTGAAACAATTGGGAAATCAAGTCATCCACTTATATATGACTTTGAAAAGAATGAGGAGACCCATTGACAAACTAAAACCTAGAGAAGATTTTAACCAATCACATGAAAAGAACGATGCAATGAGAGTAAGAAATGAGAAATTTTTGAATGTATCTGCTCCTAAAAGGCATTTTGTGTATGGTTCACACTTGACTCATATCTTCATACTTGGTACATGTATGCAAGTAACAAATGAATGTTAAAAGCGAGTGCCAATTTTTTTTTGCCATATGAGTGTTGTCTAAAATTGTAGAATCTTGGTTAGATTCCAAGCTTGTTATGAAGAAAAGTAGCAAATTTTAAAGGAAAGTTGTGTGTCATTTTTTCTTTGTTCAAACAAGGTGAAGTCTTCACCGGGGGCTTCAAAAAGCAAAAATGTGACTATTGAGGGGTCATGAGAGTTAAAAATTTATTTTAAAAAGGTAAAAGCTTATAATGATCTGAGAGAGAGAGAGAGAGAGAGAGAAATGAAATGAAATGAAATGTTATATTAACGTCTTCAAAAGGCCAAAATGACCTATGAGACCAATCAGTTACAAAATAGTGAATCTAATACCATGTCTGGGTACAAAAGAACTAGAAAAGAACTAGAAGTGGAACAAAATACTACTACTACTACTACAATCTAAAACTAGAAGTGAGAGAGAGAGAGAGAGTTTGGTCTTTGAAAGAAATCTTTTATTTAGTCCTTAATGTAAAGTTGTGGAATTTAGTTTACTTCTTAAACAGTTTATTTTTAATTGGTTAGATTTGCAAAAACTTGGCTAGAGTACGAGACGGCCTTGACAAAAACTTGTAAATATTTACAAATTTTATTGTAAAAACCGACAAATCTTTAATATTTTGACCTAAAAACCGGCAATCTTTCAAGTGCCCTTAATTTCTTTGGTTAGGAAAAAATGTTTTTGGCAAGACCTGTTCTTAAGTTTAAAATGATTTGTGTATTAAAAAAAAAAATCAAAAGTTTTTAAAATTTATTATGTTCAAACTTCTAATCATTTGTTGCACCCTTTTCAAAATATACTAAATATAACGTTGGGAAAGATCATGTGAAAGGCTTTCTCTTCAATGCTCTTCAAGACTTTTAAGGCTCCTTTGAGAGACACTTGTCAAACATCAAGAATTGAACGACCTTCATCCATATGGATACTAAGGCCTTTAGAGGCTAGAAAATTGCTTTTGGTGAGCCCCACCAAATGTTGTATGTTTCTACAATTTGATAGGAAAAACTAGCCAAAAGGGGTCCTCTCTTGATACAGACACAAATAGGAGCTATATTTTTGCCCAACAAATTAGTCCGTTTTGCACATCATTCGCAGGTGTCCTTTTGTCACACAACTTTGTGAATCAACAATTTGATGCTGAGAGCACTAGAAGTGGGAGAAATGTAACACATTCCAAACAATGGTTGCCCATCATGTCATAAATTATAACTTATGACACGACAATTGATGAGCTCATCAATCGTCGCCGACCTAGCTCTTTTTAACATTATGTTGACAATCCGTTGTTGAATAGCAATCATGTTTTGAATTATCTCCACTTGCGTATGCTTTCATGCTTGCCAAAATGTTATCCTTTGGCATGCGCAAAGGGGTTGAAATCATAGATAGAGGGGACTCGAGGACGTGGCCCTTTTTAAAAGGGACGAAACGGGGGACGCAAGACGAGACAGGGACGTGATCCCTCACATGGAATGCAGAGGGGACGCGGGTCCCCGGTGACACATGTAGGGGAAATGCGAACAAGGGACCCCACACCTTTTCTCTAAGGCTTTCAGAGTCTTGAGCTATATGCCATGTTGCCCACTAGACTCTATTAATCCACTCTTCACTTGTATATTATTACTTTTTTCCCTTTGAGTATGATGATTGATCATTACATCAACGTGTGCAGCGTATGCTTGCCGCGTTCTTACCGCATGTTATATTTTGGTATTTATGAGTGCAAAACCCACTTTTTCTTTGCAATCTTGTACTCTTAGTGTTGTCTAGTATAGAACAAGTGTTTTTTAACACGCTTCCCTGGCACGTATCTCTATCCTTGTTTTGCCACATCTGCGTCCTCGGGACCCGTCACGTCCTTGAGACTCATCCTCTTCCCCAAGTGACTATGATTGGATTGCATGGGAACCGACCCAAGCGAGATGGATGAAAGTACGGAACTTTGCCGCGCATGGGGCAAAGTAAAAGATTAGGAAGCCCTTATCTTCTTTGATGGAGGAGCCAAGGCCAACTTCATTTCACCCGAATTGGCGGCTTGACTTGAGATTACGCCCGGCAGGATGGGGCCATCAGCGGAGGTAGTTCTAGCGGCGCCCGGACGAGATGTAGCGATTACACCTGTCATTGGCAAATTTCGTTTGCATTGTCAGGGGTATTTAGGGCACGAGGACCTTTACATCATGCCTTTGGAAGGGTGTGACGCCCTTATAGGAATCCCTTGCTATCATAAGGACAATGTCGTGGTCGACTATCGGGCCAAGAAAGCGACTTTGACCAATGAGAAGGACAAGAAAATCGTACTTGATGTAAAATTGAAGGGCGAGTCCGTCCCTATTGTATCGGCTTCGGCCATCTCGAAATTAATGATATCCAGTCTTTTTGTTTACTCGATCTATTGAAAGAATTGAATGGTGAACAACGAACAAAGATGTATGAATTGAACAAAGAACGACAAGAATTTTTGTACACACATGTTGACTGTTTCTCAGAAGGCCTGCTAGACGAGTTATCTCCATCTCGTCCTGAGGACCACACTATTGATTTGATTCCTGGAACGACACTACCAAACCGGCCATCTTACAGTGTTAGCTGGGCCCAGGTACTAAAGAAAGACAGATCTTGGAGATGTACATTGACTATAGAGCTCTTGATAAAATCACCATCAAGAACAGGTTCCCGATCCCAAGGATCGATGATATTCTTGACAAACTTCAGGGATCCTCTTGTTTCAGTAGGATTGATTTGAAAAGCGGATTTCAGCAAATCGCTCTGGGAGGTTTCTACAAGACAGACTTTCGGACAAGCTTTGGTTTATACGAATTTTTTGGTAATGCCTTTTGGACTTGCCAATGTTCGAGCAACTATCAACCGAATGATGGATAGGATTTTCCAAGAGCATCAATCTTTTGTGGGCACTTTCTTTGATAATATTATAGTTTTCTCCAAGGAAGAAGCAAAGCATCAACACCATCTGCTACAGGTCTTTCAAGCATTGCGTGATCATAGGTTGGTTATTAATGCTAAAAAGAGCGAGTTCTTCTTGCTGGAGATACATTTCTTAGGACACATCGTCTCAACAGTAGGAGTACAGATGGACCTGGCCAAAATTGACGATTGGCTTGACTTGAAGAATGTTCATGAAGTTATAAGCTTTTTGGGCTTGTGTTTGTACTATCGGCGGTTCATTCCGAAGTTTGCAGAGATAGCTTCACCTTTGCACTTATTGACTCAGAAAGGAGTCCCTTTCTCGTGGTGACTGCTTTTCACACACTTACGGAGAAATGGAAGCAGAATGCTTTCAAGGTCAGAATTGGTAGCACAGATTTATGAGAAAGCGCTATTGGCAGTGATCAATGCTCTTACGCAGTGGCGACATTATCTACTCGGAGCCGATTTCACGGTCTTTACTGATCATCAGAGTCTACGCTACTTCTTGTCAAACAAGGAGCTTTCGGAAAAGCAGATGCAGTGGTTTAACATCTTGCCACAGTTTCACTTATTTCCGCGATCCATCATAGAAGCTTCGAGGATATGGTTGACCAGTACACCACCGATCCGGACTTTATCGATGTTTTCACTCGGATACAGAATGGGGAGATAGTGCCAGGATATTCCATACGGGATGGCTACTTGATGAAGAAAACAATGTTGTGTGTTACACATCCCTTGAGAGAAAGGGTTTTGACAGAGTGCCACTGTCCACCATTTACGGGTCACCGCGGCATCGACACCACCTTGAAGAAGGTGGAGCGTTATTTCTTTTGGCCGAGACTCAAGAAAGATGTGGACAACTTTGTCTGTAGTTGTTTAGTATGCCAAAAGGTCAAGTTTGACAGGCATAAGGCACATGGATTACTACAGCCTTTACCTATTCTAACCCGCCCCTGAGAAAGTATTGCAATAGATTTTATCTTTGATCTTCCGAAGACACAGAGTGGGCACGATGGCATTTGGAGTGTCATTGACAGATTTAGCAAGCAAGCTCACTTCATTCCAAGGAAGAAAATAGTCAAGCCGGACCATTTAGCGAGACTGTTTATTGCACAGATATTTTGATTACATGGCATGCCTGAGACAATAGTTTCCGATAGAGATGCCCGATTCACGAGTTTGTTTTGGAGGGCTATTTGGGAGAACATTGACACACGGTTGTAGTTCTTGTCATCTCACCTGCAGACATATAGGCAATCTGAGGTCGCAAATTCAGTTGTTTTGGATTTATTGAGGTCTTACATCTCTGATCAGAATACTCAATGGGAATTTTTTTTGCCTTGGTGGAATTTGCCTATAATAACACGGTTCACTCGTCGACGGGGAAGGTGCCATTTGAGATAATTGAAGGTTCCGCTCTTTCTGAGGACTAAAGACAAGATTTTTGAAGCCGACCAGTCCACGAGGGACTGGGATACTGCTTTTGCCAAGGTCCGTGAGGCTTTAGAGAAGTCTCAAGTACGACATAAGAAGGCAGTAGATCGACATCGACGAGACTTGAAATTAAAGGAAGACGATTGTGTGCTCTTACATTTTGAGAAGGCACGCCTAAGAAAACGAAAGGGAAAGGAGCGGCTTTTTCCAAAGCTCAGCATGAGGTATTATGGCCCCTTCCAGATTAAAGAAAAGATAAATGATGTCTCCTTTCGACTCAAGCTGCCCGATACTTGGAAGATTCACAATGCATTCCATGCGAGTCTCTTGAAGCCTTTTAAAGGTGAGGTGTCAGTTGATGGGGAGCCTGAGTGGCAACCCGAAGTGGAAGAGAGCGAGGAGATACTCGTTGCTGAACAATTTTGGCACACAAGGAAAGAAAAGTAGTGATTCGGCGGTTCTTAGTTAAATTCAAGAACTATCCGGCATTAGATGCGAAGTGGATGGAGGAGGAGGACCTAGCAGATACTCCTCAGATTTTGAAACTTTACCTTGAAGCATTCGGTTTAGCTACGTCTACTCCGAGAGATCCTGTAGATCACCAGGGTTGAATCTGGTGCAGAGGGATTGCACAAGAGGGGAGTCAATCCGCTCCTTTGTCACAGATTACTATGATTGAATAGAGTCGGTGATATCCATTTGGGGTTCAAGGATACTTCGGGGCTGACAGAGCTGTACGAAAATCCGCCAGAAGCGCTAGCTGCTTTTTGGGCCCTATGCTTTTGAGTTTTGGGGCTCTGCTTTTAGCATCCCCTGTATCGATAAATAAATCCCAAGGGTCTCACTTCTCAGAGCATCTGGATGCAGAGTCTGAGAGCGAGCACTTGTGGGAGTTGACGTACTTTGCTCGAAGATTAATATAAAAAGAAATACCGAAAGGGGCGCCAATCTTTGGGGCCAATCTCTCTTGGCACGGAACTACGCCGGGCCGTGTCGACTCTTTATGTGTGAAGTATTTGAAGTAAATCTCGCGACAGAATCTAGACTTGGGGTGTCCAAGTTTGTTACAAATGCCCTCCGTTTGCATCTACTGGAAACAATCTAGTGCCTAGCCATACTCAACATATCCACCAATTAGTGCACTCCATACAGCCGTGCTGCGAACAGAAATTTTGTCAACTAGCTCCTGGGCTTTTGACAAAAAGCCACACTTGGCATACATATCAACCAAGGAACTGCCAATATAACACTCTTGCTCCACGCTTTCCTGGCAATCTTAGCTTGGCCCCTGTCTTTGGCTCTTATTATTGCAGAAGCTTTCAAGACGGTTGCAAACGTAACGGTGTAAGGCCTGGCCACATTCATGTTCTGCATATCCTCCTGTAAGAGCATTCCAGGAAATTGTGTCCCGAGTTGGAAGCAAATACTTCCTGCGCTTTTGAAAGGAAATTACACTAGGCATACACATGACCAAGATGCTACCAACATGAAGGTCGTTCTCTAAGCCTCTTTCTGCAACATCACAATGAATTTCTTCACACTTATGCATGGATCCTGAGGCATAATTAAAAATATTTAACAGAATACCCTGTTTTCATTTTCCTGAGAGAGCTCAAGGCTACCTCATGAAGCCCATGTTCAGCATAACCTGCAATCAGTTCATTCCAGAAGACTGTCTCTCTATTTGGAAGATTGTCAAACACCTCTTTTGCTTTTACAAGTATGCCACGTCAATCAAGGTTTCAATCAAGGTGTTCACAGCAAAGAGATTTTGCCCAAACCCATGCCTGGCAACTTCAGCATGTACAACAACATGCTTTTATTGTACAAACAAACGTTACTGCATTTGGAGTTGCACCCAACATCTGCATTTGTTCAAAGCAATGAAGTGCTTTTTCAGCATGCCCATGTTCAACAATAAGTGTGTTCCAGGACACTGAATTACGATCTGGAAGGTTTACAAAAACCTCTGCAAGCAAGCCAATTTTGGCATACATGTGAAGTAACGCGCATCCAATGAAAATGTTTGTTTCCAGCAAACCTCTTTTTATGGTGTCAGCATGGATTTGGAGACCAATTTCCAAGTCTCCATAAAAGTAAGTTCACCAAGGAAATGAGACTCATCTTTTCTAACTGTTGCGTATGAGATGATCGCCTCCTCGAACATCTTGTGCTCGACATAACCTATTATGAGAGAATTACATGGAGAGCATGGATCTGGAGACCAATTTCTAAGTCCTTAGTGAGAGTGCAAGCTATGAATAGCGCCATAAAAGTAAGTTCACTAAGGAAATGAAACTCATCTTTTCTCATTGTTGCGTATGAGATGAGCGCCTCCTAGAACATCTTGTTCTCGACATAACCTATTATGAGAGAATTACATGGAGAGTCATAACCGGATGCCGACTTATTGGAAATCCTCAGCCTCATGATTTTTCCTGGTCATGTACGGGTTGGCGTCTCTCTTTTGCAAAAGTGCAAGACTCTGCTGAGTATTGGCCCAAAACAACCCCTTTTCCCATATGGCTAACATCCGCAATGGATGAAGGCGGCGTCTGAAGGATCTTGCTCTCAATGTATTAATCTCTGATGGTGCCGTGATTCGCAAATCTGCATCCATGAAACAGTATGAACATGACCATAATCATCATCCTCACAAGAGAGGTTTTTGGGCAGGAATAATTTGAAGTTTGTCTCTCCAACAAGCCGCATGGTGAGTGAAATAATGTGTGCGTAGCAGCTTCTCGGGGCAATGCAGAACTTCTGAAAGGACTTGCAGAAGAAGTGTAAGTGCAAAAGATCCTGTAAAGAAAGGGTTTCATTTCCACAGCAGAAACCATTCTTTTGGGGTTTTGCTCATGATTTGATGCAAACTGCTTTGTTTAGGGTTTCTGAGGATTCATGAATCGTTTGTGGATTCATGTTGCTATAACAAATTATCTTTTTTGGGTTTTTTGAAGCGTGATATATGATGCAAAATGTTTAATGGTGCAAAATGCTTTTGTTTAGGAGTATAATTGTGGTTTTTCTATGCTACGAACATTTGCGAAGTATGTTTTGTAGGTTTAACTATTTTAGGTACAAATCTACTGATGGATTACTGGTGGGCTTAAGATACTTTGTTGTAATTCATGATGAATGTGCCATAAATGACTCAGAACTTGCTTGTTAAGGTCTATGCAGTGAGCTATAGCTATTGAATCTATGTTTTTGTACGGAGCCTGCATGTGTCATCGACTTGTTTATTGAGCCTCCATCTGCTATAGTATAAAGTGTGGATGTAGACTTGGTGTTTCTGTGGAGTTCTTTCCAGGCAGAGCACTTAAAGGATATTTTCTTGTTGTTGCAGGTATCTATATTTTAGTGTAAACCGATATGTGGGAGTTTCCGTGAATTGTAGCAGCCATGGCGGAACAAAGGTTAAGATAGTTGAGGTGTTTTGGCTCTAACAGAATTTCTTCTGTCAGAATTGACCCTTATTTTATACCTTTTGAGGATTGGCATCAGAATTCAGCATCTTTGGTTATTGCATTTGGCATTGCTGCCAATGGGAGGTTTGAGCACTTTGGTACCCTAGCTTGCCTTGTGTACATGACATTGTACACCAAAAGTTGGTGCTTCATCGATAAAACTGCAGGCAGTTTTTTGATGCAGTTTTTTGCATCAAAAGGTTGGAAGTTTATACACTAGAATCGTTAGCCAGCAGAATTCAAACTTTGTGTTGTATGAAAAATGGTGGAGGATGTAGTGCCTATGCCGTGTCTGGCGCAAAGAGGAGAGGAGCATAATATCGCAGAAATAATCCAAGATTTTTTAGTGGATAAGGCCCCTAATGCTGTTTATCACTGCAATGGAGGTAATAAGAAGACCTACACAGAGGCCCCTGTGATAGATAATCGCATTGGCTGCAGCAATGGTAAAGCGTCTGCAGGTTTGAAGAGGGTTCGCTTGGAAGGTTGTTACACAGATCTGTGTGATGAACGTGTGCTTTCATTAGTTGCTAAACATGCCAATTGGAACCCTTTTTCCATCTGTTTGTTGTCATGTTTATGCAAGAAGACCAGGGCGATTTCAGATCGCCATCTTTGGCGCGAGTTCTGTCGATCTCGTGCGCCGAAGATGGTGTCTGACCTTCTTGTTGGCGCCAAAAACAGGCAGATTGATGGTGGATGGCGGGCGCTTGGTAAGCTTTTTGTTTATTGTGCTGGCTGCTTACAATCGGCTTTATCCTCCAACCACCCAATGCAGGCAGTTGCCGGTCATTCTGTGCGCGAGACCAGATTTTCGCGCACATCAGGTCATTTTTTTCTGATACCAAAGTGTCGAAGTGATATTCTGTATGTGTCTGATCCATGTGAACATGCTAATACTCCAGAGGACGTCGGTTTGTTCCGAGGAGTATTCAGCAGCTTTGACAAATCTGAAACCAAGAAGCTTCTCATTATAAAGAGAGTGCCCATAAGCGAGCGGGAGTACTGTCCGTATTGCAAAGTAGGGGTATGGAACATGAAGCGTGCGCAGATGATTCCCAAGAGTGCAAGTACAAGGTTGGCTGCTTACAATGAAACAATAGACTATTCTGTTTGCATGAATGGTCATGTGATAGGCGGATGCGCGTTGCTACACCTCACGGAATCAGAAGAATCTGACGAGGATAAGTAGAAGCTTCTCGATTCTGCCCTTTTCTAAGCTATTGGTTTTTTTCTTGTTCTTTCCATATACTACACTAACTACATAGTATCGTTTTTGTTTTCTGCTTGTTTGCTTCATTGTTGTTGCCTTGCCTCTTCTTCTCTCTATCAACATATTTTTTTGATACTGTGGAATGATGGGGGTATTGAGCTACAGAAGCAGCCTTGTGTTGTGTATATGGCATGTGGGGTCTTCTTGGCATTTGCACAACATGCTCTTCGACTATCTTGAGAGACCTGCCCTTTTGTACTTCAGTTAGAAGTACCACCTTGGGAAATTGACCGTGCATGACACATTTAATGTATGATATCATGACTCTGCATTCTGTTGTTTATGAAACAATCTCTTTTGCCGTCTGTGAAGAGCATTGTCTATCGTTCTACTGCATGTTTGGTGTATTGGCTGAGAACAAGATGGTTTGTATGACTATGCGCCACACCTCTTTATGTTTGGCTTAGAGCTTGGTCAGTGTGGTCAATGATTGCTGGAAGAACATCAATTTCTCAAGAAGAATGGATGTATTTGGCCCAAGGTTTTGGGTTCAACCCGGTGCCGGTGTAACCAGAATGACGTATCATACATATGTAAAAACTTGCCCACGCTCTTGTAGATGGTTACATATACACATCATGTTGTAGAGTTAGGGTGGATTATGAAGACTACCATTCATGGTGTTAACAACTTAACATGCCATTGACGAAGTTAATTACATAATAGAGATAGAGTAGAATGTAGGTGCAAAACTAGATTGATTGATTTAACCTAAAAGTGTGTACAAAAGGTTCATTATATAGAGCTGGCTTAGACATCTCATTTGGCATCACTGATGACACCATACAAAGGCTCCAAACCAGCCCGTGCAAGTTGCAAACTCGTGGGTGACCTCTCAGGCCACTTTTAAGAGTCCATTAACTAACTCTAGTAATGACCCCCATGGGTACCCACACCCTTAAGTGCCTTTTCCACATGCTACCACATGGTTTTGTGCCACATATGCATGCCAGTAGGATAGAAGAGATACACATCAACATAGCACAAAGCCCACAATTCTCAACAACCTTCCCCTTGGGGTTTGGAGTCTGGACTATGACAAAAGAAAATAGCTACGCCAAACTAAGCTGACCATCATCCCCAATCAAGAGGACCATCTCCAATCCGAGAGACAACTGATGATAAACACTCCAACCTAAGAGCACAACTCCACTATAGGAGTCCAACACACATCTCTAGTCCAAGAGTCTGCAAAAAACTTTCATTGCCACAACTTCATTGTTTGTCCACCTCCACTTCTACTTCTTCATCTTCTGACTTTGCTACCTGCACCATCTTGGTGTTGTTGCTGCCATGGTCGATACCGTAGTTTGCTAAGAGCTTTATTGAATGAAAATGAAAAGCTAAGTAACACTAATGCAAAATAGAAAGTGATGCTAATTCTCCTCCCCTTGAAAGGAGATCTCTCTTTTGCTCTCCCATTGTGCCTTTAAGCGGTCTTAGCGCTTGGTTTTTATGCGAAGGCCAGTATCTAAACTCAGTACAGACGCACATGATGATGTATGTGTAGATATACATTGCTTTGTGATATGCCATGAGTAAAAAATTTTAACTTTAGAATTACAACCTTTTAATCAGAGAGATTGCGTTTAAAACTTTGCTTGCCACTTTTGAATCTTTGAAAAAATTGCTTTAAATCTCTCATCGAGCTGAAGCTTTTGCTCGGCAATTCCTTCTTTGAGAACTTTTTATTGAAGCTCGAGGATGCCTTTGAGTGCTTGAATTTGAAAACCTTGGTCGGTTTTGTAATCGGGGCTCTTGGGATTGCTTTGAAAACTTGTGAGCCTTTTGAATGCTCGAGCAAACCTTGGCTACTACTGCAGCCCAAGAACTGCACCTTGCAAGGGCTTGGGGCTTTGCTCTTATGTTGCACCCCTAGTGGGGTTGAGGCTTTGAGCAGCGGGACGTGGGAAAGGGCCTATCACCATCGGTAGCGCATGTAGGTAATCGGCATCGGGGGCAGGCGAAGGCAGGATGCTGAGCATCGGGTAGCGGCTCACAAAAGGGTTGACGCGTGTGAATGAAGCCTTGTGGACCTGTCAACACTACAAGCCACAATTTACTCAAGTCCTCAAATCCGCCCACGTTCCTCGATTGCTAAGATTGGATAATCGACCCCACGACCTCGCAGAGCCATGGAATACCTTCTCAATTTGAGCTAGCCAACAAGTCCATAAGCCTTGCTTGATTTATGCTCCGAATAAATGCAATATAACCTATTCCAGGTAGAGCTTCACACACAAAACACACACACACACACACACACACACACACACACACACACACACACACAATGAAAACATAGACTATTGTGTTTGCCCTTGTTGCCTTGCCTCTTCTTCTCTCTATCAGCATGTTTTTATGATATCGTGGAATGATGGGGTTATTGAGCTACAGAAGCAGCCTTGTGTTGTGTATATGGCATGTGGGGTCTTCTTAGCATTCACACAACATGCTCATTGACTATCTTGAGAGACCTGCCCTTTTGTACTTCAGTTAGAAGTACCACCTTGGGAAATTGACCGTGCATGACACATTTATTGTATGATATTATGACTTTGCATTCTGTTGTTTATGAAACAATCTCTTTTGCCGTCTGTGAAGAGCATTTATGACTTTGCATTCTGTTGTTTATGAAACAATCTCTTTTGCTGTCTGTGAAGAGCATTGTACCGTTTTACTGCATGTTTGGTGTACTGGCTGAGAACAAGATGGTTTGTATGAGTGTGCGCCACACCCCTTTATGTTCACCCCTTTATGTTTGGCTTTGAGCTTGGCCAGTGTGGTCAGTGATTGCTGGAAGAACATCAATTTCTCAAGAAAAATGGATGTATTTGGCCCAAGGTTTTGGGTTCAACCCGGTGCCGGTGTAACCAGAATGACGTATCATACATATGTAGTAACTTGCCCACGCTCTTGTAGATGGTTACATATACACATCATGTTGTAGAGGTAGGGTGGATTGTTAAGACTAGCATTCATGGTGCTAACATGCCAATGACGAAGTTAATTACATAATAGAGATTGAGGAGAACATAGGTACAAAACTAGATTGATTGATTTAACCTGAAAGTGTGTACAAAGGGTTCATTATATAGAGTTGGCTTAAACATCTCATCTGGCATCATTGATGACACCATAAAAAGGCTCCAAATCAGTTCACGCAAGTTGCAAACTCGTGGGTGACCTCTCAGGCCACTTTTAAGAGTCCATCAACTAACTCTAGGTGAGTCCACACCCTCTAGTAATGACCCCCATGGGTACCCACACCCTTGAGTACCTTTTCCACATGCTACCACATGGTTTTGTGCCACATATGCATGCCAGTAGGATAGAAGAGATACACGACAACATAAGACAAAGCCCACAATTCTCAACAACCTTCCCCTTGGGGTTTGGACTATGACAAAAGAAAATAGCTGACCATCATACCCAATCAAGAGGACCATCTCCAATCCAAGAAACAACTGATAATAAACACTCCCACCCAAGAGCACAACTCCGGTCCAGGAGTGTGTTGCTCTAGTTCAAGAGTCTGCAAAAAACTTTCATTGCCACAACTTCATTGTTTGTCCTCCTCCACTCCTACTTCTTCGTCTTCTGACTTTGCTACTCGCACCATCTTGGTGCTGTTGGTGCCTTGGTCGATGCCGTAGTTTGCTCAAGAGCTTTATTGAATGAAAATGAAAAGCTAAGTAACACTAATGCAAAATAGAAAAGTGATGCTAATTATCCTCCCTTGAAAGGAGATCTCTCTTTTGCTCTCCCATTGGGCCTTGGAGCGACTCCATACAAGTATATAAACTCCGTACAGACGCACATGATGATATCCATGATGATGGATGTATATAATATGCCATGAGTACAAAACTTAACTTTAGAATTACAACGTTTTAATGAGAGAGATTGTGTTTAAAACTTTGCTTGCCACTTTTGAATCTTTGAAAAAATTGCTTTAAATCCCTCTTCGAGCCGAAGCTTTTGCTAGGCAATTCCTTCTTTGAGACCTTTTTATTGAAGCTCCAGGATGCCTTTGAGTGCTTGAATTTGAAAACCTTGGTCGTTTTTGTAATCGGGGCGTTTGGGATTGCTTTGAAAATTTCTGAGTCTTTTGAATGCTCAAGCAAACCTTGGCTACTGTTGCAACGCAAGAACTGCACCTTGCAAGGGCTTGGGGCTTTGCTCTTATGTTGCACCCCTAGTGGGGTTGAGGCTTTGAGTAGCGGGACGTGGGAAAGGGGCCTATCACCATCGGTAGCGCGTGTAGGTAATCGGCAACGCGGGGGCAGGATGCTGGGCACCGGGTAGCAACTCACAAAAGGGTTGATGCGTGTGAATGAAGCCTTGTAGACCCGTCATCGCTACAAGCCACAATTTACTCAAGTCCTCAAATCCGCCCACGTTCCTCGATTGCTAAAAATGGACAGTCGACCCCACAACCTCGTAGAGCCAGGGAGTACCTTCTCAATTTGAGCTAGCCAACAAGTCCATAAGCCTTGCTTGATTTATGCTCCGAATAAATGCAATATAATTTATTCCAGGCAGAGCTTCACTCTCTCTCTCTCTCTCACACACACACACACACACACACACACACACACACACACACACACACACCTATTTTTAGAATTAAAATTAAGTGGGATTGGTGTGTCGGATTAAGGGGCTTAGGGGCTCGTCATAGAGAGCTTGGAGAGAACTACATCCACACACAGATAATGCAAGCAAGAGGTTTACGAGGATGAAGCAATTGAAGAGCTAAAAGTGTAAGAAATCAATAAAGAATTCAAATTAATGCAAGTGCTGGCACACACTAAAATCCAAGTACAAGTAATCCTAATTAAATGTGATCATACACTAATCATGCCGAATCCGTCAAGAAGGGTAGTGGCTCTATGGAATGGTCAAGATTGTGCCCAAACTTGACGGATTAGACCACAACTAAAGTGCTAATCAGAGATGTGCAATTAGGGAGATTAATTAGAGAATGCTAATCTCACCAAGGCTCTGATACCACTTGTAGAGTTAGGGTGGATCGTTAAGCCTGGCATTCATGGTGTTAACATGCCAATGGCAAAGTTAATTACACAATAAAGATAGAGTAGAATGCAGGTGTAAAACTAGATTAATTGATTTAACCTGAAAGTGTGTATTAAAGACTCATTATATAGAGTTGGCTTAGGCATCATTGATGACATCATACAAAGGCTCCAAAACAGCTCGTGCAAGTTGCAAACTCGTAGGTGACCTTTCAAGCCACTTTAGGAGTCCATTAACTAACTCAAGATGAGTCCCTGTAGAAATGACCGCCATGGGTACCCACACCCTTGAGTTCCTTTTCCACATGTTGCCACATGGTTCATATGCATCTCGATAGGATAGAGGAGATACACACCAACATAAGGCAAAGCCCACAATTCCCAACTTTTGGTGAGTCCCACCAAATGTTGTTTTTTTTGCAAATTTTGATGGGAAAAACTGACCAAAAGGGGTCCTCTCTTGATACAGGCACAAATAGAAGCTACATTTTCGCTCAGCAAAGTAGTCCGTTTTGCACATCACTCGTAGCTGTCCTTGTGTCCCACAGCTTTGTAAATCAACAACTCGATGTTGAGAGCACTAGAAGTGGGAGAAATGTAATGCATTCCAAAACAATGGTTGCCCATCGTGTTATATCACATAAATTATGACATGACAATTGATAAACTCATCACCCGCCGCCAACCTAGCTTTTTTAAACATTATGTTGACATTCTGTTGTTGAATAGCAATCATGTTTTGAATTATCTCCACGTGCTCACGCTTTCATGCTTGTCAACATGTTATCCATGCGCAAAGGGGTTGAAATGTCTCTCTCTCCCTCTCTTGAAAGCAATCATGAGCCTCTCACTCCGAATTTTTTGAGAATCACAAATAATTAGCCATGCCTGCTTGATTATGCACTCTCATTGCTTCTGTTTTATTTGCATATTTTTGCATTAGCATACATGCAACACATGCACAAATAAGCTCTAGTATCTTTCTTGTCCACAAGCACTGAATGATCGATTGCGTGGGTTCCAACCTTCACACATTTCGCTATCTTTCAAGGGCAGCTAGTAGGGTAAAATCCATACTTTTATCTAGTACATAAATTTATTTCTACTTTAGAATGTTTGTTGTACAATGCTATGATGTTTTATAGGTCATTTCCAACTTCTATTAAGTTAAACAAACACTTGGTTTAGTTTTGAAGAAAAATTGCTTGTTTTGTTAGTTTGCTTCTTTCATTTAGTTGGGACGTTGAAAGATTCTTTTTTGTGATTCTCTTGTGTCATCTATACACTCTCTTTTACCCTTTACTACTCTCTCTCTCTCTCTCTCTCTCTCTCTCTCTCTCTCTCTCTCTCTCTCTCTGTGTACACATATATTCTCGCTGTGTACACATGTATTCCCCCTCTAGATGCAGTCTGGATCATGGCATAAACTCCATCATAGGTCGGGCATGAGAATTGATTTTACACGTACATCGAAAGTTTGATGATAGATTCTTGGATGACATGATAGTCTATTCGAATAATGAAGAGGAGCATAGGCGTCACTTGACCATTGTGTTTGAAGAGCTACGCAGTCATAGGTTGCTTGTCAATCCTAAGGAAAGTGAAATCTTCTTGGAAGAGATCCACTTTCTTGGCCACATAGTGATAAAGGATGGTGTCCGAATGGATCGTGTCAAGGTTGAAGCAATCGGGACATGGCCAGATTTGAAGAGTGTGCATGATGTTTGTAGACTCTTGGGCCTATGTTCTTACTACATAAGGTTTATGAGGAACTTTGTCAAGATTGCTTCACCCCTACATGCTTTGCAAAAGAAAGAGATCACTTCAAGTGGACACACAAAGAGATTTCAACTTTTAATCTCTTAAAGAAAAAAATGACTTCGGATCCAATAATTGCCTTACCAAATCTTAGGAAGTCATTTGTGGTCCAATGTGATGCGTGTGGCAATAGTATAGGGGCAGTGTTAATGCAAGATGATTGGGTAGTAGCTTACGAGAGCAGAATCTTGCAAGGGCCAAAAAGACTATGCAAATCTATGAGAAAGAGTTATTTGCTGTGATTCTTGCGCTTTTGAGTTGGAAACACTATATGTTAGGTGCCGATTTTGTTGTACAGACACATCATTAGACCTTGCAATACTTCTTAACACAATCAATGTTATCTAAAAAGCATATGCGATGGGCAAACATTCTCTCTATGTTCCACTTTCAAATTCTGCATGTTGTGGCTGATGCATTATTAAGAAAGCCACAAATTTCAATTGTGTCAATTCCTCATCATCATGAGCTTGATGATATGAAGGAACAGTATGCTACTGATGAAGATTTTGTAAAGATCTTTGAACAATTGCAAGATGGGCAACGCCATGAGCAAAACCTCCTCAAGGATAGTTTTATGATGATGAATGGCAGACTATGTGTCACTAGGCAATTGCGACATAAAGTTATGGTAGAAAGCCATGTCCCACCGTATGCAGGGCATCGTGATACAGTTGCGACAATGAAAGCAGTCCTAACATTCTCAGTCCTAACATTCTTTTATTGGCCTACTATGTGGATGCCTTTGTGCGAGCATGCGTGATTTGCCAAAAGGTCAAGTTTGACATGCAAAAGGCAACAAGGTTGTCACAACCGCTGCCCATTTCAATAGATAAGCCACGGGAAAGTATTGCTGTGGATTTTATCTTTAACCTTCCTAGAACGCCGACATGTAATGATGGTATTATGGACCATTAGTTGCAAGTTCAGCAAGCAAACCCATTTTATTCTTGTCAGGAAGAAGATAAAATTCGATCAGATGGCACAGTTGTTTATGTACAATGTGTTCAAGCACCATGCTATGCCACAATCTATTGTCAATGATCATGATCCTTGTATGACGAGCCTTTTTTGGAGAGGCTTATTTGAAAACATGGGCACCACGCTCAAGTTTTCCTCCTCATTTCATCCACAACACTGATGGACAGTCACAAGAGGCTAATTCTACTGTCTTAGATCTGTTGAAATGTTGTGTGTCAGATTATAAGGGCAAGTGGGAACAATATCTACCCATGCTTGAGGATGTGTACAACATTACGGTGCATTCGTCTACAGATAAGGCACCTTTTGAGATTGTTGAGGGTGGCAAAAAGGTTCCTCCCATTTTGCACACAAAGAACAAAATTTTCGAAGCAGATCGAAATGTTGAGAATATGGATGAAATGTACAAGAAAACCAAGCTTGCCTTGGAAGAGACTTAGGCAAAGCAGAAAAGGGCTGCTGATCATCATTGACGTGAATTGTTGTTTTCATCGGGTCATTGGGCACTCTTACGGTTTGAAAAGGCAAGGTTAAAGAAGATGAAGGGCAAGGAAATGTTATTTCTCAAACTCAGCATGCGTTACTATGGGCCTTTTCAAGTACTTGACAAGATCAATGATGTTGCTTATAGGCTGATATTGTCCGACACCTGGAAGACTTTCTCGTTCTTTGGATTCCTCCTCTCTTATGGGAGAGAGTCTTCTTTTAGGAGTCTCATCAAGAGACCTCCTAAGCTCTCTCTCCTCTTGTTAAAGAAGGGAAATCCCATAAGCAAGAAGTTGTTGAGTAACTTCGGCTTGCAAAGCAGGATTGCCCATAGCTTGCTGCAACCTAATATTCATAATGTGTTTCACTTGAGTCTTCTAAGACCCGTCGTGGTAGATGTGTCAGATGAGGATCGACGAAACTTGAGGAACCTGATGAGATCTTGGTACCTGAGTAGTTTTGGCACATATGGAAAGAAAAGTTAAGGGAAAAGTTGCACGACGGTATTTGGTGAAGTTCAGGAACTATCCACTTATGGATACAAATTGGATGGAAGAGTGTGAATTGCTAGAGTCATCGAATGTACTGCAGCTTTACCTTGAGGCTTTTGGGTTACAACCTATGTATGCCCCAACTCAATGTGTTCGAAAGAGGGGTAATATTGGAGCTAGCACATCAAATGTACCTACGGATTAAGTGCAACAAAAGTGGACACTGCTATACAAATGCTAAAGGTATAATGTTCACTTCTATCGTAGAGATAGAAATGACAAAAGTATAAAGGTTTCATTAAGTCATTTGTATCTATGTTATATGATCTTTCTTGCGGATACATATGATGATAAAAGGGTGCTAATCACACTAAATCATCAACGGCATGTATATCTGGCATGCAATGGAGGACGTTTGCGATGCCAAGAGGGGGGTATGTCACGCGGCTATGGCAATCACTAAGGTTAGTGGTTTCTTTCCCTTGATTTTTATTTGATTTTTGGGACTCTCTTTTTGAAGTCACAATGCCGCACATTGTGTGCCAGTGTGAAACAGCCGTCGACGGTCGAGAGATTCACCCGCAACTATGAAGGGCAGGTCACCACGAGATGGTTGGGCCAATCGGCACTAAAATCCAAGCTGTAAAAGAGTGTCTAGGCTTAGTTCGAAGTCATTTAGGCCCCGTGGATACTAGGAAATTAACTTAAAAGAGACAAAGTGGACACATGACGGCACCAGGTCAAATTTCCAAACTTGCATGAAGAGGGAGCGCCCAAATTGAGAGAAGAGGCTGATTTTCCACATAAGTGAACTCTAGTGTGTGAGGATCACAGCTCTAATAGAAAGCTTGCCTTCTCCCTTGTCTTTTGTAGCACGATGATTCCACTCTCGTATATCTCTCCCCCTTTGAATACACAAACGTGATGCCCCAATCGAGGGCTTTTCATATGTATGTACAGTTGTGTGGATTCATGCGCATTTGCCGAGGCAAGAGCCTCTTGCACAGATACTACGTTAGCTAATTGGTAATCCCTTGTAGGCACATGTAAATTCGGAGAGATTTCTAGCGAGAAATCTCGTTCGATAGCCCTACAGGTGCAAGAGCTGGAGCGCTTGCGGACCGACAGGCGAAATGGAGCCCGTAACAATGAATTACAACATGCTTAGTATTTTTGCAGGTTTAGGGTTTGACCCTAATTGATCCCTAATGCTTCAGGAAGTTATGAGATCACTTTACATATGTTCCAATGCATTTTAGGGGTAAAAAACAGAGAATTCAATGTGCTATATATTTTCACCAGGTTTGGGAAAGTGCCCGAATCCGCTTGGAAAGTCACCTTTTACACCGGGATTTTGTTTGTGGAGCCTCCTACTGCGATTATGCTGTCGAAATCGGGCTAGAGTAGGTCATTTTCAGCTCTTAGGAATTTCTCCCATGTTTAATAAGAATAAAGAAATACCGAAAGGGGCACCGATCTTTGGGGCCTACAGGGTGTCGCTGTGCATTCGAGCTACCAAGCCATGCTTTGTTTGAAGTGTTAATTCATTCAAGTCACAAGTTTATTCAGAAAGTTTCTCTGTATCGTAAAGTTGAAGTAAAGTTTATCAAGTAAAGATTCGGGTGAAAGCTAAAGTCTACCACCCTATGGGCCGGTTTCATTCCCTGTGCCGTGAAGCAGATCAATGATGCAGGTAATGTGCCCCGTGATTGCACCAATGCCATATTCCTTACTCATGCACTCGGAGAGTGTTTGGATCCTCTCTAATTGACATGCATGTCAGCAAGCAGAAAGGAGATTTAGGAATGTAATTTTATTGGGATTTTCTCCCTCTGTCAAAGCAGGAAAATGCACTTTGAGTCTCTCCGACTTGTGCATACCCAGCAATTAGAGCATTCAAAGTAACTGCATTTCTGGTTTGAAGCTTGTCAAGAACTTCTTGCCCTTTGGCTAGAAGGCAGCATTTGCCGTACATATCCACGAATATCGCTTTCCAGACCTTGTCTTGCAAGGTCTGCATGGACCTTGTCACTGTCACCGGTGCTGCCAGAAGCTTTCAAGATGCAAACATATGTGATTGCATTTGAAGAAATGCCCTGCATTTGCATCTGCTGGAAACAATCTAGTGCCTTTTCACCAAAGCCATACTCAAACATATCCACCAATAAGTGCACTCCATACAGCCGTGCTGCGAACAGAAATTTTGTCAACGAGCTCCTGGGCTTTTGACAAAAAGCCACACTTGGCATACATATCAACTAAGGAACTGCCAATATAACACTCTTGCTCCACGCTTTCCTGGCGATTTTAGCATGAAATTCTTGGCCCCCGTGTATGGCTCTTATTATTGCAGAAGCTTTCAAGACGCTGCAAACGTAACGGTGTAAGGCAGGACATTTTGCAGCTGCATTTGTTCAAAGCGATCCAAAGCTTCCTGGCCACATTCATGTTCTGCATATCCTCCTATAAGAGCATTCCAGGAAATCGTGTCCTGAGTTGGAAGCAATTACTTCCTGCACTTTTGAAAGGAAATTACGCTAGGCATACATATGACCAAGATGCTGCCAACATGAAGGTCATTCTCTAAGCCTCTTTTTGCAACATCACAATGAATTTCTTCACACTTATGCATGGATCCTGAGGCAGCACATGCTTTCAAAGCACAAGCATAAGTTAAAATATTTAACAGAATACCCTCTGTTTTCATTTGCTTGAGAGAGCTCAAGGCTACCTCATGAAGCCCATGTTCAACATAACCTGCAATCAGTGCATTCCAGGAGAGACTGTCTCTATTTGGAAGATTGTCAAACACCTCTTTTGCATTTACAAGTATGCCACATTTAGCATACATGTCAATCAAGGTGTTCCCAACAAAGAGATTTTGTCCAAACCCATGTCTGGCAACTTAGCGTGTATCTCTTTGCCCTTGTCTATGGCTCCCATACAACAACATGCTTTAATTGTACAAACAAACGTTACTGCATTTGGAGTTACACCCAACATCTGCATTTGTTCAAAGCAATGAAGTGCTTTTTCAGCATGCCCATGTTCGCAATAAGTGTGTTCCGGGACACTGAATTACGATCTGAAAGGTTTACAATAACCTCTGCAAGCAAGCCAATTTTGGCATACATGTGAAGTAACGCGCATCCAATGAAAATGTTTGTTTCCAGCAAACCTCTTTTTATGGTGTCAGCATGGATCTGGAGACCAATTTCCAAGTCCTTAGTGAGAGTGCAAGCTATGAATAGCGCCATAAAAGTAAGTTCACTAAGGAAATGAGACTCATCTTTTCTCACCGTCGCGTATGAGAAGATCACCTCCTGGAACATCTTGTTCTTGACGTAACCTATTATGAGAGAATTACATGGAGAGTCATAACCAGATGCCGACTTATTGGGAATCCTCAGCCTCATGATTTTTCCTGGTCATGTACGGGTTGGCATCACTCTCTTTTGCAAATAGTGCAAGACGCGCATACATCCCTCTGCTGAGTATTGGCCCAAAACAACCCCTTTTCCCAATACGGCTAACATCCGCAATGGATGAAGAAGGCATCTGAAGGATCTTGCTCTCAATGTATTAATCTCTGATGGTGCTGTGATTCGCAAATCTGCATCCATGAAACAGTATGAACATGACCATAATCATCATCCTCACAAGAGAGGTTTCTGGGCAGGAATAATTTGAAGTTTGTCTCTCCAACAAGCCGCATGGTGAGTGAAATAATCTGTGCGTAGCAGCTTCTGGGGGCAATGCAGAACTTCTGAAAGGACTTGCAGAAGAAGCGTAAGTGCAAAAGATCCTGTAAAGAAAGGGTTTCATTTCAACAGCAGAAACCATTCTGCGTCCTCCAGAAGAGCTGGTAGTTAGAGGACGGGAATTACAAGGCCTTGCTGTTGAAAGAGGAAGTAGGCCAATCTCGCCATCGCTTGTTACGAAGCGATGATCGATATCCAAGTCTCTAGAATGATACAAGGTGATTGAGGAGGTTGAGAATACTGGCTGTGGTCGGAGGTGATATCAACGTCGGATCAAGGCCTTGCTGTTGAAGAGAGGAAATAGGCCGCTCGGAGATGATCGATACCCAAGTCTCTAAAATGATACAAGGTGATTGAGGAGGTTGAGAATAGGGTGATATCAACTTCGGATCGGCTCTCTAGTAGGTAGGGGGTACCGGCTGGGGAAAATTCCAAAAATGAAGGGAATCTTGGAAGGTGCCATCAGTGCGGAGGCATTGACAGGCTCAATACTGAAGCGCAGGGAGGCAGGTGGCAACCAGTGAATGCTAGAGGGGCCGTGAGGCGACGGAGCAAATGTCATGTGAGTCGCAAGGGAAGCAGCAAGTCGTGCATGGCTGAGTGGTTAGCACAAAAACTACCTCTTGCTATGCGCGGTCGTGTGCTCGATTCGCACCCCTGATTACTAGATTTTTGGAGTGCATCGAAGCCTCAAGCGTCACCTTCTGAGGAATCTGAGGAGATTCGAAGCAATATGAATTGGAAGCTGCTAGTAGAGGAGAGCTAGTAGTATGTCCTAACGATTTCAAGAAATGAGCTAGTTACGCAGCGATCAAGGAGTCTCTAAAATGATACAAGGTAATCGAGGGATATCAACTTCGGATCGGGTCGGTAAAACCAAGGGTCGACTATATCAACAGTGCTGAACGTAGCCACGTGGCAGCATGGATTGGCGAGCAAAAAATTTGGGTTGAGTGTTCACAGATTTGAACCCCCACCCAGCTCAACGCCTTATCCCTCTTGGAAAACATGTGCGGCGATTCAACGTCTTGGATCCTTCTTGTCCCTCATGGGCGCCCCTAGCCCTTGATCCCTTCACTTATAACCCATGTCACTTCTAGACGAGGGTGAACTAGGAGTAAACTACTTTTGTCAAGCCAAAGGTAAGACCGGGTAGCAGGCCAAGGGCTAGGGTGAACATGCAGTACAGGGGGTCCCTATAATCGCTCTCGATTGTCATCAAGATGCCAATCTTAGGGGCACGACCCTGCATGGGTAGGACCCCTTATGAGAAGGCCTTTATGGCGGAGCAAGGCTGAGCAGAATTGTGGGGGAACGGCCACTTATGCAAGGGCAGCATAGCAAGTCGACCCACACCAAATTGAGTGCAGAGGCCATCAGCGGGGTCGCGGGACATGTGGGCCATCTCTCGACACTGAGGCGTGACGAATCGAGCTGCACCCTACGAGATTTGTCTCTCTCTTCCTCTCCTGTATCGCTTGCGTCCCGCCATAGCCACTGTTGTGGTTTCTCTTTCACAAGTTACCTAGTAGAGTTATTGCCAATTACCCAATGCTATTCTGCGGACACCTAAATCCCATTTTGGGATTCTCACTCTTGTATCTTTTGGAACTCTATACACAATGCATCGCAATGCTAACCCTTGTATCATCATATTGACCAGATTAATCATTCCAGAATACTATTGTTTGAACGTTAATGCTGTGAAGTACTATTTGAATCCAATTGTTCATTCCAATTGTCTATCATCTGAATATGTCATTTCCTCCTCTATTATCTAAAGTCTGTTTTGTATTTGAAGTTTTGTCATCTGAAGTCCCTATATGTCATCTGGTCATCTGAGTCTGAATCCATCATCTAAACATCTAGAGTCTGAAGTCTGATCAGTGACTCTTGAGTCTTACTCTGTCACTGATGTCTTACTCTAGAATAGCTATCAAAGCAATCCAGCTCATTTCATTTTTAAGATGCCTAGCATCTAGAGTTCCAAAAGATACAAGAGTGAGAATCCCAAAATGGGATTAGTGGGTCTTATTTATAAGTGTCCACACTCGAGTCTAACTGGTCGCACACGCGTATCCCTAGAAGCTAGTTCCCACCTTCTACATCCTCCTCACGTTGCTTGAATTTTGTCATATACAAAATTTCAAATTTTGATCAGGCTTCATCGCTTCGGCTTTGGCTTCCATTATATGGAGCCTTCTTCACTTCAGCCTCTGAACAATTTGAGTTGGTGGTTGTGTAGGTCGGACCACCAGTTAGGGAGTGATGGAGGTTGTGTTTTCCTTCTAGATGATTCGATATATAGATTCTTGCTCCAATTTCTCTCTTCGTTTTGTTAACATCTAGCTTATGGCAAATAGAAGCACTTTGGACGATTCATTTGTGTACCTGATCAATTGGCTGACCTGGGATTTCCATTGGGTCATCATCATAGTTACCAGGAATAGGAAACCGGAACGGGAACGCGGAACGGGAACACCGAACAAAATGCCATTCCCTATTAAAGGTACTCACGTTTGAAACACGGAACGGGGATTCAGAACGGGAGCTTGGAATGGGAACGGGGAACGGAGACCTAAAAACGGCCATTCCCTGTTACTATGGTCATCATGCCTATGAAATTGATAAGGTCGTCTCTGAGCTTTGAGACTGTGTCCTTCTTTTTAGTGTCAATGAGTATTGACTTCCATGCTACCCATAAGGCGTTGCTCTGTTCATACCTTTCTCTAATCTGATCTACAACTTGAATATATCTCATTTTGTCTTTTGGTTCATTTTAGATCGTATACAAAATTGGATAAAACCTTGGTAGCTCATCCTCCTTCATGGGTAGGACATATAACAAAACATGAGAATTTGACACAACCTCAATATAATTCATGTTCTTCTGTTGCATCATTTTTCAAAGGACTCTAGCTAGGTGGAACAAACTTTTGAGTCTTGTTCCTCCTCTTGAATGGTCATTCTGGTGACCCTGCCTCTACTGCTAGATGCATTGCTTTTGAGCAGGGCAACTATTGTGTGGTCCAAGACTTGTCTGACAATCTATAATTTTAGGAGTGTGCCTTCGATAAACATAAGAGCACTTTAGCCACTGCTCCTATATTGCATATTGTTGATCTAGAAAAACCTTTTGTTTTGGAGATTGGTGTCAGCAATAAGGCTATTGGTGCAATACTACGTCAAGACGGTAGACACTTGCCTTTGAGAGTAAGAAACTAAATGGTGCTCAACAAAATAACTCTATGTATGAACCTAAATTGTATGTTATTATTCATTCCCTTCGTAGATGGAGGTATTATTTATACGGTGCAAAGTTTGAAATTGTATTTGACCACAAGAGCATTAAGTGGATTAACAATCAAACTAATTTTAAGGATGGCAAGGCTAGATGGGTAGAGATCCTTCCAGAATGTGATTTCCCTTTATGGTATTGTAAAGGTCGGTACAATGTGGTAGTCGATGCTTTAAGCCGCATGCTAGAGATTATTGATCTTTCTTTCACAAAAAGTACGAATGAATTCTTGGCCTTTGTTTGAGGGAAATGTGGGCATGATACGTTATACAATATGTTATGGAGTCATGTAAAAATGAAGGATCCTTCTCACTCTAATGGGAGTGCATCTAGTAAACTTTGCCCACACTCCTACTCTCTCACAAGCACAACTTAAGCGATGGAAGAATTTCTCTATGGAAGTTGTCCCATAAGGGGAGAGTATGTGTATCCAGAGACTTAGACACTAGGCGCCAAGCTCTTTTTTAGTGTCACGATAGTCCAAGTATCGGTCATCCTGACATTCAGAAGACATATGCACTAGTATGAAGACAATTTTAGTAGCCAGGTTTATAGAAGGACGTATATGAGTATTTGATACATTATCAAACATATCAAGTGACAAAACCTTGAGCGTCTCAAGGTAGGTGGGCCTTTATAGCCATTAGAGATCCCAAACAAAAAACGAAAACATTTTTGTGGATTTCATTGTCGTTCTACCTATGATAGTTCGTGGCCAAGACTCTATTTGGGTAGCACTAGACTGCTTGACCAAGTTATAAATGTTGTGACTATGGCTAGGGCGGGTGATGCCGGAGGCAATCCATGGCGTGGTGCAACAGAGAGAGAGAAGAGAAGAGACTCGACACTGCTTGAAAAACACAGAACACGCTTTTTCTATTGTTATTGATATTTTGTGTATAAGCCTCACAAAGTATATAAAGCCACAAAAAAAAGGCCAGGCAAACTAGACCTTGGACTGAATCTCTACTGCATGCCTATAAGAGGCTTTTCCCACGGGCTGACCGACAAGGGCTTGAACCCAACAATCCCCCCCTCAAGCCCGAACTGGACAAGCAACTCATAATACCTCGAGTTTTTGGTGTACTTGTCAACCATGAGTTTTAGGTTTTCTCACAACCAAGGATTTCTGGTGTATCCATAACCTGGTGCTAGATCAGTAACCCCCCCTTGAACAGATAGGGTGTAGGCCAAATATGTAGCTACCAAAAATGGAGTTTTTGGTTCACTGCCAAACCTTGGGTTTCAGGTGTACCCAGTAACCTCATGAGAAGCGGTAAACATAGGCTAAGAACTAACAAAAATTGGGAGGTCTTACCACTGATCTGTGTGGCAATGTCTATAACCCGTACAAATATTTGTTTTAGAAAATAAGCAACAAATGACAATTGATAAAAACCATAATTGAACAGATAAAAACGGTTTTGAAACCTGTGTTGATGTACTGAGCGTGTTATATCGAGCCTTTGAGAGGATTGTATCTGCATGCCACAACCTTCAAAGCGGAACATTAGAAGTGGTACTAATTTCATATGTGCAATAACTCAAAAGAAGAGAAGATGCATATATGTGCATGGAAGCTCCTTGACTTCCCACTTTTCTTTCTGCACCGTATTACATGTTACCCTTACTTATGGCTCAAAGCATATATAGCTTGTTTGGTTTGACCAGCACTCTGATTCATCACTGTGTTCTTACATAATCCCTAAGAAGGTAGCAATGGTGGAAAGTTCACATCCAATAGGAATTCCTTAGAGCAACATGGAGCGTCTGCTACAGTGCCAATTACTACGGCAACACAACTCAAATATTTGGCCTTTAGATTGATACGAACATGGGCCATTATTACCAAGATGAATCGAGCGTCGAACTTGTGTGACCAAGGCTCAAATAAGGCGGACGATTGATAAAATCAATGTCAAAATGAAATAATGCTTCTGTAGCGAAGTCGAGAACAGTCGCACTGATGGCGGTTTGCTTTACAGCAGTTGGAGATGCCGCGCAACGTTTTAACAAGCTTCTTGTCTCTGCTAGCGCCAAGGGAAAACCACCACAGCGTGGCTTTGACAAGATTTCTGCCACAGGTGTTGATGCCTTCAACCTTAAGGCGGCGCCCTCTGCAAGGCTCTTGACAGGCTGATGCTTCTGTAGCGAAGTCGTTAGCACTGCAAACTGCCCTGCCTGGAGCACCTTGGGCTGCAGTCCTTGCCTGCCTATCTACAGCTTCCGATTGTGTTGAAACCTTCCCTTGCTAGCATTAAGCTTTTCCTCGCTTCTAGAGGCGACGGTTCTCGCAAGCCAGGTCGATCTGAGGCTACCAAGGCTCTGATACTAGTTGTTGTGACTGTGGCTAGGGCGGGTGATGCCGGAGGCAATCCATGGCGTGGTGCAGCAGAGAGAGAGAAGAGAAGAGACTCGACACTGCTTGAAAAACACAGAACACGCTTTTTCTATTGTTATTGATATTTTGTGTATAAGCCTCACAAAGTATATAAAGCCACAAAAAAAAGGCCATGCAAACTAGACCTTGGACTGAATCTCTACTGCATGCCTATAAGAGGCTTTTCCCATGCGCTGACTGACAAGGGCTTGAACCCAACAATAAAGGCAATGGTCAAGGCTTCAAAATTAGCAAGGTTGTTCGTGGAAAATGTATATAAGTTATATGGCCTCCCATCTCATATCATTAGTGATAGAGACTAGAAATTTGATGGCCATTTCTAGAGAGTAGTACTCCGTAAGCTAGGGACTACTTTTAACTCGAGTACAAATGATCATCTTCCGATGGATAAACAAATTGAGTGAGTTAATCAGGTCTTAAAAGATGTGCATGAGCTTATGTTAGTGAAAAGCAGATAGATTGGGTAGACCATCTGTCGATTTTGGAATTTACTTACAATAGTGCAAAGCATGTTACCACATGGTTTAGCCCATTTAAGCTAATGTATGGTTATCAACCTCAGTTTCCTTTGACCGTCGAATTAGCCAATGAACCCATACATTTGGCTAAAGATTTCTTAAAGGAACATTTTGATATGCTAAAGATTGCTAAAAGCAATGTTAAACAAGCTCACCATTGCTATAAGAAGTTTGCAAATGAGAAATGCCTCCAAGTCTCCTTCACATAGGGAGAATGGATCTTTCTCAAGGTTCCAAAGTATTTAGATAGTTGAAAAGCTTGGCCCACACCTAAACTTTCGCCTAAGTAGTGTGGTCTATTTTAGATTCTTAAGAACATTGGTGACCATGCTTATAAACTCGACCTACTAGCACATTCCAAAGTTCACCCTCTTGTCTTTCATATCAATCATCTATAGAAACGGTTAGAGCAAGCAAATAATGTCATTTATTCAGACATTTTAGTTGACATAATTGAGATACCCTCTCAACCTCATGAGCCAAAAAAAATTATAAATCACCATAAGTTACCAGTACGTAATCATGTTTGTCAGCAAGTCCTCGTCAAGTGGAAAGACTCAGGAGGGTGTCTCTTTGGAAAACATTAGTGTGCTTAAGAAGCAGTTTTCTACTTTTTTTTTCCACGTTTTCGAAGACGAAAATTCTTTTCCAAGGGGAGAATAATGTCATGACAAGGGTAGGGCAAGGGGGACACGGTCCCAGGTTGAGCAGTTCAGGGGTTCCCTAAAAGTAGGTTAGAGATCTATAAAAGGGATACGGTTGGATGACGAATGTAGGCTCAGTCCCGTGCCCTCTAACCTTGTTTCATGCTGTTTGGGCATGCAAAATAGGTCATCCAAATTGAAAAGAAAGTAGAGATCTGAAGATCGATAGAATTAACCAATAACAACTTTTGTTAGGATTTGAGGAGGGCAACTTGAATCTTATTATATATCAAATTTGGTGGCATTTTATGCATGCATGCTTTAAGGACCAGAAGGATTCTTTGACTTTCAAGTGAGCATTGAGAATGATTTTGTTACATAGCTCTTGGTGGAAGCTTACACGAAATCTTATGTGAGAAGATAGGGAACCAAGAAAACTCACGTCACTTAGGATTATAAACCTCTTTTTGACTCCGATGATATGAACCATTTTTGATATGGGAACCATGATATGAGCCATCCTTGGTGTAATGGGAATGGCCTATAAACTTTGAGAATAGCGGAATTAAGAGAATTAGAGTGAGCATTTTTGTGACATTACTTTGAGAACATGGAGCGTGAACTTAATTGATGGTAGCAACATAAACATAGTACTTAATTAACTTGGCATGAACAATACTTTTGCAAGAGAGAGAGTATTAGAGAACATGACAATAGTTGAGTACCGTATTTACTTCGAACCGGTTCCTCCTCCAAAAGACGTTTGTATTATAGATTCTCCCATCAAGAGAGACTTGTTACAATACAATCGTTGTGTTCCTTGTGACCTTGGTGATGCTATGAAGATGGAGAGCTTTATGCATCACGAGCATAACATAAACTTTGCAAAAAACATTAAATATCGCAAGCCTCAGTCCCAAGGCCTCAAACACCTTCGAAGGTGGAGAGAGCTAGCGGGGAATGAGGGTAGGGAAGAGGAAGAAGAAACATTCCATACGAGAAAGAAATAATTCCTCACTTATCATCACTCTTTTTTGCTTAGCATAGCATAGTAATGAAGATGAAGAAGATGGCAAGCTCAAGCATTGAAGCATGGCTCTTGGTTGGATTTGCATTCCATAACCAAGAGTGTTAGTGTAGGCTCTCCACTTCTCAACAAGCTTGGAGAAGGAGATGGAACTCTTGCACTTTGCACTCCACACAATGAGAGAATGTGTGTGTGTGTGGGAGAGTAAGGTCAAAGGATTTTTTAACACTAACTTTTGGAGGTCTTTAATGAAGCTAACCCCAAGGTCTTTTAGGCTCCATTAGATGCATGTTGCTCTTTGATAGACTACCTCCGTTTGAACCCCTTTTGAGATGTAACCATCTCTCCTCTTGGTCCCTTGCTGAGGTAAATCTAGAAGCACTTATTGTACATTGCTCTTTGGTAGACCGTCTCCTATTGGACCCCTATTGAAATGCAACCATTTCTCCTTTTGGTCCCCTGTTGAGATAGGTCTAGAAGCACATATATATATTCTAACTCTTTTTCTCCTTTTATCTTCGCATATTAAGTGATCAATTTAATATGAGAAAATCATTTGGTAAAGTTAGATATTATATTTTATGACACTTGGGACATAGCAACCTATGAGACATTGTGAGACCTATAAGCTATTTTTACATTTATTATATCCTAAACCCCAAGGAAAGATCGATGAGAAAGGACTTAAGCCTATTAACCTACCCTTAGTATTAAAAAAAAGAGATGAGATGATATGAATGATATTACTTGAGATTAGATGGCCATTTGGTGCATGTACTTTCATGACTTTTCGACCAGACATAGTCCTACTTAGAAAATCCATTTATTAAAAGATACCCCACGAATATTCTCTCTCTTCCTCCTCCTCCTCCGAGAGAGAAAATGTAATAATGTAATATTAACGTCTTCAAAAGACCAAAATGACCTATGAGACCAAAAGGTTACATGCGTGTGTGTGTGTGTGTGTGTGTGAGAGAGAGAGAGAGAGAGAGAGAGAGAGAGAGAGAGAGAGAGAGCCACATGCCATCCTCCCTCTTTTTCCCTCACAACCATTCGACTCTCCTTTAGATTTTTTAGGAGCATCTAGTTTGCATTCCACTCAATTGTTCTTTTTCCGAAATCGTCCAGTCATACTAAGCCCTTAAGTCAAGCCCATTTGGGCAAAAGTTTAGTTCCTTCTAATACTGTGAAAAAAATATGCTGCTAAGGCCCCGCACCTTGTTTCACAACGCAAACCTTTGTGAAACGGGGGAGGGCGTACATGTGGACGGCCATGATTAAATGCTAGTGTAGGAGGCTACCCTCGTCACTAATTGACACCTCCCTAGGGAGGTGGGATCAATGACTTACATTAGGCGTTGCGAGGCGGATGCAATCTGGGCCGTCCGATCGCCGTCTGAACTAGGTGTGAACTCGGGAGGTATGTGCACCACACCGAATTTGGTGTGAACTAAGTGTGAGCTTGGTGTGAACTTGAGAAGGTATTCACACTATTCACACCACACCAAATTTTGTGTGAACTCAATGTGAACTAGATGTGAACTTGGCCCCGATATCGTGATCTCTAAACTTACCACACATACCCTTAAATGGATGTGTGATCTCTAAACTTATCACACATACCCTTAAATGGATGTGCGATAGCTTAGTGGTTAAAATCAACTCCAAAGAGGAGAGGGTAGCGGGTTCAAGCCCCGGAATGCAATTCAACGGTAACAATCAATCGAGCCATTGATCCCACCTCCCAAAAGGAGGTGTCAATTGGCTGGCGACACTAAAGGATCGTGTGGGGCTCAGAGACGTCTCTGCAACTACGCTGCCCCAAAAGGGTGACCTATGGTTTTCTCACCTGCCTCTTTCCCTGCAGGTAACCCTCCCTTCTCCTCTCGCCACATTTTCGCTCTTGCACTGCTATCTTCGCTTAGGTCTTCTGCTTTTGTTTTCTCGTAAATGCCTGCGATCGTCAATTCAATTTTTTTTAAAAAACATTCCTGCTGTTTTTTCTTTTGGGGTTTTCCTCATGAATTGATACAAACTGCTTTGTTTAGGGTTTCTGAGGTGCACTCCATGATGCAGAATCGTTTGTGGGTTCATGTTGCTATAACAAATTATCTTTTTTGGGTTTTTTGAAACGTAATTTATGATGCAAAATTCCGTTCCTTAGGAGTATAATTGTGGTTTTTCTATGTTGCGAACATTTGCGAAGTATGTTTTGTAGGTTTAACTGTTTTTAGGTACAAATCTACTGATGGATTACTGGTGGGCTTAAGATACTTTGTTGTAATTAATCATGATTGTGCCGTCTATGCAGTGAGCTATAGCTAGTGAATCTATGCTTTTGTACGGAGCCTGCATGTGTCATCGATTGGTTTATTTAGCCTCCATCTGCCATAGTGTAAAGTGTCATTTCACAAGTATGAGTAAATCTGTGCATGTAGACTTGGTGTTTCTGTGGAGTTCTGTCCAGCACTAAGGATATTTACTCGTTGTTGCAGGTATCCATATTTTAGTGTAAACCGATATGTGTAAATCTATGCCATCGTCGGAGTCTCTGTGAATTGTAGCAGGCATGGCAGAGCAAAGGTTAAGATAGTTGAGGTGTTTTGGCTCTAACAGAATTTCTTCTGTTAGAATCGACCCTTATTTTATACCTTTTGAGGATTGGCACCAGAATTTAACATCTTTGGTTATTGCATTTGGCATTGCTGCCAATGGGAGGTTTGAGCACTTTGGCACTCTAGCTAGCCTTGTGTATATGACATTGTACACCAAAAGTTGGTGCCTCATTGATAAAACTGCAGGCAGTTTTTTTCTCAAGATCTGACCTTATCACAATAGTGCAAAACTTTTGCATTAAAAGGGTGGAAGTTTATCCACTAGAATCGTTAGCCAGCAGAATTCAAGCTTTGTGTTGTATCAAAATGGTGGAGAATGGAATGCCTATGCCGTGTTTGGCGCAAAGAGGAGCGGAGCATAATATTGCAGAAAGAATCCACGATTTTTTACTGGGCAACGCCCCTAATGCTATTTATCACTGCAATGGCGGCAATAAGAAGACCTACACAGAGGCCCCTGTGATATATAATCGCATTGGCTGCAGCAATGGTAAAGCTTGAAGAGGGTTCACTTGGAAGGCTGTTACACAGATCTGTCCGATGATTGTGTGCTATCATTAGTTGCAAAAAACGCCAACTGTAACTCTATTTCCATCTGTTTCATGTACACCGAGGATGGTGTCTGACCTTCTTGTTGGCGCCAAAAACAGGCAGATTGATGGTGGATGGTGGGCGCTTGATAAGCTTTTCCTTTATTGTGCTGGCTGCTATCAATCGGCTTTTTCTCCAACTACTAAGTGCAGGCAGTTGCTGGTCATTTTGTGCGTAAGACCAGATTTTTGAGCACATCAGGTCGTTTTTCTCTGAAAGCAGAGCGTCGAAGAGATATTCTGTATGTGTCTGATCCATGTGAATATGCTAATAGTCCTAAGGACGTCGGTTTGTTCCGAGGAGTATTCAGAAGCTTTGACAAATCTGAAACCAAGAAGCTTCTCACTCTAAAGAGAGTGCGGATAAGCGAGGGTGAGAACTGTCCATATTGCAAAGCAGGGGTATGGAACATGAAGCGTGCACAGATGATTCCCAAGAGTGCAATCACAAGGCTGGTTGCTCACATTGAAAACATAGACTATTCTGTTTGCCTGAATGGCCATGTGAATGGCAGATGCACGTTGCTACACCTCTCCGAATCAGATGAATCTGACGAGGATAAGTCATCATTTCACAATATCATAAAAATAAGATAGAGAAGAAGAGGCAAGGCAATAGCAATGAAGCAAACAAACAAAAAACAAAAGCGATACCATGTAGTTAGTGTGGTACATGGAAAGAACAAGGTAAAAACCAATAGCTCACAAAAGGGCAGAATCGACAAGTAAACCAATAAGAAAAACTGTACTGCTGGGGTATTAGGTACAGAATCAGCCTTGTGTTGTGTCTATGGCATGTGGGGTCTTCTTGGCATTCACACATCATGCTCTTCGACTATCTTGAGAGACCTTCCCTTATGTACTTAAGTTAGAAGTACCACCTTCAGAAACTGACCGCACATGACACGTTTATAACTTTATTGTATGATATTATGACTCTGCATTCTGCTGTATATGAAACAATCTCTTTTGCCGTCTGTGAAGAGCATTGTCTACCGTTTAACTGCATGTTTGGTGTACTGGCTGAGAACAAGATTGTTTGTATGACTGTGCGCTGCACCAGCCCTCCAAGGAAGAGCGAGAGCAGTTTGAAATTCAACCGGGTCCATCGTAAACGCTCCTATAGATACCTCGTCAGGAATCTCATTTTATGTTTGGCTTTGAGCTTGGCTAGTGTGGTCAGTGATTACTGGAAGAACATCAATGTCTCAAGAAGCGTGGATGTATTTGGCCCAAGGTTTGGGGTTCGGTGCCGGTGTAACCAAATTGACGTATCATCGTATACCTTCTACATATGTAGTAACTTGCCCACGCTCTTGTAGATGGTTACATATACACATCATGTTGTAGCTTTGGGGTGGATCGTTAAGACTAGCATTCATGGTGTTAACATGCCAATTACAAAGTTATTTATACAATAGAGATAGAGTAGAATGTAGGTGCAAAACTAATTTTTTTTTTCGAGAAAAAGATCCTTCTATAAGTTAATGAAACTGCGCATAGTGCTACAACCACCTTTGCGAGAGAGGGCTAAAACAAGCATGATGGGGAGACTGTCCCAATGAAAAAACATCAAATGTACAAAGAGGCTAAATCAAGAGATGGGAGAAGGGAAAAGCTAGATAGGTGGTCGGTAGTGCCATCTGAGTACACCTTGGACCATGGTGTAAAAAGGCCCAGGATGCCAGAGTCGAAGAAAAGCCTCTCTGCGCTCCTGCATGTTGGTGGCACAGGGCACAGGGAGAGCCTCACAGATGCGGAAGCAACAGGCCCGCTAGATGAACCAGAGTGTCAGGCCACTGATGAGCTCCCAACACTCCTCTCTCTCACTGCACCACTCCTTTGGAGTAAGCTCTGTGGGCAGGCTGGAGTGTAGGTTGCTCTTCCTGCATCACTATCATCGTGCTGGTGGAAGATAGTTCAAACTGAAGTGTCGGGCCACTCAACTGGAATTGCCTCTGAGATGTCCTGGCATATGCTCTGCACCCCTCTCATGCCCTGTAGCTGGAAACCTTGCAACTCCTCTGACAAGCATGAAAACTCTAACCAGTCACCTAAAGAGCGTGTTGGACCCGCTGCCATGGGACCCCAGAAAACATGAGGCCGACTACCAACCAAGTGGCCTCTCTGAGTGCTAACCATGGGGTTCCAAACAAGGGGCTGTCGTAGGCGCTCCTCCGGGCAAGTAGGCTGTCACTCCTCCAGGCCTCGTCGTAAATGCTCCCAAGATCGAAGCAAATACACAGCGAAGCGGTCCGCCAGTCTCTTGCTCAAACCAACTCTGCGCATCTCTGTGAAAATCCATTTGGTCGAAGGTCTCCAAGGGCCTCCCGCCTGAGGCACCCTAGCACGAAGCCCATGTAGCAAGAACTCCTTCCAGGGGTCCTCACCTGGAAGAAGTCCTTTGACTATGAACTTCCCAAGAAGGGCTCTGCTCTGCTGTGCTGGGTCAATGATCCCAAGCCCTCCCTGTGAACAAGGAAGAGTGATGACCTGCCAAGCCACTTTGGCTTGGGCTATCCGAGTGTCACGTCCTCACCAAAGGAAGTTCCTAATCAGCCTCTCTACCTTGCTGATACAAGAACTCGAGAAGATCCAGCAAGAAGTGATGTACCACATAGTCGCCAACAACACCTGGTTGGCAACTACTACTCTGCCAGCCAAAGAAAGTCGTGTTGAGCTCCAGTGTAACAACTTCCTCTTGATAGACAGGAGGAGGGGAGCAATCTGCTGCTCGGGAGACAATTCCAGACCAACCTGACAGCCCAAGTACCGAACTGCAGTCCCTGGGGGAATCCACCTAAAACCCTCACCTGGCATCCAATCGGGCACAAGAGCACTACCAACGGAGAAAGCCACTGTCTTTCTCCAGTTATCAGTGCGCCATATGCACAACAAAAGGTCTCAAGAGCCTGCTCACACCTGTGAAGGTTTGCCTCCTAACCATTCTAGTACAAGGCTGAGTCATCAGCAAACTCAGCGTCCAGTAGCTCATCTGTCACGTGACACATCCAACCCTATGTGTCCGTGGACAAGCTACAACACAAGGATTCAGTCAGTCCAATCAGTCTAGATTTAGAAGTGATATGGCACTTTTGTGAGTCTATTCGTAGACCGTGCATGCCCAGTCACTCAGTGTAGATGCATATCCTCTGGTTGCACACAGCATGATCATAAGCATTCCCATCAAAATCCATCAGAATCCATCGGGGAATTTTCCAGTGCATTTAGCCTATTTTACCAATTTAAGTGACTTTCCAACAAAAGTAGGTAGGGTAATTTGGGTAAGAAAATATATAAGCAAACCAAAGTTAGCACTAAATGGCAGAAGAGGCAACAGGAGCTAAGCTCAGCAGGTAACTTCTCAACAAGACCTTGGTGGTCTCCCCTCCAAGCAAGGACCTTCCCCTAGCATTTTCTTCAACAGAATTCACTAGCGTTTTCAGCATCTGCAACATCGCCATCACCTTCCACAGCCTGGCGTTTTTGCATCGGGGCACCATCGCCAAGGAACCCCTGTAGCTAGCGTTTTTGCAACCTACAGCGTTAGCAGAATTTCATCCTTGACAGACCTCAGCATGCAGCGTTTTTCAACCATGAAGAACCGGCAAGATCAGCCCCGAAAAGAGTAGCAGATTCAAGCCTTTAAGACCCTCAGTTTTCAGCCCTAAACCTGCAGATTTTCAGCGACAAAGAACCACAGAAACAGCCCCAAAAATCAGCGTTTTGGACCCGCAGCAGATTTCAGCCCATAGCGTTTTTGGACAGCAGTAGAAAGATTGCAGATTTCAGCCCTTAGGTTGATTTCGTCATCACCGTCGTCATCGCTGACATAGCCTAGACTTGCATCAGTCACATGCAGTCCGTTTGTACCAGTTTGTGCAACCATAACTAGACCACTCTCGCCGACGAGAGTGGGGCCTTCGGAGGAGGGTTTTACAACGTCTCTGGTGTCGTATTCTCTTCTCTCTCTATCTCAATCTCATACACTTGCATGCACAGTGTCCATTCACCTTGTTTGTGATCATAGCATTCTCTCATTAAGAACGGAAGGCTCTACCTTCCATAAGAACAAAAGGAACCTTGAGCACAATTCGGAGCACTCATCTTGAGCAAAGCGCAAACAATCATTCTGCTGTACCTAACATTGGTATCAGAGCTTTGGCAATGTTCTGTATCACTCAAGGAAAGAACCACAAGAATTTTTTTTGATTGTTGCGATCGCACGAACCCAAGTTCGCTTGGGCGTGCCGATTCCTAATCGTGTTTTTGAAGAGTGACAGGAATCCAGGAAAGAAGGGCTTGTTCAGCCTCCCCTTGTGCCTCTTTTCACTCATTGAGAGCGGACTGTGCACTTAGCGGCCGGCCAATCGACGTGAGGTGGGAAAAAGCAACCTTGGTGTGAGCGCAAGGCCAAGGGGTGCGCCCGCAGAAAGGAGTAGAACTTGGGTGAAGAGAACATCCTTCTTAAACACGGTTTGCAAGCGAAAGAAAACCTCAAGAACCCCAAGACCCTCAAGAACCCAAGAACCCAAGTTCCTCGTGAACTTAAGAACCCAAGACCACAAGAACCCATAAGAACCCACGACTTCAGAATGGTCATCACTCGAAGCGGAATGGATCATATGTATATATGATGTGCTAGCTCTATCATTATCCCTCCTTTGCACACATTGGGTTGGGGCCTACGTAGGCTGTAATCCAAAGGCCTCAAGGTAAAGCTGCAATACATTTGGTGACTCTAGAAGTTCATGCTATTCCATCCACTTTTCATCCATAGGTGGTGTCACAAGGCAGGCACCACGTGCCAATAGAAAAGAACAGATTGAACAGACTTTTAGCACTTCAGTAACAACTGAACTGAGAGAGAGAGAGACGACACGTGACACGGAGTGGCAGAATTCCACCCCAGAGAGTATTGGCCTCAAACCTTGGCGCCCCTTTCGGTATTTCTTTATATTACTGCTGATTCGCAAAGTACAACAGCCGGGGAGCACCTGCTCTGCAATCTGTACGCTAAAAAGTGCCAGAGAGGGCCCCCAAGGCTCATATTTAAAGGCCCAAAGCCTAAAAGCATCAAATATGAAAAGCTGACCCCAAAAAATCACTGTCCTTTGAGCGTGCTCTGCTTTATTTTTAATGCCGTTATGTCACTTGGGGCCCCATCAGACGGGGTCCCCATAAGTTGATAGGACTTCTTTTGTTACTTGTTCTTCTTAGGGGTTCTAGAATTAGGGTTTGCAGGTTTTAGGGTTAGGGTTTCCAGAATTAGGGTTTGTAGGTTTTAGGGTTAGGGTTTTCAGAATTAAAGTTAGGGTTTTTGCTCTCAGGCAACCACGTCATCACTTTGTGACACTTCTTCTGTTACTTGTTCTTCTTAGGGTTTAGGCCCCTTGGTCGGTAGCTCCGTTCTTCAGTAGGTCGACACGTCAGCAGTTTGTTACATCTCCCCTTCTTGAAAGAGAGTAATCGTCCTCGATTACAGCATATCTACAAAACAACTCAAGTTAGCTCAAAAATTTCCGAGGAACATTTCGAGGGACAATCAATTTGCTTTTTTTATTAATGAGTTAGCTTCTCCTTTCTGCTCTTTTGATCAAGGAGTTAGCTTCTCCTTTCGGCTGTTTTGATCAAGGAGTTAGCTTCTCCTTTCGTCCAGATCGGAACTCTGGATATTCCGGCTTAGTAAAATTAGCCATCACACCCAGACCGTACTGATCTTCCACGGGTGTCTTGATGCACTAAAATTACATACCCAGGCAATCTCATCGAATTAGGAATATTCAGTAATTGGCACATCACAATGCAACACAAATGCTTACATATGCATGTTACAAGACACAACAAACAGCGCCGCTGAGCACTTCTCTGAGACAAACGGTCCGCGGTATGAAGCTACTCAACGACTACCTCGTCACTCTCCCTGCAAATAACCTAAAAAGGTCCGGGCCATGAGCTCAGAGGACTGTACAACCAAACGCTCCCCAGACCGCAGTCTGCATTGCTTTGAGGTTCAAGCATACAATGAAACGCTCCCCAGGCATCGGCTTGCGTCGTTTCGAGGTTTTCAAACATACAACGAAACGCTCCCCAGGCATCGGCCTGCGTCGTTTCGAGGTTCAAACAATACCAAAACAGTATTTCTCACTTCTCCACCTGGGAGTAAAATCACCAATCATTGAAGCCAGTATCAAACCAGAGTTCAACAATTCAAATCGGCACCAAAACAGGTTCAAAACAGATACCATCCATTTCAAACACCATCCATTTCAAACAAATTCCAAACAGGATCACCAAACAAGATCAAACAGAACTCAAACTTAAAAAGCAATCTCGACATAGGTCGAGCTCGAAAAGTCAATTGACTTTCCATCTTGAAATGTGCACCGAAAATTAGGGTTAGGTTCCTTCCATGAGGTCGTGGCCGAGCACAGCATGGTCCATCAGCTCTTGGACATACTGTTTTTTTGGCGGCGATGGTAGTCCCAAGATAGCAATCGCGCTGAACTTTCGAGGTTATCAACAAGAGACACCTGCTGAGAGATGTCTAGAAATTTCAAGCTATAATCTGCTAGCGTTTCCATGGCAAGCATCCTAGCATTTTAGGATACCCCACTCTGCCAAAAGTTGCACTCTGAAGGAAGATGTCAGAAACCATATAACTTCGGACAAAATTTTTCTTGAAAGCTTGCCAAGTTCTTGGAGTGTGCTGCTTGGTAGTTGTAGACATCAACATCTGCATGGCACTGCTTCTGAGAAAAACAGTGACTTGAAACAAATCGGGGATTCTTCTTTTACAAGTGATCTTAATGGCTTATGCCCTGTAAGACATGAGCGGTGAAGACGGGAGAGCCCCCGATGTGCGATGAAGTAAGGGTGGGAGTGGCTAATAAGTCCGGTAAAATTCCAATAGCTCTGACTGCTCTTTTGTAGGACCGGTATGCTTTCAGAAAAGCACACGCCTGATGCTCTGATACCACTGTCACAAGGCGGGCACCACGTGCCAATAGAAAAGAACATATTGAACAGACTTTTAGCACTTCAATAACAACTGAACTGAGAGAGTGAGAGACGACACGTGACACGGAGTGGCGGAATTCCACCCCAGAGAGTATTGGCCTCAAACCTTGGCACCCCTTTCGGTATTTCTTTATATTACTGCTGATTCGCAAAGTACAACAGCCAGGGAGCACCTGCTCTGCAATCTGCACGCTAAAAAGTGCCAGAGAGGGCCCCCAAGGCTCATATTTAAAGGCCCAAAGCCTAAAAGCATCAAATATGAAAAGCTGACCCCAAAAAATCACTGTCCTAAAATTTCGGGATTTCCCTAAAAATCCGCCGCGAATTCCGGAACGTCTGTACAGGTGCCACATCATCATATTTTTATGTGCAAAGTCTTTTGTGAGTGTCCTGCTTTATTTTAATCCCGGCAATGGAACCATGAAATCGGCCCGTGGGACGGTAGGCGTTGGCTTTCACCCGAAATTCTTTACCCTAGATACACACAGAGAGAACGTGTGAAGGAAACCTGTGACAGGAATTAACACTTGAATACACACACGACTCGGAAGCTAGAATGCCCCGAGCAGACGCCGACAACCTGTAGGCCCCAAAATTGGCGCCGCTTTCAGTATTTCTTTATTCTTTGAGAGGGAAAATTACAAAGTAAGGTTCTGGGAATCCTTTACCTGTATCACACTAGATACTACCTGATTTGGCCAAATTTTGGTAGCATAACAACCCCAAAGCTTGCGCGAAACCAATTCCCGTGCTGGTACCCACTTCCACTAGCATAAACCCTCTGATTCCTGCCCAAAAACAGTAAATTCAGCACGCTGAACTTTGTTTTGATGTATGCTCATGTGTGTGTGTGTGTGGTGTGTGCTGTGTTTGGGAGCATATGCTTGTACCTAGTTCTACACCCACTATTGGGCACTGACGACGTTAGTCGGGATGTCGTGGTATTTAGTCAATACTATGCATGATGGAGCTGATGGTTATATTGTCTCGTGGGTGACTACCATGAGTCTATACCTTGCACTTTCCTTCAAGGGTGAATCTGGGTATATCCTGGATTCATCTAGGTATATTTTTTAGCACGCTGTATTTACTAGTTTTTGCCCTGTTTTCAGGCCCAAACAGTCCCCTAACTGTCCTCTGCCAGTGGGGCACTATTCCCAATGGTTCCTTCGTCCGTATGGCTGAAAAACAGTCAATTTACAGCGCATACACAACGCTGAAAACGCACCTGTACGGTGAGGTTATGACCCTCACCGGTGCCTGCTTTGGAGTAGCGGTTAGCTACCCTTGTTCCTGCTCAAGGAGGCTCTTGCCTCAGCACAAAAGCATGAAACCACACAGTTGTACATTAGTCAAATGAAGAGCTCTCTTGTGGGGCATCATATAACTGTACGTAGGGGAGAGAGAGAGAGCAGTGTGTAGTGTGCAGGTCATCACTCCTAGCACCACACTGTACATAGAGAGGAAAGCAAGCACTCCATAGCTCTTAACCTGTGACAGGTTCTCAATGAAGCATCCCCCCAGCATAAATCGAGCGCCCCCTCTTCTGCCCTTGACCTGTAACGCATTTGTGAACAAATAGATGCAAAAGGGGAAGATTTCCATGGTTGCCAAAACCTGCGTATCGCTGAAAATGCAGCAAAACAGCCCTATAAACACGCATCTGATGCCTTCCAATGCTGAAAATGAGCTCCTTGGACCTAGGTAAAGTCATGGGAAGCTCAAAAATGGAGAGAAATGGCTGAAATCAAAGTTAACAGCCTCCAAAATTGCTCCAAAAAGTCAGTTACGAGTTCTGTTCTCCCAAACTTGGTAAATTGACCAAAAAGTGCCACTTGGCACTCATACATGCAATTTCCACGCATTGGGCTTCCTGCTTAAAAATCTCTCAACTGGTGCATCGATTGACTTTGCAGCAGAGTAATAAAATGTTTCCCTTGTCATATTGGAGGTAATGACGCGAACACATTTCACGGCCCAAAATAGAAATTCCCTAAATTTTAGGAGATGCTTCCGTTGGGCTCCCACTGGTCTTCTGACCATCTATCCTCATCGGGACCGATTCGAAAAGTGCAATGTGGCCCAACTGTAGGATACTTTCTGTTGGTGATCCCACCTTGACTTTATGCCTTTGTTGAGTTCACTTCCTAGTATCCACCAACTTGCTAAGTGCGACGGGGGGACCTACATGATCAGCCAATTAATCAGGTACACAAATGAATTATCCAAAGTGCTTCTATTTGCTCTTGTTTATTCCTTCGTTCTGTTAACATCTAGCTTATGGCAAATAGAAGCACTTTGGATAATTCATTTGTGTACCTGATCAATTGGCTGACCTGGGATTTCCATGAAGTCATCATGCCTATGAAATTGATAAGCCTTTCTTTGAGCTTTGAGACTGTGTTCTTCTTTTAGTGTGAGTGAGTACTGACTTCCATTGTCACGTGACACATCCAACCCTATGTGTCCGTGGACAAGCTACATCATGTTCAGGGTTGAGTCAGTCCAGTCAGTCTAGATAGAAGTGATCTGGCACTTTTTATGAATTTATTCGTAGATCGTGCATGCCCAATCACTTAGCATAGATGCATATCCTCTGGTTGTACACAACATGATCATCAGTATTCTCATACGAATCCATCAAAATCAGTCAGGGGATTTTTCTGGTGCATTAAGCCTATTTTCCCTATTTTTGACATTTTTCACTTATTATTTTTAAGTGACTTTCCAACAAAAGTAGGTAGGGCAATTTGGGTAAGAAAATATATAAGCAAACCAAAGCTAGCACTCTTGGGAAGATGAGCAAGGAGCACAACAGGCCTCGGGCAGCAGGTACTCCCTTCTCTCAGCAAGAACACCCTCAAGCACTTGGCGTTTTTGGTTCCACCCTCATCGCCAACATATCAGCCCTAGCGTTTGTAGCATCGCCAATCCTTCCTTGCCTTGGCGATTCAGCCATTGCTTGACCGCAACATCCCCTTGCACCTAGCGTTTCCAAATCAACCCCAGAGTAGAATTTGTACGTACGTACGGTACCTTTCCGTACGGTACAACCGTACGGTACGGTACAGTACGACATAAAATTTTTTTTTGGGCGTTTTTTGCTCGGACAAATTCCGCTAGGGAGCGCTTCCAGCTAGGCTTATTAGTGTGAAGGGGGGAAGCCTTAAGCTTTTTTAATTGACCACTGTAGCAAAAGAGTCTCTGTTCTGTTACAGAGAAGTCTGCAGAGCAGTGCACAGAGTCCTGCAGAGCCGAGCTACGCGCGTGAAAAGGTACTGCTTCTGCCACCATGCACTCCGTACTCTTCTCTCGCACTCCGTACTCCTCATGTGCGTGCACTCTTTTGCATTTGCAATGTGGAGGATTCATTATGCCGCGTAAAACCAACCCCAACTGGTCGCTCCACACCAATGTTTTGAGGATCATCACGACCACTTCTCAGCAAGGTTCTGGTACACGCTTATGGCAATGCAAGTATTGTGGGGACCAATACACCAGCACTATTACGCGAGTCAAAAAGCACTTGACAGGCATCGGGTGCACTGATCAGATTGGTGCATGTGAGAAAATACCACCACCTTTGAGGGAGCAGCTTATTCAAGAGTATTTTCCTGTTGGTGCTCCTGCCTTGAGAGGTGCTCCCAGCACACAGGATGCTTTACATGATGCTTTTGTTGGAGAGCTGGAGTCTTTAGGTGCGGAGACAGAGATTGGAGGAGGTTCGGCCTCCATGCAACCCCCTACTTCGAGGAAGAGAGCACGTGTTGGTGGTGAAGGTGAGGATTCCTTGCCACGTGAAAAAGGTACATCTGAAACACCAACGCAGACCACTTTGCCTAGTCGCATCTCTTCTCAGGCTTGGGTGAAAGAGCGTCAGAGGGTGGCAGAGATGGAGATATGTCGCACTCTTATTGAGTGCAACATATCTTTCAATGTTTTGCGCACAGATCAGTGGAAAAGAATGGTAAAAGCCATTGCACAGGTGGGGCCTACTGAGACATGGACAGGTCTTGATTACACAAAGATGCGCACCACTATGTTAGATGAACAAAAGGCCTTAATTGACAAGGCGCTTACGCCTGTGAAAGCTGGATGGAAGGAGTTTGGATGCACCATTATCTCAGATGGTTGGGCATACATACGCAGACAACACATAATCAATATTCTTGTGTCTTCTGCTTTGGGCACCTATTTCTTGCATGCTGTGGATGCAGGAAAACTAGGGGAAAAGATCACGGTTGAGTTTATTTTTGGTCACATCAAAACAGCCATAGAGGAGGTTGGCAAGGAGAATGTTGTGCAGGTGGTGATAGATAATGCAGCTAATTGCAAGGCAATGGGATTTATGGTGGAGCAACATTTTCCTGGCATAGTGTGGACTCCATGTGCTGCACATTGTTTGGATTTGCTCATGGAGGATATTGGCAAACTTTCATGGGTGCAGCCCATAGTTGCAGATGTAGTCAAGGTCACCACATTCTTTCGCAAGAAACATCAGGCTCTTGCTATCTTCCGCAGCCATAGCACTTTGGATATGGTTCGACCTTCAAAAACCAGGTTTGCCTACATTTACTTGGTTTTACAGAGGCTCTACAAACTTAGAGATCCACTACTACAGACAGTGGTGGATCCAAAATGGCGAGGCATGTCAAGATCGCAGGATGAATCTACAAAATACTTGCAGAGGCGGATCCTTGATGAGAGCTTTTGGCAGGAAGTGCACGCTCTTTCAGTGGCACTCAAGCCAGTCTACGTCCTCCTTCGATTGACGGATATGGAGGGATCGACCTTGGGACTAGTCTATCATCTGTTTATGCAGATGAAAGACCACGTTTCCAAATGCGATCTGTTGACTATTGATCGGTAAGGGTTCCTCATGTTCTAATGGTTGTAACTTGTCTATTTTAACCATCAAGTCTAAGTTATAACGGTTAACTTGTATTGACAAGTTGTTTTGATATTTCAGCCGATCAGATTTATTGGGATGTGTTGAGAGCCGCTGGACTTTCATGAGCCGTCCCATACATGCGATGGCTGCCATGCTTCATCCTCTCTACAGGTCGCCAGAGCTATGGAGTGATACCTTGCTTAGCACAAAACACTCAGAGTATGTTGGGCTCATGTTTTCAGAGGATGATCAGCTTGGGATAGACAAGGAATTCACCAACTACATGAATGGCATTGGCGCTTCTTTCACGAGAGCAGTTTCTTTGAGAAAGGAAGCCACAAAGTATCCTTTGACGTGGTGGCACTCGTATGGGAGAGTTGGTCTTCCCAACCTCTCACGCATTGCTCTTCGTATCCTTTCCCAGGTTATGAAACTGCCATCCATGATTACATTGTATATATCATTTTAAACTTCTAACTTCATCTTTATATTACTTGACACTTGTCACTCTCTTGCTGATGATTGCGCTCTTGCTTGATCACTGAGCAGGATTGCTTGGCTGGAGCATGTGAGCGCAATTGGAGTGCTTACTCTCTCATACACACGAAGAGTCGAAATCGCCTTAGCACTTCTCAGTTGGAGAAGTTGGTGTATTGTAGAGCCAACATGAGGCTCGTGCGGAGTTACCATTCTTTGGGGCAACCCAAACAGGTAATTACCTTGATGTTGGCCACTGTAAACTCAACCTGCAAGCATATGCCATAAATAAGTCAGTTTAATTTTATTTTACTCTTCAACAGGTTGATGCGACAGAGCTGAAAATGGTAGATGATCCTAGACCAGAGGAGGTGGACCGACAGATTAGAGACGAGCAGGAGCAGATTCTCAGAGAGCTGCATAGAGAGCTCGAGAGCGTGGATCGTCGTGTGACTAGATTACGTGCACGAGCTCTTAGCCTTCCTCTACGCACGGTGGGAGGAGATCCAGACACTGTGAGACGAGAGAGTATTCGCAGGGGGAAGCTTCCTATTCGCTCCATTCGCAGGCGAGCGAATGAAGCTGTCCGGCTCATCCATGCAGAGATTGCTGATATGCCTGAGGAGGCTTGTGGTGCAGAGGTGCTTGTACCAGAGTGGACATATGCTGAGCCTGACCCTGAGTTTGATGAGGAGGGCAATGCCCTTGATGATGGGGGCTTGCTCTCTACCAACGATTCATCTTCCGCATCTGACACAGAATTTTGAGGCGGCACGTCTTAGTGCACACTGGTGACTTCATGCTTTGGAGGACAGGCTGCAGCAGACTTTTATTGTTATTATGGCATTGTAGTATTCCACAGTACTTTGTTTTGGATCTTGATTCAGGTTGTATGGTATATGCCCACTTCTGGCTAATGCCATGGACATGATGTTTGAACTTTGTAGTTGTTATTTGGTCTTATGATTTATGGTCATTGGTTTTCTCATTGAGTATTGAATCTTGAGTCATTAAGTTTTTTGATCAATATGTTCATTTTAAGCATTGCATTGTTAATGAGGTTGAATTTTGAAAGGTCTATGAACTTAAATTTAGTGTAATTGTCTTTTTTTACAAATGGTACGTACCTATCACGTACCTAAAGGTTGGTTCAGTACGGAAGTACATTCCGTACGTACCTAAACCGTACTGTACACTACGTACCTTTCCACCTTGATCAACCCAAAATGCAGCAGTTCCATCAACGTTTTTCAGCCCAAACGCAGCAGACCAAATCAGCGTTTTTTCAACATTAAAACGCAGCAGCAGGCCAGCGTTTTCATCAGGCTATTTCAGCGTTTTCAGCAGCATAAAAACGCAGCAAACCAGCGTTTTTCAATAGTCCGAATCAGCCCCGAAATTCAGTAGATAGCGTTTTGTGGACAGCAATTAGAAGGTTGCAGATTTCAGCCCTTAGGTCATCGTCGTCGTCCCCATCGTCGTCACCAACATAGTCACGAGTTGCTTCAGTTTTCCATGCATCATTATTGTACCACTTTGTGCAATCCATAGTAGACCACTCTCGTCGAGGAGAGTGAGGCCTTCGGAGGAGGGTTTTACGACGTCGCTAGTGTCGTATCTCTCTTCTCTCTATCTCTCACTCTCATACACTTGCACGCACAGTGTCCACTCACTTTGTTCGTGATCATAGCACTCTTCATTAAGAACGGAAGGTTCTCCCTTCCATAAGAACTAAAAGAAACCTTGAGCAAATATGGATCACTCATCTTGAGAAAGTACAACATTCATTCCGTTGCACCTAACATTGGTATCAGAGCTTTGGCAGTGTTCTGTATCAGTCAAGGAAAGAAGCACAAGAATCACAAGAATTAGAAGGGCTTGTCCAGCCTCCCCTTGTGTTTCTTTTCACTCATTGAGAGCGGACCGTGCACTTAGCGGCCGGCCAATTGACGTGAGGTGGGAAAAAGCAACCTTGGTGTGAGCGCAAGGCCGCCAAGGGGTGTGCCCGCCGAAAGGAGTAGATCTCGTGTGAAGAGAAGATTCTTCTCAAACATGATTTGCAAGCAAAAGAAAACCTCAAGAACCTCAAGACCCTCAAGAACCCAAGTTCCTCGTGGACTTTAGAACCAAAGATCATAGTGCATGGTCGTCACTCGAAGCGGAATGGATACTTCGCATGTAGGTGATGAGCATGAGAGAGGCGATGAAGAATTTTTCCCACTAGGAGATTTTTTCGACCCTCCCCCTTCGCCATCTACGCCACAAGTTGTACCAACTGCCATGGAGATGATGGTCAAGTCAATGTTGGACATGATGGCGGCACAACAAGAAGCGAACCGCATTGCGCTGGCACAACAAGAAGCGACTTGCATTACGTTGGAATACGAGCACGAAGAACGAAATGAAAGAAATGCAATATAACAACAAGAAGCGAATCGAGTTGCGTTGGCACAACAAGAAGCAAATCGCCTTGCTTTCGAACGCGAGCGGGATGAACGAAACGAACGAAAAGCAGAAAGGGAGAGCGAGCGAGAGGCTCAAAGAGAGCTACACACTCAAGAATTGCTTCGATAAGTGCTAGCCTCGAAGTCCGACCAGCCAAAGATCGTGGGAGTTCCTCAAGTGGCGCAAGCCACGATGCGGATTCCAACAACCCAGTCACCGAGAAGTTGACTTTCAGTAAGTATGATGGTAAGATGGATGCTACGGTTATTCATTCTTGGTTGCATCAATTTTATGCTTGTTGCGACATCTAAGAAGGCAGGAAATAGCAAAGTTTTGACGACAGCTATGTACCTTGCCGGTGATGCCATCAATTGGTACCACGCATGGCAAGAGGCACAGCTAGCCGCGCACCTAGAGGAAGCCGACGAATTCATGCCCCTTTCCTTCCATTGGGTTGATTTCCAAGACAAGCTCAAGGTGCGGTTTATGCCACCTCAGTACCTCGCACGATTGAAGGACGATTGGCGCGCTCTCAAGCAAAATGGTGTGCCGCTTATGCTTTTTCTAATCGTGTTTTGCAGCTAGGTACCCAATTACGCAAGTCGGATAATGAACGCAAAGAGGCATTCCTTTATGGATTGGACGAGTATATCAAGTACGATGTCGAGGTGCTCGATCCAATCGATCGCAACAAGGCGGTGGCAATTGCATTCACCCAAGAGATGAAGCACAACAAGGGAAAGCCTAAGGAGAACAAGACTTCCACAAGTACTTCGCAGACTTCTCAGAACCCTCAGAACGGTAAGAATGGTAACTCTTCTAACCAATCGTCCAACAGTCTCTCAGAAAAGAATTCTTCCAATGAATCTAAGGGTAAGGGTAACACGATTGCTAAACCTAAGCTTACTCCAGATGAAAAGGTAGCGCAAGGAATTGTTGGAGGATACATCACGTCGGAAGAGCAAAGCACTTATTCTAAGGAAGGTCGTTGTTTTCATTGTCACATTAAGGGTCACATAAAAAGAACACGTCTTAAGCTTGAATCGAATGAATCTAAAGAATCCACTTCCTCTGTCAATCCAATTAATGATAACACGAGTGTGCCCCAAGTTTCTCATGACCCTCCCATTGACGATTCTCTTATTAAATGTTATGGTCGTACGTCGGGGCAGCTTTTTGTCATATTGTTTGACCCAGGTAGTATGCATGATGTGATCAGTCCCTCTCTTGTTGAGAGAGCCCGCCTCGAAGTTAGTCAGCGATCTCCTATCGAGGTCTCTTGCTTTCTTCTCGGTATGGACGCTCTCATCACGGAGGAGTGCCTTGATGTGTTGTTTGCAATTCAAAAAGCTGCCTTCACTCGAAGATTTGTTGTCTCTCCTCTCTCAGGATGTGATATGATTTTGGGCATTTGATGGTTTCGTAATGCTAACTCTCATTGATTGGGAGGATGACACTTTCACTCTCAATGCCAAAAGTGATTCTCCCATTGTCATTCATGGAGAGAACATTGTTCATTCCCTCTCTCTCATTGCTAATATGCAGGACAAGATTCAAAGGATGCAGGAGAAGGAGACTCTCTTAGTCTCTTTTTCTCCGAAGCAGGACACACAGGATTTGCATGATTGTGAGCAACATGATGATTTGATTGACAATGATAAGCATGATGATTTGGGTGATAAAGACAAGCATGATGATTTGCATGATCAAGATGTGATTTCTCACAAGCATGATAAGTTGCATGAAGAAGATGTGATTGTTCCCCAGGGTGCTGTGTTAGTTGATGCTTTTTCTAGCGAAGCTAACCTCGTTGCAGTTTCGATCAATCACGAAGGATCGATCTTGGCTCTCGAGCCTACATCCAAAGAACCCTCATAGGAAGTATTATGTGTTCGCATGATTAATACACACGCATTGTTCGAATGTTTCATTCGTGACCGTTTCCTGTATTTTAGTCAGCATCTTTATGTGATCCCTTTTCCTGAGCCTGACATATTGTATGTTGAGCACGTTTCTCTCATGGATGAGCACGAATGTATGCGGATTTTTCGTGAAAAGCTGAGAAGTATGTATGTCAGGAAGTCACATTTCATGTCTCTTCCTTGGCATGACACAGTTTTCGAACGAGCACATGAGAGTATAAGCACCAAGCGTCGGCATTTCCATTGTGTTTTGCCATGGTTGATTGCTCTAGATCAAAACATATTGCTTCGATCTCATTGTTTGCATGTGTTTGATGAACGGTTTGGCACTCCGTCTCTTTGTTATCTACATGGCATGCACAGTCTTTGAGGAAGACAAGATTTTTTCCATTCACTGTACATGGAATGGGTATGTTCATGTTTTTGTGTTGGAAATGGTTTCAGGAATTTTCAGCCATGGAGATTCTTCAAGGAGGAGGAAGCACGACTCTAGACGAAGTTGAAGCATCGAAGGAGCCACAGAAGACTTTGTGTCGCTTTCGGCGCGGCCCAAAGAAGCAGGCATTGCAGATCTTTATGAAGTTCAAGTACCGCACGACCCACACATCAGAGTGGGCTGGCGAAGAGTCCCTTCCAAGGTTTTGGATGCTATTGACGATCTCCTTGGACGCCATACAGTTCGGTACCAGTACCTCACTTTGAAAAGGAGGGGATGTTACGTGACACATCCAACCCGATGTGTCCGTGGACAAGCTACAACATGTTCAGGGTTCAGTCAGTCCAGTCAGTCTAGATTAGAAGTGATCTGGCACTTTTTATGAATTTATTCGTAGACCTTGCATGCCCAGTCACTTAGCATAGATGCATATCCTCTGGTTGCACACAGCATGATCATCAGTATTCCCATCAGAATCCATCAGAATCAGTCAGGGGATTTTTCGAGTGAGTTCAACCTATTTTCCCTATTTTTGACATTTTTCACTTATTATTTTTAAGTGACTTTCCAACAAAAGTAGCTAGGGCAATTTGGGTAAGAAAATATATAAGCAAACCAAAGCTTGCACTCTTGGGCAGATGAGCAAGGCAACAGGCCTCAGGCAGCAGGTACTCCCCTCTCTCAGCAAGAACCCCTCAAGCACTTGGCGTTTTTGGTTCCACCCTCATCGCCAACATTTCAGCCCTAGCGTTTGTAGCATCGCCAGTCCTTCCTTGCCTTGGCGATTGAGCCATTGCTTGACTGCAACGTCCCCTTGCACCTAGCGTTTCCAGATCAGCCCAAAATGCAGCAGTTTCATCAGCGTTTTTCAGCCCAAACGCAGCAGACCAAATCAGCGTTTTTTCAACATTAAAACGCAGCAGCAGGCCAGCGTTTTCATCAGGCTATTTCAGCGTTTTCAGCAGCATAAAAACGCAGCAAACCAGCGTTTTTCAGAAGTCCGAATCAGCCCCGAAATTCAGTAGATAGCGTTTTGTGGACAGCAATTAGAAGGTTGCAGATTTCAGCCCTTACGTCATCGTCGTCGTCCCCATCGTCGTCACCGACATAGTCACGAGTTGCATCAGTTTTCCATGCATCATTATTGTACCACTTTGTGCAATCCATAGTAGACCACTCTCGCCGACGAGAGTGGGGCCTTCGGAGGAGGGTTTTACAACGTCTCTGGTGTCGTATCTCTCTTCTCTCTATCTCTCACTCTCATACACTTGCACACACAGTGTCCACTCACTTTGTTCGTGATCATAGCACTTCATTAAAAACAGAAGGTTCTCCCTTCCATAAGAACTAAAAGGAACCTTGAGCAAATATGGATCACTCATCTTGAGAAAGTACAACATTCTTTCCGCTGCACCTAACATCCATGCTACCCATAAGGCTTTGCTTTGTTCATACCTTTCTCTAATCTGATCTACAATTTGAATATATCTCATTGTCTATTGGTTTATTTTAGATCGGACACAGAACTGGATAAAACCTTGGTAGCTCATCCTCCTTCATGGGTAGGAACATGAGAATCTGACACAACCTTAATATAATTCAAAACAATCTGATTCTTTTGTTGCATCATTTTTCAAAGGACTCTAGCCAGGTGGAACAAACCTTTTAGGGCTTGTTCCTGCTCTTGAATGGTCATTCTGGTGACCCTGCCTCTGTTGCTAGATGCATTGCTTTTGAGCAAGGCAACTATTGTGTGGTCCAAGACTTGTGTGACAATCTGTAATTTTAGTAGTGTGCTGTCACAAACCGGAGCGCATAACAATATAAAATACATTCGGATAAATAGGATTTATCACTTATTACTGAAGCCAGAGGATATAGAGAGAAATAAATAGAGAGAGAGATAGAGAGTGAGACAGTACTGGGGACCAGAAGATGGGCTGGTCCCCCCCCGTAATAGTATCTTTATTACTGAGGAGAAGTCTATACAAGCACTTGAACCGAACGTATTACCACGCTCGTTCTAGAATAAGACTTGATGGTTCCTGGAAGCCTCAGCTTCCGATTCCTAGGGCAAAACCCTATTCCAAGGAACTTCCGTTCCTTATTCCAATTCCTCGAGAATCAAGGTTCTCGCCTCTGGATCTCACCTTCCAGACTCAGGGCATGGCATCCCTACAACTCTTTTCCAACTCTCTTTCCAGAGTCCTCTTCCCGCAGAACAACTCTGCTTTCCCGGACACGAAGTCCTTACTTTGGAATCCCAACTTCCGGATCACAACTTGAGAGACTACCTCTCTCCGATCCGTGGATCTACTTCCCAAACTCGGGTACGAAACCCTTGGGCTGATCTGGCTCTAGTTCCTCAGAGCGCTTTTCTCCTGCAGAGGCTCATGCCTTCCTCTGCTCCTACTCCCTCACGAAGAGGAAGTACACCTGCAATCAAATACTCAAAGATCAGAACATGAAAATCGTTACCTTCAAAGTCTCGACGCTCGAAACGCAACTCGATTCTCGAAAAGCAATTCCTTGGAAGAGATCTCTCCATAGAAAATCCTCTCTTCCAATCCTACACACAAAAGAGGTGTGTTCTCGTGTTCCTTCTCGTAAATCAGCCCCCGTCTACGACGTTTATGGGCTGAAAACAGAGAAAGACAGCAACTTGTCGCGATGGAAACACGCTTCGTAGGCACTTCTTCGCCAGGGAACTCGCGCACTGGGTCTTGGCGACATCTGGTACACTTGGGGCAGCCATGGGCATCACCAGCAACGTCTTATTTACGGCTGAAATCTGCAGCAGCATCTCCTCCTTGCAAAGATTGGTCCCCTCTGAATGAATGCTTTTATAGCTCCTAGCCACGGGCACGAATAGCTGCTCGCGTAGAGATTGCGGCCGTTTTTTTTTTTTGTTCTGCCCGAAAAAAAGAGAGGGAAAACGTTGGCTGATCTGTTGCCTTATTTATCAGATGGCTGCCTACTTTTTAAGTGGGCGGCCGGCGTATTTTAAAAATAGTCTGAACCTGCCCAAAAACTCAATAAAACCTTATAAGTTAAAAACAATGCTTTCACAGCACTTCCCAGGCGTTCCTGGATGCAATCACACACACAATTGCAATGCAAACATAAACTTCCTCGCGGGAAAACATCTGCTTTCCCGAAAAGCAATCCCGCTTTCTCAAAAAGCATCTGTTTTTCCTCAAAGTTTCCTTTGAACCCATCTTCATTCAAGTGCTTGCTTTTCCTTATGCACAATTCTAACACAGTTCCGAATTTCCTCCCGACTATGGATATTCCCTTTCCGATGCACCCATCACCCACCTTGTGACGCATCAGGAATATCCATCACCTAGTCACTTCCTACCGAACTTACGGTACAATCTCCTTCACGATGCTCTATGTCACCCATCCTATGACGCATGAGAGATGTCCGTTCCCGGATGGTCGGATACTTCTTTCCGATGCTCCCTGTCACCCATCCGATGTGACGGATCAGAAGTACCCGTTCTTGGTGGCCTTACAGATATTCCCGTTCTCAGTGCTCCCGTCATTACTTTGAATGACGCACTAGGAATACTCTGTACTCGGATGTCTCTAGTGAGAAAAACCCTCTCACTTAAAATTCCAATAATTCATTTAGAATTATTTTTCCTTGGTGTTCCAAGCAAGAAAACCCTCTCACTTATAAATCCAATAATTCATTTAGAATTATTTTTTTGTAAGATAAAGCCAATTTAGCAACATCCCTCTCACTTATAAACAATCGTCCTCAACTGTAGAGGTCCAACTGAACTGCCGGGTAGAAACCGGAAAGATTCCAAATCTTGCTCAATGGTGAGTTGAGCTAGTTCTTTCTCAAAAGAGAACTTAAAAATTAAAGTAAACAAAAATTCCAAAATTTAATAATTCAATACTTAGCCTACCGATTCATGTCCTTCCTCTAGTACCTCGAGGACATTCTTCACCAATCATCAAACTTACGAGCCGTGGAAGAACTCGTCATTCGCGTCTTTCCAACAGATCGAACGTTTCTTGATTCGAGAGTCTGTTAATTCAAATCCACCTTCTCAATCCGAGAAGAATAATCCTCCTAGAAATCAATCTAGGTATCTGTCTTTGCGCATAAGCCTGCGCTGTTAGTCTAGAGGGTATTAAACCTCTTGTGTCCTCCCACATAGGGAATGTTCAAGTCATAGAGCATTAAGCGCGATGTCTTTCTTTCACAAACAATGTTTGCGATCACCTTAAAGAAGGTTCTTGTTCCGGGCCGTCGCTCAACGTAGGCGGACGGTTCCAATCCGAAGATTCCTTGTGCACGGCGGCACTTCCTTCCAATCTTTTCCTCCTGCAAGTTATTATCACCAGCAGTGTTTTCTTGACGCCCATTAGCGTCTCTTCCTTGCAGAGGCCATCCTTACAAGCATCTAGGACTCCTCGCAAAATCTTAGGCAAATAAAATTTTAGCCATATCATTTTGTGAACATAAGTTCAAACTCGGCCCACTTAAGGGCGAACACGCTTTAGATTTTAATGATGTTCTCCCATATGTGGTTAAGGTAATTCTTACCATTTTGAAACGTTTGGCGAACTATATTCTTACAAATATACTAGTTCGAATTTATTCCAGCAGCGTGTAAATGCTACTTGACCTGCTCATGGAGAAACATATACCGCAACCAAAAGTTGCTACTCTAATGGTAAAAGCACATAGCGTACTCAATGATCAACGACCAGGAGAAAACCTCTTCTGCGTAGAGAAACTCAAATTCCTTCTACCGTGTGTTATCCATGTACTCAAAAGTGTACATAATAACCATATCTTGTGCAAAAGAGCAAACAAGCGCAATGCACTTTATGATTTCCTCAAAGATGTAACTTTGATTGAAAACCTGTCCTCTCACTTAAAGTTCGAGGGTCTTCTATTCAAGAACTCAGGAGTTAGATTGCATTTCCTCACTCCAAACTTTCTGTGTTCAATGATTCCCGTCCCACTACGGGGATTGGATTCTATGTACACTAAGGTGTACACTTTTAACTTTTATTGCTGACTCTACCATCTGTTGCAAAGTATTTTGCAGATGCGTCTACAAAATTCGGGCAAAAGTCCTTTGTTGAATTTCTTCATCTTTCCTTCCTCAGAGAGGATCGAGAGTGGAGCTACCTTGGCAAGAGTGAACCACTACTTGCTTTGACTCACTCGTGTTCCCATTGGGCAAAACGTTCCCAATCTCCTTAGATGCCTTCCTCAAAGTGTAGAGGAAAAAAAAAATTTGTCCAAAACTTCAGCCTTGAATTGAATCCAAGTCTTGTTGTAAGTTCCTTGCAGAGCTTTGGTACACCACCAAGTACTTGCAATCCCCTTGAGGTGTTTAATCACATGCCTCATCTTCGACGCTTTTTCAGAAATTGCCGTTTGCAAAGGCAACTTCAAACTTGTCGAATCAAAGCGGTAGCTTTCGGGGCATCTTCCCTTCCGTCAAAAGTATCAAACTTGACTGGAAGTGTTCCTAGGTCTAGAGACCTTCTTCATATCCTTCCCGGAATGACGGGATTTCATGGCTATAGTTCGGGATTGACGTTCATGGATATTTTCTGGATTCTGAAGAATCTCGAGCATTCCGCTCCTTGGATTCTCTAGGTTCTTGAGCATCATGCTCTTGTCGCCTTCTCAGAGAATCCCAAGCCTTGTGTCGACTTCTTGCAGAGAGAAAAAAATTTCCAACTCTGCGAGCTTTTCCTTGCAGGACTTAGGGTTTCGCCTGCTTACTTCTCTCTTGGCTTGTCATGGCTTCTTCCCGTATCTTCCTAGAGTCGTCCTCCTTTACTGTCATGCTCTGATACCACTGTCACAAACGGGAGCGCATAACAATATAAAATACATTCGGATAAATAGGATTTATCACTTATTACTGAAGCCAGAGAATATAGAGAGAAATAAATAGAGAGAGAGGTAGAGAGTGAGACAGTATTGGGACTAGAAGATAGGCTGGTCCCCCCCCGTGATAGTATCTTTATTACTGAGGAGAAGTCTATACAAGCACTTGAACCGAACGTATTACCACGTTCGTTCTAGAATAAGACTTGATGGTTCCTGGAAGCCTCAGCTTCCGATTCCTAGGGCAAAACCCTATTCCAAGGAACTTTCGTTCCTTATTCCATTTCCTCGAGAATCAAGGTTCTCGCCTCTGGATCTCACCTTCCAGACTCGAGGCATGGCATCCCTGCAACTCTTTTCCAACTCTCTTTCCAGAGTCCTCTTCCCGCAGAACAACTCTGCTTTCCCGGACACGAAGTCCTTACTTGGGAATCCCAACTTCCGGATCACAACTTGAGAGACTACCTCTCTCCGATCCGTGGATCTACTTCCCAAACTCGGGTACGAAACCCTTGGGCTGATCTGGCTCTAGTTCCTCAGAGCGCTTTTCTCCTGCAGAGGCTCATGCCTTCCTCTGCTCCTACTCCCTCACGAAGAGGAAGTACACCTGCAATCAAATACTCAAAGATCAGAACATGAAAATCGTTACCTTCAAAGTCTCGACGCTCGAAACGCAACTCGATTCTCGAAAAGCAATTCCTTGGAAGAGATCTCTCCATAGAAAATCCTCTCTTCCAATCCTACACACAAAAGAGGTGTGTTCTCGTGTTCCTTCTCGTAAATCAGCCCCCGTCTACGACGTTTATGGGCTGAAAACAGAGAAAGACAGCAACTTGTCGCGATGGAAACACGCTTCGTAGGCACTTCTTCGCCAGGGAACTCGCGCACTGGGTCTTGGCGACATCTGGTACACTTGGGGCAGCCATGGGCATCACCAGCAACGTCTTATTTACGGCTGAAATCTGCAGCAGCATCTCCTTCTTGCAAAGATTGGTCCTCCCCTCTGAATGAATGCTTTTATAGCTCCTAGCCACGGGCACGAATAGCTGCTCGCGTAGAGATCGCGGCCGTTTTTTTTTTTTTTAAAAATATATTTTTTTTTGTTCTGCTCGAAAAAAAGAGGGAAAACGTTGGCTGATCTTTGCCTTATTTATAAGATGACTGTCTACTTTTTAAGTGGGCGGCCGGCGTATTTTAAAAATAGTCTGAAGCTGCCCAAAAACTCAATAAAACGTTATAAGTTAAAAACAATGCTATCACCCCCCAGGCGTCCCTGGATGCAATCACATGCACAGTTGCAATGCAGACATAGACTTCCTCGCGGGAAAGCATCTGCTTTCCCGAAAAGCAATCCTGCTTTCTCAAAAAGCATCTGTTTTTCCTCAAAGTTTCCTCTGAACCCATCTTCATTCAAGTGCTTGCTTTTCCTTATGCACAATTCTAACACAGTTCTGAATTTTCTCTCGACTATGGATATTCCCTTTCTGATGCACCCGTCACCCACCTTGTGACACATCAGGAATACCCATCACCTAGTCACTTCCTACCGAACTTACGGTACAATCTCCTTCACGATGCTCTATGTCACCCATCCTATGACGCATGAGAGATGTCCGTTCCCGGATGGTTGGATACTTCTTTCCGATGCTCCCTGTCACCCATCCGATGTGACGGATCAGAAGTACCCGTTCTTGGTGGCCTTACAGATATTCCCGTTCTCAGTGCTCCCGTCATTACTTTGAATGACGCACTAGGAATACTCTGTACTCGGATGTCTCTAGTGAGAAAAGCCCTCTCACTTAAAATTCCAATAATTCATTTAGAATTATTTTTCCTTGGTGTTCCAAGCGAGAAAACCCTCACTTATAAATTTAATAATTCATTTAGAATTATTTTTTTGTAAGATAAAGCCAATTTAGCAACAGGTAGATATACTTGTCTAGGACATACTTTTTCATGATAGTGTGTACCTCGTATAAGCTTTCTATCACTACCTGCTTCTGGTCTATCATGGACCTCTTCTCTTTCAGTTCTTTGTTGAGATTCCATTTTTCAACATTTAGGTTTACATTGACCATCTTCGCTTGTTCATTTTGATCTTGCAACTCTTTATTAGTCTTGGTATTGTCATTGAGGGTTTCCTATTCTTACTGTCGTTGGAGACGATCTATATCTAAGCTTTGAATGGTGGCTTGAACTTCCATCATTTTGCCTACAACATTAACAATCGCATTGTGGCCTGGATCATGGCTGTCGCAAACTGGTGACGTGGCTGGCCCTACAATGGGGCAGCAGAGCATACACACACACCCTCCCCGGTTGGCTGCACCTGGAATTCACGCTGCAAGTGCTGACGTAGCAGTGTACGGCAGACTCGGATTTTGCGATGCCATTTCCGCTAACAGGCTGACGTGGCTGAGCGTATGAAATTCCGTGATTTACGGGCAGCTGTACGGAGATTTGCTTTACGCAAGGAAAAAAGCCTACGCAAGGGAAATTGACAGTTTTTGGAATAGTTGCATTTTGAAGCTTTTCGGGCTCTGCTTTTAGCATCCCTTGTAACCTATATAATGAACCCAAGGGGGCGCCCTCTGCAGAGCATCTGGACGCAGAGTCTGAGAGGGAGCTCCCGTGGGAGTTGTACTTGGCTCAAAGATTAATATAAAAGGAAATACCGAAAGGGGCGCCAGTCTTTGGGGCCAATACCTCTTGGCACGGAACTCCGCCGGGCCGTGTCGCATCAATTGTGAATATGTGAATTGTTTTGAAGTGAACCTCTGCTGTGTCGCGGTAGAATCTTGAGATGGAGTGTCCCAAGTTTGTTATAGTGGTATCCGAGTGCAGAAAGATTCTTCTTCTACGAAGGGTCCGATCCTTTTTATAGCGCACATAGATTTTGGGAAAGTATCCGCGTGTCCCGACCCCGGACTTATTAGCCACTCCCACCCTTCATACATCGCGCGCGGTCCCGTCTTCATCGCTCTGTCTTATAGGGCATAAAGCCAATTAAAATCCCAAATTAGACATGGGTTCTGGTGAAGAATCTAACAGAGATGACGCCTCTCAGTGGAAAGGCAAAGAAAAGTTGAAGATCCGGCGTGGGAACTGAAGAAAAGAATGAAGATTTGGGCAAATGTTTTTCGGACAAGTTTGCCAGAAAAGGAGTACAAAGGTCAACTGCAGATTGGCACATGTGTGAACAGATTGATTAAGTACTCCAAGGACGGTGATACACGTGAAGAATTATCCGATTGATAATTATTACTCGAGATGGCGTGTGGCCATTGCTTCTCCTCTCAGGTAGGGAGTAAAGCCGAAAAGATAGACGAGTGCAGAAAAGCAGAACCTGTACTCACAGAAAGACATGAACAAGCGAAGCAAAATGCAAAGTTTCGGAAACGGCAAGAAAAAGGCAAAGAAGCCTAGATTTCGCCCAGTTTCTGACAGTTCTACCGAGGACTCATCCTCAGATACTTCGGACTTCGACGATCACATGTTTTATGCAAAGAAGAAACATTTTTATAAAGCTTACCAATATGACTTCTTGGAAGATAAAAGCAAGAAAGTCAAAGAATTTAACGAAGGTGGACAGTCGATTTGAATCCTTTTCTAGGTTTCGTGATGCTCGAACGTGGTGGTCCACTCTTCTACTAAGAAAGGAAGCTCCGGTTAAATGGTTGAAATTCAAACGGCTTTTTATTTCTTCTTGGTTGACTCGGGAGTACGAACGAGATATATGAAACGCTTGGAATCATCTTCGGATGACCAAGGGAGATTCTTTGGACGTTGATTGCGAGAGATTTTGGAGCTCTTTTCTACCATCTTCTTCATTTACGAAGGTCTTATTTAAGGAATAGATTGAGCGGTTTTGCTGCGGAGTTCCTACAGAGATCCGAGACTATTGCTTGAAACAAAAGTCGAATTCTATTCAAGAATTGATGGGTCATGAGAAACGGGGTTTTGCCATACACTCGGGTAATCTGACTTACCCCACTGATGAGATCTCGACTAAGAGAACTCAACATACTTCTAATAATGAAAGTAGAAAGAGAAAGAGCTCCCAGAACAAGGAAAAGAAAGATACACGTCCCCGACAGACTCTTAGAGAAAAGTTTATCTATCTCAAAGAGGGGAAGTGTTTTGGATGCGGGGAACATGGGCACATCTCCGCAAAGTGCCCCAAAAAGGCACAACAAGAACAGATTGAAGACAGGCCAGAGAGTTCTAGAGCAACAGAGGAATGTGGCAGAAAAGGCGGATGAAAACAGAACTGGTACCACATTACGTGGAGCCCGAACCAAATCAGATGGATGAAACTACAAACTTTGCCACTGTGAGGTCCCCACCCCGTCGTCTCAATGACGGATCTGATGGTAAACTTGGTGGCCACTAGATCTATAGCGGAAGCAAACAAAGTGGTTCAGGGTTCATCTAGCGGACGATCTCTCATCACAAAGTGAGTCGAGTTCGAGCCTACTAGCAACGAGATATAGCTCCACCTCGCAGGGAAAGCGTGATTAACTTATCTAGCGATCCTAAGACCCACCTTCCAAGAGGAGAGAAATCTCGAGTGTCTTTTTCCCCATGTTTTAGAGGCACGTACACTTGAAACTTCGCCGCTTTAGGGGCAATGAGTATTACTAGTGTCGATCTATAACACTATGGGGACGGAGAGTTCCCGACCAATCGGGACCACCCTTCTCATAGGCATTGGCAACGTGAGCCAAGCCCCCTTTTTCCACCCCCACACTCTCACTTCCTTGTGTGTCCTAATTACTACCACGATGGTTGTTAAACATATAAGTTCCTTGATTAGATTCCAATTCATAAGGTTCGTTAAGACAACCCTTCAACCAGTATTGGAAAGCGGCACCAAGACAGAGTTCTAGTAAAAATTCTACTCAAACTTATTCATTAAAATTCCAATGTTCTGGAGGTACAACATCCCCCCTCCAGCGAGAGTTTACTCGTCCCGTTGTCACCTAGCTGTCCATACAACTAGGTATGTCCACCGCATAGAAAGCACGACATGGACATTCCCACCGCATAGAAAGCAAGACGTGGGTTCCCACCGCATAGAAAGCAAGTCGTGGGTATCCACCGCTTAACCAACAGTCGTGGATTCAAGAGTCCTTAACCAGGAACTCTGGCCCCTGCGATCAAGAGGGGGTTCAGGCCTAGTTCAACATTGGAAATAGAATGAACATGCCGAGTTAAATTTTCCCTAGCAAACATTCTTTCCTATTTCAAACAGTATATCCATCAACTATTCTTTCCTACTTAGACTTTAATATACAATTGAATTCAAATGCCGAGGTTTCCGTCGGATTTCTCCAACATGTTTAGGGATATGTTCTTTCTTAACTTATCGGATGCAATGTTAAATTAAACAACTTGAATGAAAATGTGACCTACCTCCTCCACTTCCTCGTCAGTGGTCCGTGAAATGGCCGGTACATGGTCGTCTATGGGAGCTTTTCGCTTTCCGTTCACGTTGCATGTCCCTGCCTCGCGATTGTGTGCACCACCGAAGCGAGTTCTCTTTACCGGGGCCATTTTATACTCACTACTTAATTGACAAACTTGGAGAAAAGAACTAATGTCCGAAAGTACCATAACAATCAAGATGACAGATTAGAATCACTGAACGATTCATTCTATACGAGAGGGTTAGATTTCTTTCAAGACCTAGTATTTTATGGATAGTACCCCGGTTGTCTTATGAGAATTGGCTCTAAGACTAAATACTTGGCCTAGGTAATTAAGAATTTCAGAATTTTACTAATCAAGTTACTAGAGGGGTGAATTAGACGTGCTCAATCACCTTCCTAGTGTAAGTAGAGAGATGCAGAATTTTCATATGCATAGGTGAGAGAATTCTTCTTTCTTAGTGGATTAATGACGGATTAATTTTCCTTAATTACATCCTAATCTATGAACAGATTGAATCTAAGTTAGTTACTCAAGCATTATGTGGTAATAGGATGAAAATGACCAATCCCACATCATTATCTGCTTGACAATTATTTACTATAATGACTAGCGGGAGATATCTGCTTACTAATCATGCATTAATCTATAATTAGGAGAGATTAATTTCTTGCATAATTAGCTATAAGATTAAGAATTGTATAATAGACTATTGATATGGAGAATTAGAGAGCAACTATTGAGAAATATAGCTATAATTAAGCATAATAGTTACGAGATCAAGAGAATAGTAGAGAGATTTGTAAAAAAATATAATTAAATTGATATTACCTTGATTAGGGGCTGAATTTCTACTCGAAATTATGATCCAATGGAGTTCTCAAGACGAGAATGGGGCAGCACTTCCCACCTTTGCTTCTTCTCCAAAAACTATATGTGCCGGCAGCACCTCCCTAAGGTGTGTGTGTAAGTGTGTGTGTGTTTACTGAGTGGGTGTTTGAGTATGTGTGTGTGTGTGTGTGTGTGTGTGTGTGTGTGTGAGCACACTCTTAAATAGGCCCCTCCAAGCTGAAAATCGATCCATATTGCTATAAGCATCTGAATGAGCACTCACTTCATGCATGGCAAGTCCAATTACATGCCTACCAAGTGTCCAATTAGCTAGTCTAAGTGACTCTCACACTCTCTCTCAAGTTTGGCAACTCTCCCACAACTCCCAAAAGAAGAGAGGGCGCCCCCTAGCTGCTAAAGCAAGCTCTGAGTGGCCTGGAACTTGTTCGTGCACAGCCTCGAGCCCCGATGCCTCCCCGCTCAACCCTAGGGAAAATTGGTTTTAGGCTAAAACGGGTTATACGAGTCGGAATTTAATGCCGTAAATTGCTATACTAAGCTCTAACTAAGGTGTATCTGTCCGAATACCTGTCATATTTAGCAACCCCCCGGGTCCGAAAATGCAGTTTTTTCAAATTCGAGGCACGGGTGTAGTTTTTCGAGACGGTCAAAACTAGACGGGTCGGGTGACGAAAAACTTACTATTTTTGGAAATTTTTTCACAAAAATTATTTTAATTCACATTTTGAAGCTTTATAACATTTTAAACATCATGGCATTGTTAGAATTTGGAAAACTGTTCAAAATAGTAACTTTTTCCATTATGTCATTCCATGGTACAAGGGTGCTCTTTCTGGTCGGGGTCAGAGACCTTACAGCCACACCTAGGGCAAAGTGAAAGAACATGAAGCCCTCATTTTCTTTGATGGAGGAGCCAAGGCCAACTTCTTTTCACTTGAATTGGCGGCTCGATTTGGAATTACACCCGACAGGCTGAGGCCACAGGCAGAGATAGTTCTAGTGGCACCCGGATGGGATGATATCATTACATCGATCATTGGCAAACTTCGTTTGCAATGTCAGGGGTGTTTAGGGCACGAGGACTTCTACGTAATGCCCTTTGGAGGTTGTGACGTTCTCCTCGAAATCCCTTGGTACCAAAAGAACAATGCTGTGGTTGACTATCGAGCTGAGAAAGCGACTTTGACAAATGAAGGGCACAGAGATTGTACTTAATAAAATTCAGCTTCTTTCCTTGATTTTTTGGAGAGAACTGAATGATGATTAAAGGTCGAATATGTTTTGACCTTGATAAAGAACGCCATAATTTTCTCCACACTCATGCTGATTGCTTTTTAGAGGGCCTGTCAGGCGAGTTGCCACCAGCTTGTCCTTAGGATCATACCATTGATATGATACCTAGAAGCACACCACCGAACCAGTCACCTTACCGTGTGAGCCGAGCCCAGAATGAATAGATTATGAACCAAGTGAAAGACCTCTTGGAAAAGGGTCTTATCCAGCCGAGTACTTCACCTTACTACTCTCCATTGTTGTTGGTTTTAACGAAAGACGGATCTTGGAGAATGTGCATCGATTATGGAGCTCTCAATAAAATCACCATCAAGAACAGATTTCCGATTCCTAGGATCGATGATATTCTTGATCGACTACAGGGATCCTCGTGTTTCAGTAGGATCCATTTGTAGAGTGGATATCATCAGATCCGAATTGCGTCGGGAGATGTCTACAAGACAGCTTTACGGACGACCTTTGGTTTATTTGAACTTTTGGTGATGCCTTTTGGTCTTACGAATGCTCCAGCGACTTTTAACCGAATGATTGACAGGATTTTCAGAGAGTACAGATTATTTGTTGACACTTTCTTTGACGACATTATTGCCTTCTACAAGGATGAGGCAGAACATAGAGAACATCTGCTATAGGTCTTTCAAGCATTACGACTCACGAGATCACAAGTTGGTGATTAATGCAAAGAAAAGTAAAGTTTTCCTACTAGAGATACACTTTTTGCGACACATCGTCTCAGCAGTAGGAGTGCAGATGGACCTGGCCAAGATTGAGACTATACGTGATTGGCCCGATTTGAAGAATGTCCATGAAGTTAGAAGCTTCTTGAGCTTATGTTCTTACTACCGGCGGTTCAATATTAAAGTTTTGCAGAGGTTGCTTCCCCTTTCATATGTTGACACAGAAAGGAGTCCCTTTCTCGTGGGGATCGTCAGTGGTGACTGCCTTTCAGACATTGAAAGAGAAATTGACTATAGGACCAGCAGGGTTGTTCTCGTCCGTCGGACGGAACGAGGCGTACGGTCAAGGCGTTCGTTGCGTCCGATGGTTTTTTAGTACGTTTGACCAGTTTTCTAGTCCATTGACTGAGGTTTTTTTTGGGATGTTTTTGGGTTACCTTTTGGCATAAAATCCCTCCCACCTAGCCTAGGATCCCCCCCCCCCCCCCCCCCCCCCCCCCCCCCACATGCTTTGAGCCTCCTCTCTCTCTCTCTCTCTCTCTCACTCACACACACACACACGAGCTACATGGATACCCACCTGTCTCATGATTTGAGATGTGCTATTGGTCAGATTCGTACATCCTCACACAAGTTGGAAATTGAATTTGACAGATTTAGGGGAATTCCACCTGAGAGCAGAATTTGCAAGTTATGCGGAATGGAGCCGGAGACAGAATTACAGTACATATGCCATTGCACCGTATACTATGAGATACATGGGCGTTTCCATTGCCTATTTAAAGAAGGCTTTGGACCTCTAGATAGAGTCATGCAATACCAAGATCAAAGATGCTTAGGCTTGTACCTACTGGAACTACATCAGCGCAGGGATAATCTAATGAGAAGACAAAGAGCACTACAGCCTCAGAGCCAGATCACAAATTTCTTCGGATCGAGAGAAGCAGGAGTGGAAGGAGAAGCAAGAGGCCAGCAACCAGCACAAAGGAGTACCCACATTCATACCAAAGGCACCCTCATTGACAAGGCGATTGAGCTTAGGAAATCAAGACGACCACGACGGAGATGCAGAAGCACACTTCATCGGAGGAGACTACAACAAAGGATTAGAAGCATTCTAGCCAGACACCCAGAATGCTCCTAAGAAGTTTATTTAATACTTTGTATTTAGTTTTTCACATTTATTTTCACACTTTCACACTTTTCACACTTTAGTACTAAGGTACCCAGACATTGTAACAGATTCACCACTTTTATATCAGTTTGGTCTCATAGGTCATTCTGGCCTTTTGAAGACGTTAATATAACATTTCATTTCATTTCATTTCTCTCTCTCTCTCTCTCTCTCTCTCTCACACACACACACACACACACACACACACACACACACACACACACACACATTGCTTTCGATTCCATTAGACTCCTCTCTCTCCCTCTCCCTTTTCCTCTCTCTCATTGCTTGATTGTCTCATTGTCTCATTGCCCATTGTGTCTCATTGTCTTGATTCTCAACATAGTAACAGGGAATGGCCGTTTTCAGGTCTCCGTTTCCCATTCCCATTCCAAGTTCCCGTTCCAAATACCTGTTTCGTGTTTCGAACGTGAGTACCCGTAACAGGGAATGGCGTTTTGTTCCGTGTTCCCGTTTCGCGTTCCCGTTCCGGTTTCCCGTTCCTGGTAACTATGATTCTCAACTCGAGTGTCGGCACTTGGCACTTGCAAGTTGCCTTCTTGTCCAATGTGATAATCAATTGTCTAATTGTCCTAAGTCTAAAATCTAGGGTTAAGAATTGCATGTTTTTATTTTTGAACGTACGTAACCATGTCGTATGACATAAAATTTTCTAGTTCAATGAGTACCGTACGTCTTCGTACGTGACCGTACGAGACCACCCTGAGGACCAGTTTTGACTTTGCCGGATTTGCAGGTCATTTGAAGTATATTCTGATGCTTGTGGTCGTAGTCTGGGTGTGGTCTTAATGCAAGAAGGCCATGTCATTGCCTATGAGAGCCGATTGTCTTCCAGGTCGGAATTGACAACACAGATATATGAGAGAGAGCTTTTGGCAGTTATCCATGCTCTTACTCAGTGGCGACATTACCTACTCGGAGCCGATTTTACGGTCTTCACAGATCATCAGAGTTTACACTACTTGTCACAGAAGCAGCTATCGGAAAAGCAGATGCGGTGGGCAAACATCTTGTCACAGTTTCACTTCCAGATTGTCCATGTGTAGGGACATAAGAATTTGGTGGCAGATGCGTTGTCTCGGAAGCCGTTGGTTCTGGCTATTTTCGCGATACACTATAGAAGCTTCGAGGATATGGTCGATCAGTATGCCACAGATCTAGATTTTGCAGATGTATTCAATCGAATACAGAATGGGGAGGTAGTAGCGAGATATTCCATTCGGGATGGCTACTTGATGAAGAAAACGATGTTGTGCGTTACACAGCCGTTGAGGGAAAAGGTTTTAACTGTCCACCATTTACGGGTCACCGCGGCATTGCTACCACCTTGAAAGGTGTGGAGAGATACTTATTTTGGCCGAGACTCAAGAAGGACGTGGATGATTTTGTACGCAGTTGCTTGGAATGCCAGAAGGTCAAGTTTGACAGGCATAAAGCACAGGGATTGTTACAGCCTTTACCCATACCCACTCGTCCCTAGGAAGGTATTGCAATGGATTTTATTTTTGATCTCCCGAAAACACAGAGTGGGCATAATGGTATTTGGACTGTTATTGACAGATTTAGCATGCAAGCTCATTTCATTCCAGTGAAGAAAACAGTCAAGCCGGATCACTTAGCGAGACCGTTTATTGCCCAGATATTCAGATTACATGGCATGCATGAGACAATTGTCCCCGATAGAGACCCCAGATTCACGAGTTTGTTTTGGAAGGCTATTTGGGTGAACATTGACACACGGTTGCAATTCTCGTCATCTTTCCACCTGCAGACAGAGAGGCAATCTGAGATTGCAAATTCAATCGTACTAGATTTGTTGAAGTCTTCTTCTTTGGATCAGAAGACTACATGGGAAAAGTATTTTGCCCTTGGTGGAATTTGCCTACAATAACACGATTCACTCTTTGATGGGGAAGGCGCCATTTGAGATTATTGAATTTGCTACGAAGGTTCCACCCTTTCTTAGCACGAAAGATAAGATTTTTGAAGTCGACCAGTTCACGAGGGACTTGGACTTGGTCCGGGAGGCTTTAGAGAAATCTCAAGAAAGACATAAGAAGGCAATAGATCGACATCATCGCGATTTGAAATTAAAGGAGAACGATTCGGTGGGTGCTCTTACATTTTGAGAAGGCACGCTTGAGAAAGAAAAAGGGAAAGGAGCGGCTTTTTTTCAAATCTTAGCATGAGATACTATGGACCGTTCATGTGAGTCTCTTGAAGCCTTTTATAGGCAATGTGCCCGATAATGGGGAGCCTGATGAGCAACCCAAAGTGGAGGAAAACGAGGAAATATTCGTTCCAAAACAGATATTGGCACACAAAGATAGAAAGATAAAAGGTAAAGTGATAAGACAGTTCTTGGTTAAATTCAAGAACTATCCCGCATTATATGCGAAGTGGATGGAGGAGGAGGACCTGACAGATACTGCTCAGATTGTGAATCTTTACCTTGAAGCATTCGGTTTAGCATAGTCTATTCCGATAGAACCCCGATCTCAGCTTGGGCGCAATTTGGTGCAGCGGGTATGCACAAGAGAGGAGTCACTCCGCTGCTTTGTCAACAGATTGCCCCGATTTTTTGATACTAAAGTCACTGATGTCTCTATTGAGTTTCAGGGATACTGTGGGTTGACAGTATTCTGTTGTATGACTTTATGAACTGGAGTTCCCGATAATATGATACTGATTTGTACTTGACTTGTTTAAGTGCAGGAACTGATAGACTAAATGACTGCAGCATTTTGGTCTAATACGATCTCGATAGACATGATTGCAATAAGGATTAGTTAATCGGACATCTATGAGGTCCCGACTGGATCTAGATGCGATTGCTAAATACGTTGCCGATTAATCATGGTCTGAGATCCAAATGAATTTTTGAATGTGATTTGTCATGTGATGTCCTGATGTTCTATGATGTGACTGTCGATTGGTACATGTGCTAGATGTGTATTCCTAGTGCGTCGGTACTAACAGTCAGTGTCTCCTAAGACAGTTTATGGCTTCTGTTTGTTTGCAGGCGTAATCGAGGGCGATTACAATGCTTTCAAGAGGGGGTATATCATAAACTGGTGATGTGGCTGGCCCTATAGTGGGGCAGCAGAGCATACACACACCCTCCCCGGTTGGCAGCACCCGAAATTCACGCTTCAAGTGCTGACGTGGCAGTGTAAGGGAGACCTGGATTTTGCGGCGCCATTTCCGCTGACAAGCTGACGTGGCTGAGCGTACGGAATTTCGTGATTTACGGGCAGTTGTACGGAGATTTGCTTTACACAAGGGAAAAAGCCTACGCAAGGGAAATTGGCAGCTTTTGGAATAGTTGCTTTGTTTTAAGATGTTTTTAGAATTGGAAGCTTTTGGGACTCTGCTTTTAGCATCCCTTGTAACCTTTATAATGAACCCAAGGACGCAGAGTCTGAGAGCGAGCACCTGCGGGAGTTGCAAGGTTGCATCCGTACAATACGCTACAGTCGTACGGTACGGTTCCGTGCGTACGGATAGGTAGTGTATGGTTTTTTTTTTGTTTTTTTGTTTTTTTTCCTTCTCCCACAATTTCTCTTTGTTTTTTTTTTTAGGGACATCTTGCCATTAGTATCTAGATTTTAGACGTATTCAATCGAATACAGAATGGGGAGGTAGTAGCGGGATATTCCATTTGGGATGGCTACTTGATGAAGAAAACGTTGTTGTGCGTTACACAGCCGTTGAGATTGTTTTGAGGAACCAGATTGAAGCAGTATCTAATGGATGTTTGAAGTAGTATCTATGTCTAGACTCTATGTAGTTCCTAGTATGTCTAGGCTGAAAAAGGGCCAAGGCTAAAGTCACTATTCTTTTCGTTGTTACAAATGTTACGTACTGGTTACGTACCATAAAGGCCGATCCGTACAAAAGTACGTACCTGACGTGCTGATTACGTACCGTACACTCTGTACCTTTCCACCTTGGGGAGTTGTACTTTGCTCAAAGATGAATATAAAAAGAAATACCGAAAGGGGCGCTAGTCTTTGGGGCCAATACCTCTTGGCACGGAACTCCGCCGGGCCGTGTTGCATCAATTGTGAATTTTGTGAACTGTTTTGAAGTGAATCTTGACTTGGAGTGTCCAAGTTTGTTACAATGGCTATCCAACCATCTATGATGGTGTCCATGTCTTGACTCGTAGCCATTTGTGATGGTGTCCACTTCTTGACTCGTAGTCTCATATTTGATTATTGGTACATTGTGTGGGATAATCATGCTTCGTGTAGTGTCAATGATCAGATTCCCAACCATTGGTTGCTTTTTTAGAGGTTGGAGCTCATTGAGGACTTTTTTCACTACAGTTGTGATGACAATGGTCGATTGCTTAAGACTGGTATGTCCAAATGTCTCCGGCGTTTCATTTGTCTGGGTTGGACTTCTTTGCAAATCAATAGCCGTTTATGGGATAGTACTATGGCCATGGCTACTAATGTTCCTTTAGCTTGTGCAGTTGTCACGCCAGACATTTTCTCCTCAGATGCTCTTATTGTTTTCTTGGTCTTGGCAATTTGTTGGTCCTAGTATTCCTTTGAAAACCTCTATCTTACTAGCTTTTTGAGATTTTCAGCCCATGCTTCTTCATGGCCGGTGTAGACTGATCAAGTTTCCCTTTCAGTCCTGTGAGTGAAGTGATTTCAATCACTTCAGATTATCATGATTTACAATCTCTTCCAGAGATGTACCCCATAGATCCTTGCTTTTCTTCTGTTTGAAAATGATGGACTTAGTAACTTGTAGCAGGTGAAAATTCACTATGGCCTACATAGAAAGTGATGCCAGTACTTTAACACAGGTCTAAAAAATACTTGTCTCCACAATACTTGTAGCGATCTAGAAATAGCGAAAACTTGTCACCACTTGTGGCCACAATATGTGTACATATATCCAAACGCTTGTTCAACACTACTATACAGTATTTGTGAACACTGCAGTAGAAACTTAGATGTCTACATCTATGGGTGGTGGTGCATGGCCAATCTTAGTTGGTAGAGTGATTTGTCCGGTGAATTCCGTTAACGAATGTGACCTCAACTTGCTAACTAGTTACATGAAGGATTCTCTTCGTGGCCAACTTCTTAAGGGACTATGACCATGGAAGTTTGAGGCAATAACAAGTCGTGATGCCCTTCGATTTCCGGGCCGTATACACATCACACTAATGAATTCAACGACTTTACCACCTAGGCCGACAAGCCCGGGTAATCTTTTCGTGATGGGATAGATCATTGCAATTATTGATCTTCAACGAGGAATTCCTAGTAAGCACGAGTCATGAGCTTGCGTTGCCTACATCCCTACCCTTTGTTCCGTCGTTCCTACCGATTGAATGCTCTCGTGAAGTTTTCAAATCGCGACAACGAACCGCCAGTGACATTGTGAGAAGCTAATTAAGCCTTATCATTTAGAGGAAGGAGAAGTCATAACAAGGTTTTCGAATCTATGGAAGGATCATTGACACACATCGTGTCAAACATGTGAATCGTACTTAAAACGTAGGGAAACAGGCTGCGCCCAAAGACGCGATCGCCCCTGCCTCGCCCTAGCTCCAAAGCTGAGAGACCGTGAGTGAGGCGTCCCATCTGACGGTCGCACGGCGGGGCGCAGAGGATGGACCTCCCCCTCGCCAAGAGACCGTGGGTGAGGCGTTGGGCCGGGGTTGTTTGACGGTCACGGAGTGGGGCGCCGGGGAGGGGTGCCTCCCTCTCGGTGCCCGCCACATCAACGTCCCTCCTCCGTGCCGAAAGGTACGGGGCCGCTAGATAAACCTTATGCCACCCTTCCCAAGGTAGCATGGGGCGCACACTGGACAATCTATAATGGATTGAGATGGCTCTCTTCGGGGCATCATATACTCTAAAGCAAACGACTCTCAACAATACATATCTTGACTCTTGTGTCGATGAACGGACGGAGGGCGGTGCGGTGGCTGTGGCCAGCCGAGTACACTACCATGGGGGTAACGACTGCGGGGCGAGGGAAGTGTCGCGGTTGGTTGAAATGCATTGATGGCACGGTGTGACGACTTCACCGCAAGGGTGGTTACGCTCCCAAAGAGGTACGTACGTCCTCCACGGAGAGTGGCTTGTGCGAACGGGGCGCGTTGGTGCCCTTGCATCGAGAAATGAGGAGCACCGAATGAGGACGACAAGCCGAGAGCAACGAGAACTAGTGATGGATGGGTTTAATGACGAGCAGGTGAGACTAGCAGGCTTCAATAGAGAAAGGAGCTTTGAGAGACGATTATGGTGTAGCACCTACAATGACTGCAACTTGAAGATGATGACATGTGAGCTTTGGGGGATTGTGTGTAGGTCCAGCAAGGCAAGGATAGGTAAGTCAATGGCAATCTTTCTCTCAAAGGGGGAAAGGAGGACACTTGTACAAATGCTACAATTAAATAATTAAGATCTTTCTCTCAAAAGGGAAAAGGAGAACACTTGTCCAAATACTACACCCCTTGCTTGTTATGACTAGAGCCATTCATTGGCTAGCCCAAGGCTTGAGCAAATAGCCTTGTAGCAAGAGTAAAATAGCAAAATCGAATCCTATCTCTCTCTCATATACTCCACAAGTGGGCCACACACACACTCCCACATTGTGTGTTGTGCACATAAGTCATCTCCTTTTCCAAACTGGAGAAGTGGAGAGCCTACACCAATACCCCTTGGCTATGGAATGCAAATCCAACCAAGAGTTATAGTCAAAGAAATGCTTATCGATCTCTCCAGCTAATTGTCTCTATGCTAAGCTATGCTCTAAGAGTGATTATATGTGAGGAGACTTCTTCTTTCTCATAGAGATACATCTTCTTCTCTTCATCTTCCTCACTCCCTGCTACCTCTCTCCACCTTTGATGGTGTTTTAGGTCTTGGGATTGAGTCTGGGGATAAGTTCTTGTTTATTACAAGTAGACTAATTGTTGTTTTAAGCATAAGTTTGGTGCATGAAGCTTTCCATCTTCATGGCACCAAAGAGGTATTAAGGAACACAAAGATTGTATTGTACCAATTCTCTCTTCATGGGAGAACCTATAATACAAAAGCCTATTGGAGGGGGGACCAACTCCAAGTAAATCTTGTCCTCAACTGTTGTCAATCTCTCTCTCTCTCTCTCTCTCTCTCTCTCTCTCTCTCTCTCTCTCTCTTGCAAATTATTGCTCATGCCATGTTAATTAGAAATGTGCAAATTTTTGCTATCTCCAACCTAGCACTCTCTGTTTCTTCATTAGAAACCTTCTTAATGAAATGCTCACTATGGCTAATCTATTTCCGCTACATTCAAAGTTATTAGCTTAATTTCGTTACATTGGTATCAAAGCTATTGGTTTATCTTTTCTTTGCTTAAGAAGAGAGATCCTTAAGTTGTTCACGATGTGGAGGCTTGAGTGCTAATTTTCAAGAGCTAAGAGGAGTAGCAACTAGGGCGTTGAAGTTGCTAGAGAATAAGTTAACATACACATAAATTAAGTTGACAATAATAAAGAGAGTAGAATGAATATTGAAACTTTGATTTTGCACATGAAGGTGCTACTAATGATGCCCCTATGCTTGTGAGTTCTCTTGTCGCTAGGCAACAACAAGCTATGGGCAACCCCGCCCTACAAGGTGAAGTTTACCAATAACTTCGCACCCATGGGATTCTCCAAACTCCCTAAGAAGAGAGAGTACCTATGAGGTCTCTTGTAGGGACTTCCAAAAGAAGTCTCTCTCCGATGAGAGAAGAGGAGGATACATACGAAGGGTCTCAACGTCCACTTGAGGATGCACCTCCATTCAAAAGCAGAGGACATGCTTCAAATGTAGAGTCCCCACTGAAGGAAAGAGAAAGAAGTCGGAAGATATGGCTCCACGAAGACGGTGAGAACGAAGATCTCCAACTCTTCCCAAGAGGAAAAGATCAATGCATACTCCTCCTCATCGTAATCTCAAAAGGGAAGAGAGGAATCAAAGGAAGAAAAATGAGAGAAAGAGGTCACCGTCTTCTCCATCTTCATTGCCTTCCTCCTCTTTCGATGAAAGTAGCGGGTTTTCCCCCCCCCAAAGAACCCAAGAGGAGAGGCCATAAAAAATCCTATGCTGCTTGGAAAGGGTCCAACAAGCTCAAGAAGTTCAAGGATGGAAAAAAGAACATCTCTTTTCTCACCTATGATGGCACCTTTGGTGCCACAGACAAGTCTTGCCAACAATTTGATGCGGCCTTTGGAGATGAGAGCTTGACAGAGTCACTCCAAGCTACAACATGTAGCTATGTACTTTCAAAGGTCCGCCAGGTAATGGTGGGCTAGCCTACGAGCTAGCGGCAAAGCTCCAAAAACATGGAAAACCCTAAGAGCTTCCATAATGAAACAGTTTCTTGCAAGCTGCCAAAGACAAATTTTTCACCGAATGGTGAAGCTTGAAGCTCTCTCCCTACAAATTTCTCACCGAATGGCGAAGCTTGAAGTTGTCTAAATTTAGGCTTTGGATTTAGGTTTTTGGTTAAGGTTTAAGTTCTGGGTAAAAACACAAACAGACTTAAGGTTTAGGTTTGAGGTAAATCACAAATAGACTCTTGCCATTTGTGCTTTTTCTTTTTCCGTAACCATCAATAGCCACAAGGGAAAGCCTGTGTAAAGTGACAAGCACAATTGGCAAGTGAACAAACCATTTTTGAAGTCCGTTTTTGTCTTTTATTCTAAAAATGCAAATGAACTACAAAAACAGCTTGTTCACTCATCATTTGTGCTTTCCGCTTTGCATACAGCTTGGCCACTTGTATGTTGATAGTTTGGACGAGCAATATGCCAATCCACAAGCACAAATGGCTAGTACACAAGCCATTTGTAAAGTCCATGCGCATTTCTTATCCAAAAATTGCAAACATTAGCCATGAGCCGACATGCATGTCAATGAAATGCATACATTAGAGGCATTGTAATGCAGGACCTGCATGACTATCCTACTTTTGGAGAATGCCCAGGTATGCTTGAAACACACAATAACCATAAATTATGATTTTTAAATGCTAGTTTACACTGTGTGGATTAATTTGTGTTGTGTGCATGACTTAAATATAAAAATTACAACGTATGTGTCATGTGTGGTCCAAGGCTTGTCGCACATCGATCGATGTAGCATTGGATTTCTTTTTTATGGAAGCCATCGAGCATATCTTCCAGAGAACCATGAGATACTTGGGAAGGGAGCCAGTATGGATATTTTCTCAAGAATGGTTAGAGAAAAAGGAGATGCATGAAAGGTGCCTTTCCCCCCGAGGGATGAAGAGATTCTCAATAAGATCACAAGGGTTTGCAACTGAGTGTGTGGTATGTCATTGAAGTAGCTTTGCAAAGTGCGCAAGTCTATGAGGGATACAATCTGCTAGCAAAGGAAAATACAAAGGAAAAACAATCTAGCGAATGCAGAGGGAAATAGAGAAGGAAATGGTGAAGAATATGAAAGGGAAAATGAAGAGGAAAGAGGTAGAGGATGTATCTTTATGGAGAGAGCTCTTCGTAGATATATGGATTTATGCTAAGTCGCGCCATTCGTAGCCAGGCATAAATATCTTGAATCTTGTGCAAAATCCGGCCACATGTCATCGATGTCCTTCCAAGATCTACTATTCGCTTCTAAAGTCTGTTTGCAATTTTTGGATTAGAAATGTGAACGGACTTTAGAAATGGCTTGTGTACTAGCTGTTTGTGCTTGTGGATTGGCATATTGCTTGTCCAAACTGTCAACAGACAAGTGGGCAAGCTGTATGCAAAGCAGCAAGCACAAATGATGAGTGAAGAAGTTGTTTTTGTAGCTCATTTGCATTTTTAAAATAAAAGACAAAAACACTAACTAGCTCAACATGTTTACATATAAGTTTAAGTTTTTGTTTCAGTAATAAGTTAAAAATTTTGATGCAATTCAAAGTTGTGTTGGTTTTTCAAAGTTTGAGACAAAACGGTTTTAACTTTTTTACTTGTCTATTATGCAACCTAGCCGTCGTTCTTGCACTTTCTTTCTGTTTCTTCCTTTTTTTGCACATTTTTTATTATTCACACGTGTTCACATATTTTTCACTATTCACATGTGTTCACACATGGGGGGCTAGATTCAAGGGGGCATTCACTGTACCTTGCCTCAAGGCATTGGCACCATCCCTAGCACCATCACATGGTGCTTGCGTTTCACACCGACTATCCCCTCACACTCTACATCTTTAGAGTATTCACAATGCTTTGAGTCATCTGTCTCCACCAGACAGTTACATGAGACATCACGGGCCCGACACTTCAACGATGGAGGAGGTGGATGTTGTGGTTATGGTGCCATGAATATTTCCGCACTGCCTAGTAGTCGTCGATCACCCATTTGTGCCTCCTTATTTGGTGCTCCCACACTTCATACACAGTCTCCATCGACTTCGGCTTTTGCCTCCGAGGATAGCCAGCCATTCTTGCTTTCACATTATAAGACACACCTCGCCTCACATTGCTTGCCACTCTTGGTCTCTCCCTTGCCAAGACTCCCGCCTAGACTCCCGCTGTGACCCCTTGATGCCACTAAGATACACAGGTGGACCTCTCTTACATGATAGACCCTACCACTGATGAGATTCAAGCAGAGGAGAATGATGGAAAGGTGACTACTACCATGCACAACTTTTTCTTACAAGTATTATGTCGCCATCTCATGAAGAAATGGAAAAAAATACCGGTCGAGCTCAAAGAAAAGGTAATAAACATGCTTTATAGTGATTTTCACGAGAGTGTGGAGCATCCTTTCTCCACCAAATGGATGCATCGTTTCTCATGAAGAAATGGAAAGAAATATCAGTCAAGCTCAAAGAAAAGGTAATCAACATGCTTCATAGTGTTTTTCATGTCAAGAGTGTGGAGCATCGTTTCTCTACCAAATGGATGCACACACAAATGCATGACAGCCTAAAGCACAAGCGCTTAGAAGTATATGACACGATGAAGAACTATTTTCTCAAGGCATCTTAGCTTGATAGGAAGATTGGCAGAAAGTAAAGAAAGCATTATGCAAAAATCTTGACAGGCACAAGCTACAAAAAGAAGCAACAAAGATGCAAGTGGAGTTGGGGAGTTTGCACCACTTGGGCAGCGTTAGATGGATGAGCTTTGAGAGCAATTTTGTAAGTATATTTGTGTTAGGTTTAATGGCCATGTGGCTGACCGCCCATCACTAACTGCTACTAACCCTAAGTATACAGCTATACACTTGTGTGAGTCACTAACACAAAGTAGAGTGTATATTGTGCCTAAGTGCATAAGATAGAGAAGAAAGAAAGGGGCCACACAGTGTGTGTGTCGGCTCTCCTCCTCCAACCTGTCTGTGTGGCTATGGTGGTGTGTGTGTGTGTGAGTGTGTACATATTCATCTTCCTCTTCCACTGTGCTCTTTGCTCATCTCCTTCATCTTGTATCAGAGCTGTTTCATTTCCGAAATCGCTTCCACACGCATGCGCACTCTCAAGAGTGCAAATAGGGTTCTGACTTCAGTATCGGTAAATTCAGCATTCTGAGAGTGTTTCCAGGAGGTGTCCTGAGGTTTTATGACCTTTTCGGAGCCATTCGTGCCATCAGAAACCTCATTCGAGCTACGGTTTAGGAGCTGTATTTTTCAGCTCTCTTTTGGTAGTTTGTCCTGCAGAGATTTCATAGCCATTAGAGGTACCATTGTTGTAGTCTCTTCCATCTACGAGAGCCCACGACTCATTCAAGAGTGTGTAGCCTCTTTTGGAGTGGCCTCATAGACACACATAGAGTGGGAGTTTGACAGCATTGTCTTCTTCGATATTTCTTTGCATGCACATGCTTTTGGCGCCTGTTTGAGCATCGTGAACAGACTTATACGTCTTGGTGGGAACTATCATTGTACGCTTTTGTGGAGCCATCTTTTGGCTAGTACGGTAGTCCCGACCATTTCTGAGACTTGGTCTGGATGATAGCCATTTCTGAGACTTGGCTATATGTTTTGCTGCATAACCTACATTGTTGAGGATCGATAGCGTGAGGTTTCCATTGAGCTGGGATATTCTCAAATGTGGAGATACCTTCGGTGATACAGGTAGTTGGAGCATCCCTTACGAGGCCTCGCCATAGGACATGTATAGAGTGGTATAGGAGCTTTTGAGTCCAAGTTGGTGGTCTATGGTCAGTTTGATAGTTTATGCGCCTCAGTTGGTCTCTATACAGTGTGCTTTTGAGAGGTATTTCCCTCTTTTATGCTTTGTGAGTGACATACTTGGTCATTTTGTCTCGTATTTTGGTTGACATAGTCCCAAATACAAAGGAGACATTGCCGAAATTTTCTCAGAATCTTTTGGTAGTTTTATCACCGTGTCTACTAGCAAAGACTGTGACATTTATAACATAAAGAATTTTGATGGCACTAATTTTCAGCTTTGGAAGAACCAAATGTATGATGTGCTTGTCCAAAAGAAGCAATAGTTGCCTATTGCCTGTGTGGCTAGAATTGAAGATATGCACATGACTCAGTTTCAATGGGAGGAGCTTGATGAGCTATGCAAGTTTATGATTAGAATGCACCTTGGTGAGTCGGTGTACTTTTCAATGTTAGAATGCGAGACTGCTCATGCTTTATGACAGAAATTATGCGACACTTACGAAAAGGATACGGTTAGCAATAAGGTTTTCATGATGCAAAAAAAATTTCAACCTTCGTATGAAGGAGTCAGCTAGCATTGCCAGCCATATCAATGATTTTGATTCTCTTTTTGCTTAGATTCGTGCACAACGCATGACCATTGATGATGAGATGAAAGCAATCTTTTTGCTTTGTTCGTTGCCACCCTCTTGGGATATCTTTTGCACAACTGTTAGTAACTCTACTCCTAATGGTACACTAAAATACGATGATGTTACTAGTGAACTTTTGTCAGAGGAGATGCGTCGAAAGACCACGACTAGCTCGCATTATGACGAAGCTCATTATGTGCAAAGGGATGATAAACAACGTAAGGGCCGTTCTTCGGAACGTGAGTCCAAGAAAGAGGGAAATAGAGATGCATCAAAAGGGAGATCAAAGTCTCGTGGTCACCGCAATGTTTAATGCCATTATTGTGATAAGTTTGGTCACATAAAGAAGGATTGTTATGCTTGAAAGAGTGACAAAGAGAAGGGCAAAGGTAAAGGCAAAGATCATGATGATAAAGAGGAGAATCCAAAGAGTTTGGTTAAGATTGAAGAATTGAACATAGTTCAGGTTGACAATGATGCACAAGACATTAATATGTTGACTGAAAATAATGATGTCTTTTATGATGCACAAGAAACTCTATCTTTGCAGAGTTCTATGCCAGCTGAACTCCTTGTTAGTGGTGAAGTATCCCATACATGGATTCTTGATTCCGGTGCTTCGTTGCATGTCACACCTCATAGGCATTGGTTTACTACATACGAGGAAACCATTGGCTCTGTTACAGTTAGTGACAGTTACTCTTGTGACATTGTTGGCGTAGGTGATATTGCCATGGTTATGGAAAATGGGGTGAAGTTTATCATCCATAATGTGCGTCATGTTCTAGCCTTGATACGCAATTTGATTTCGGCTGGACGTCTTGATGACTTGGGTTACAAAGTCACTTTTCATCAGCAGTCTTGGCGTGTTGCGAAGAGTCATCTTATTATAGCCCATGGTTCTAAAGTTGGTTCACTTTATCATCTTTATGTATTTGATAAAAACAGTGTTCTTTCTGTAACCAAGCTGCCAATCGTTGCTTTGTGGCATAGCCGGTTACGACATATGTCAAAGAAGGGAATGGAGATACTCTCTTGTCTGGGCTACTTACCGTCTTTGTCATTTTTTTATTTCCCCTTTTGTGAGCACTGTCAATATAGAAAGCAAACACGGACACATCGTACACATTCTTTTGACAAAGAAAGAAAACCCTTAGAGCTTGTGCACAGTGATTTATGTGGGCCTATGACTTCTAAATCCCATGGTGGTGCGTCCTATTACATTACATTCATTCACGATGCAATACGACATGTTTGGGTCTACGCCATGAAGTCTAAAGATGAGACCTTTTCTTGGTTCAAGAAGTTCTTATCGAGTGTTGAAACTTAGTCTGAACATAAGTTGAAAGCTTTGCGCTCAGACAATGGTGGAGAATATGTTTCCAAAGAGTTTACAGACTTGTGTTCAAGTAGGGGAATTAAGCGTGAGTTTACAACTCCTTATACCCCTGCACAAAATGGTGTTGCGGAACAGATGAATAGGACCATCCAAGAAAGGATTATGTCTATGCTATCTCACAGGCTAATTTACCGCAAGCGTTTTGGGCTGAAACATTATACATAGGCGTGTACTTGATCAATAGATCACCACATGCTTCATTACAGTTTTGTGTATCTTTGGAGTTATGGTGAAGATATAAATTGTCTTATGAAAAACTCCTCACATTTGGCTGTGAAGCTTATGCACATGTACCCAAGGAGTTGCGTACTAAGCTAGCATCTTCATTGGCTATGGTGTAGATGGTCAATTTGGCTATCATTTATGGGATCGGGAAAGTCGATAAGTGATCTGTAGCAGTGATGTTGTCTTTAATGTGCATAGGCAGCTAGTGAAAGAGGTTGAATTCCGAAAAGTGACGTTTTTTGATGTATCACCTCCTGTCTAGACATCTCCCGAGCCATTTACTACACAGGCTAGTATGAGTTCTGATTAGCCGTGGAAATCTCAAAGAGTCTCACATCCGCCAGAACGTTTTGTTCCAGGCGTGGATTTTGTTTTGCTGACAGATAGTGGTGAGCCTTCTTGTTACAAAGAGGCTATGCTAGCCAATGATAAGATTCAATGGGAACATGATATGAAGAGGGAGCTATCTAGTATTGCAAAGAACAAAACATGGGAACTTGTTCCGTTGCCAAAAGGTAGGAAAGCATTGCCTTGTAAATGGGTTTACAAGAAGAAGATTGACAATTACAAAGCTCGTCTAGTGGCCAAAGGTTTCAAGCAAGAATATGGTGTCAATTTCAAGAAAATCTTTTCTCCAGTGGTCAAGATGACCACACTAAGAATGTTGCTTTCTGTGGTTGCCACTGAAGATATGGATCTTGATCAAATGAATGTCATTACAGCTTTGTTACATGGTGATCTCAAGGAAGAGATTTATATGTAGCAACTTGAAGGGTTTGTGCTAAACGACAAGGAACATTTGGTCTGTAAGCTTCTAAAAAGTCTCTATGGATTGAAGCAATCATCTAAACAATGGTATCAAAAGTTTGATGCATTTATGCGTTCTGTTAGGAAATAAGACGTAGCTAAATAGATAATTGAGTAGATTACTTAATGGAGAGAGACAGATTTATATACACGAGATTATAGAGTAGAGAGAGAGAGAGAGAGTACACACGATATACGTGGTTCACCCAATGTGGGCTACGTCCACGGGAAAGTAGCCACTCAATGGCTTTAGTACTTCAAAACAAGAAGTAGTTTACAAAGGGATTATACCTTTAATGGAGCTCCCGCCTTGCTTCACTCTCACCACCTCACACTCACCTTGTTGCATCAACTTCACACTATAAAATGTGTGTAGAAATGGTCTCCTTTTATAGGCCAAAAGGGCTGCCCTCTCTTATGAGAGAGAGCCATGTGTAGCCGCCCTTGTGCGAATAAGTCCAAATCGGACCCTCCAATCCGCCCATGTGTGTCCGCCCTTGAGAAGACAAGTCCCCTTTTGAATTCGGCCACCGGCCACCAAAGTCTCAGGGGGTCTCCGCCCTCGAGGCCTTTAAAGTTGCCCCTGATTCTTGTCCGTGAAAATTTTGGTTTCCGGTGAGTGATTTTCCTTCACGCACGATGGCTTCTCTTCATAATGGGGGCCTTACAAATGTGCGCTTTTACCACAGAAAATTACAAGGGTAAATCAAGCTCCATACTTAACAATCTCCCACTTGGAGACTGATCTCCAAACCAAACCTGTGACTGCTTTCCATTCTGGCTTCTTATCCTTGAATGCCGATTGAAGATGAGCAAAAGCTCAACTTCTCCTTGTTGACCACCTTTGTAAACATGTTTGCAGGATTTTTACTTGTATGCACCTTTCCTAGCTTTAGTTGTCCCTCTTCCAAAAGAGTGCGTATGAAGTGATATCTCACCTCAATGTGCTTTGTCCTTGAATGAAAGGCTGAGTTCTTCGCAAGATGGATAGCGCTTTGGCTATCACTGTACAAGACACAATTGTATTGTTTGAATCCAAGCTCTTCTAAGAATCTGTGAAGCCACAGAATTTCTTTGCTTGCCTCCGTCATTGCTACATACTCTGCTTCCGTGGTAGAAAGTGAAACCACTTTCTGCAGCTTTGAAGCCCAGCTTACTGCTGTGCCTCCAACCGTGAACACATAGCCAGTAGTGCTCCTTCGAGTATCTTTGTCACCTGCCATATCTGCATCAGCATACCCTTCTAGAAAAATATCAGTTCCTCCAAAATACAAAGCATTTGTTGTTTTCCCTTTTAGATACCTAAGTATCCACTTCACAGCTTGCCAATGCTCTTTACCTCGGTTGTCCATGAACCTACTCACAACTCCCACTGCATGTGCAATGTCTGGCCTTGTCCAAACCATAGCATACATTAGAGAATCTACCGCTGCAGCATATGGAACTTTAGACATATAGGCTATCTCCTCTTGTGTCTTTGGACACATATCCTTCGTTAGTTTAAAATGACCAGCCAAAGGTGTAGAAACTGGTTTTGCATTTTGCATTGCAAACCTTTCTAGTACCTTCTTGATGTAATCTTCTTGAGATAGCTTTATTGTCTTCTTCGTCCTGTCCCTTGATATTTTCATACCAAGTATCCTCTTTGCAGCACCTAAATCTTTCATTGAAAAAGATTTGGACAGCTCCTCTTTTAGGTCTTTGATGTCCTGCATGTTAGCACTTGCAATCAACATGTCATCAACATACAACATTAGGATGATGAATTTCCCATCTCCCAAATTCTCCGTGTAGACGCAGTGATCCGAGTTGCTTCTTGTGAATCCATGATCCAACATCCATCGATCAAACTTCAAGTACCATTGTCTTGATGCTTGCTTTAAACCATACAAGCTCTTCTTTAATCTGCAAACCATTTTCTCCTTACCTTTTACTTCATACCCCTTTGGTTGAAGCATGTAGATTTCCTCCTCTAAGTCACCGTGAGGGAATGCCGTATTTACATCCATTTGCTCGAGATTTAGATCATGAGCAGCCACAAGGCTTAAGACAAGCCTAATTGAGTTCATTTTTACAACAGGAGAAAATATTTCATTGAAGTCAATACCTTTCTTTTGAGAAAAACCTTTTACCACAAGCCTAAACTTGTACCTTTTCTTCCCACCTTCTTCTTCTTTTAGCTTGTACACCCATTTGTTTTGAAGTGCCCGCTTACCTTTAGGCAACTCAACCAACTACCATGTTTGGTTGCGATGTAGTGAGTCCATCTCCACTTGCATGCTCTTCGTCCATTCTTCTTTGGATTCATGTTGCATAGCTTCTTCATATGATTCCGGCTCTCCAGAATCTGAGATCAAGAGATGGTTGAAGGAAGGAACAAACCTTTCTGGAGGTCTACTTGCTCTTGTAGATCTTCGGGGAATAGGTTGAGGCTCCTCATTTGATTGACGTTGTTGCACATTGTCACCGTTTGCAGTCCTTGAGTCTTCACCGTCTTCAAGCTCCATGTACTTATCACCTGTTTCTTTTGTTTGTTTTCTTTCCAAGTAATCTTTGTACATATTTTGTTCATTAAAAATTACATCCCTACTCCGTAAGATTTTATCATCTTCAGGATTCCATAGGCGATACCCAAAGTCTCCTTCTCCATAGCCAATGAAGAAACACTTTTTGGACTTTGCATCTAACTTTGATCTTAGGCTTCTATCTATGTGCATGAAAGCCTCACACCCAAACACTTTGAGAAATGCATAATTCACCGGTTTACCTGTCCATGCCTATTCTGGAACTCCCCCATCCAATGCCGTTGAGGGTGACCGATTGATTAAGTACACAGACGTACTTACAGCTTCCGCCCAAAGCTCAAGCGGTAGGCCTTCATGTAGCCGCATGCTTCGTGCTCGTTCCATGATTGTCCTGTTCATCCTTTCCAAAATCCCATTTTGTTGAGGTGTCCTTGGGGTTGTCCTTTGCCTCCGAATGCCATTGCTAGCACAAAATCTTTCAAAAGCTTGGCTGCAATATTCGCCTCCATTGTCGGATCTGAGGCATTTAACCTTGGTACCTGTTTCATTCTCCACAAAGGCTTTCCACCTTTGAAATATGGAAAATACATCGGATTTATTCTTCATGACATAAACCCATGTTTTTCTAGTCGCATCGTCTATGAATGTTACATAGTACAATGAGCCACCAAGTGATGGTGTACTTGCAGGACCCCAAACATCAGAATGAACCAACTCAAGTTTTTTAATTTTTCTTTCATTTCCTGATTTTTGAAATTTTACCCTCTTTTGTTTACCATAAACACAATCTTCGCAGAACTCTAAGTCCACTTCTTTCAAACCTGGTAGAAGCTTCTTTGTTTGAAGGATTTTCATTCCTTTGGCACTCATATGCCCAAGTCGGTAGTGCCACACCGCACTGTGAACTTCTGTAGTTGCTGCACAAGCTGAAGGTTGCGTGCTAACAGTACACAAGTAAAGTGTACCGACTTTTTCACCCTTGGCAACCACCAAAGATCCCTTTGAGATCTTCCACCGTTTGTTTCCGAATGCAATGTTGTGACCTTCATCGTCCAATTGTCCTGTAGAGATCAAATTTTTGCGAAGAGAAGGAACATGCCTAACATCTTTAAGCTTCCATTCATTTCCGTTAGCAGTTTTGACAGAAAATGTACCTTTGCCGACAATCTCACAAGCTTCATCATCTCCCAAGTATACATACCCAAAATTACCTTTGGTGTAGTCTTGGAAATGTTGCTTGTGTGGTGTCGCATGGAATGAAGCCCCGGAATCTACTATCCAAGAATTAGACACATTGTCTAATGAGAGAATTAGAGCATCTTGCTCTACTTTACCTGCCACATTGGCCTCTGATGTTGGCTTGTTGTCTTGAGACTCTGTCTCCTTCTTCTTCTTGGACCAGCAATCCTTCTTGACGTGGCCCTTCTTGCCGCAGTTCCAACATTCAAGAACTGACTTTGTGCGTGACTTGCTCCGCCTTGAGGGATCACGACCCTTTTGGTTTTTGAACCTCTTCTTAAGCCTGCCTCTTGTTTCCACTGATAGTGCAGCACTTGATGATTCTCCTGTGCTTCTCCTTCGCATTTCCTCGCTTAGGAGAACACCCACAACATCATCAAACTTAAGAGTATTTGTGCCAGAGATAGAATTACTTACAGCCATCACAAGGCTGTCCCAACTATCCGGTAGAGATGATAGTATAAGGAGAGCTCGCACTTAGTCATCGAAATTGATTTTCACTGATCGAAGTTGACTTATGTTTGTGTTAAAGTCATTTAGGTGTTCTTCAACTGAACCATTCTCTGCCATCTTTAGATTGAACAAGCGCTTCATAAGAAATACCTTATTGGATGCCGATGGTTTCTCGTAGAAGTCGTCAAGTGACTTCATCAAGTCCTCCGTGGTCTTCATCTCCGAAACATTGAAGGCCACCGTTGACGCCAAGATTAACCGGATTGTTCCCAGTGCCTTTCGATCAAGGACAATCCATGCTTCATCTGCCATTGTTGCGGGCTTCTTCGCAAGACCGCCTAGTGGCAAATAGAGGTCCTTCTGGTAGAGATAGTCTTCAATCTGCATCTTCCAATGTTGGTAGTTTTTGCCGTTGAAATTCTCAATCTTGAGCTTCCCTTCCTCCGCCATAACTCCCACTCAATTCAAGGAATCCTTTCCTTGAGATAATTTAGCTACGAGCAAACCTTGCTCTGATACCAGTTGTTAGGAAATAAGACGTAGCTAAATAGATAATTGAGTAGATTACTTAATTGAGAGAGACAGATTTATATACAAGAGATTATAGAGTAGAGAGAGAGAGAGAGAGAGAGAGAGAGAGAGAGAGAGAGAGAGAGAGAGAGTACACACGATATACGTGGTTCACCCAATGTGGGCTATGTCCACGGGAAAGCAGCCACTCAATGGCTTTAGTACTTCAAAACAAGAAGTAGTTTACAAAGGGATTATACCCTTAATGGAGCTCCCGCCTTGCTTCACTCTCACCACCTCACACTCACCTTGTTGCATCAACTTCACACTATAAAATGTGTGTAGAAATGGCCTCCTTTTATAGGCCAAAAGGGCTGCCCTCTCTTATGAGAGAGAGCCATGTGTAGCCGCCCTTGTGCGAATAAGTCCAAATCGGACCCTCCAATCCGCCCATGTGTGTCCGCCCTTGAGAAGACAAGTCCGCTTTTGAATTCGGCCACCGGCCACCGGCCATTGACTTCCGACCACTTTCCGGCCGCTGTCCGGCCATAATATTCCGGCAAAAAGGAATATTCTGGCGAAAAAAAAAAGTCTCAGGGGGTCTCCGCCCCCGAGGCCTTTAAAGTTGCCCTTGATTCTTGTCCGTGAAAATTTTGGTTTCCGGTGAGTGATTTTTCTTTACGCACGATGGCTTCTCCTCATAATGGGGGCCTTACAAATGTGCGCTTTTACCACAGAAAATTACAAGGGTAAATCAGGCTCCATACTTAGCACGTTCCCTAGGCTATAAGTGCAATAATGAGGATCTGTGTATTTACGTGAAAAGACAACCCAATGGACAACTTATTATGCTTATCCTTTATGTAGATGACATGCTTATTGCTGGTCATTCCAAGAAGGACATTGCTGACTTGACAACTAAGCTGAGAAGTCAATTTGACATGAAAGATTTGGGTGGAGCCACTCACATTTTGGGTATGTGCATTACTCGTGACCGTAAGAAGAGGTTGTACCTTTCTCAAAAAGAGTATGTGCACAAGGTTCTTGACCGTTTCAACATGCAGAAGGGGAAGACTTTCAGTACTCCATTGCCTGCATATTTGAAACTTAGCAAGAACGACTGTCCCAAATCTGTTGAGGAAAAAGGTGCGATGGCTAAGGTTCCTTATGCTTCAGCTTGTGGTAGTCTCATGTATGCCATGGTGGCTACAAGACCTGACATTGCACATGCAGTGGAAGTTGTCAGCAGATTTATGTCTAGTCCTGGTAAAAAGCATTGGGATGCTGTCAAGTCGATTCTCAGATACTTGAGTGGCATTGCAGATAGACAGTTATGCTATGGTCGTGGAGAGTCATCCATTCAGGGATTTATAGACAGTGAGTACTCCATTTTGGAGATTTGAAACTTAGCAAGAATGACTGTCCCAAATCTGCTAAGAAAAAGGTGCAATGGCTACGGTTCCTTATGCTTCAGCTTGTGCTAGTCTCTTATATTCCATGGTGGCTACAAGACCTGACATTGCACATGTAGTGGGAGTTGTCAGCAGATTTATGTCGAACCTTGGTAAAAAGCATTGGGATGCTGTCAAGTCGATTCTCAGATACTTGAGTGGCACTGCAGATAGACAGTTATGCTATGGTCATGAAGAGTCATCCATTAAGGGATTTGTAGACAATGATTATGCAGGCTGTGTTGACAGTCATAAATCAACAACAGGTTGGATTTACACATTTGCTGGTTCTGCTATTTTTTGAAGATCCATTCTTCAAGACTGTACATCCATTTCTACCACAGAGGCAGAGTATGTTGCATTGAGTGAGGCATGCAAAGAAGCTTTTTGGCTTTCTCACCTAGTGAAAGATCTTGGATTGGAGCAGTGTACACCAGTTCTTCATTGTGATAGTGAGAGTGCTATTGCCAGTGTTTCATTCCAGAACGAAACACATTGATATGCGTTATCACGTCAGTCATGAACGCATGGCAAACAAGAGTCTCTTGATTTAGTGAAGATTCCTACGTCAGAGAACTCACTAAAAGTCTCTCCAACCATCAGTATTAGCACTGTCGTGAGTTGATGGGCATTTGGTGAAGCGTGGTTCTCTTCCATTCTTATGGTCTCCCCCATTGTCCATCAAGTGGAAGAATGTTAGGTTTAATGGCCATGTGGCCGACCGCCCATCACTAACTGCTATACTAACCCTAAGTGTAAATCTATACACTTGTGTGAGACACTAACACAAAGTAGAGTGTATATTGTGCCTACGTGCATAAGATAGAGAAGAAAGAAAGGGGGCACACAGTGTGTGTGTCGTCTCTCCCCCTCCAACCTGTGTGTGTGGCTATGGTGGTGTGTGTGTGAGTGTGTGTGCGTATTCATCTTCCTTCCGCTGTGCTCCCGGCTCCTCTCCTTCAAGTTGCATTGCATTTATTGTTAGCATTCATCAATTTGTAATTGCTTAATTTATTTATTTTTTTGCTTCAAGAAAGACAAAGGCAACAACAACAGCAGTCCAAAGCCCAAAAGATCAGTCTGTCTGGCAAAAGAAGACTCAAAAGAAGATGAAGACAAAGACATCAAAATCCTTCTAATCTCTTGCAACTATGACTGTGACAACATTCTCTAGCTTTTATTTTGTTGTACATAGCTTGGATTATCTTAGTATTAATCTTTATACAATTTTTTGAGGGAGGGTGTGCAATGTCTCTTGGATTAGAGATGGTTTGTCTCTTGGATCGAGGATGGTCTCCTGGATTGGAGATTTTCTTTTAATCTTGGATTGGAGTGTGTCATAGTTGTCGGATTTCATAGTCTAAACCCTAAGGGGAGGGTTGTTAGGTTTATGGATCTTATCCTATGTGTGTGTGTAACACCTCTTGTCTATTGGATGCCTAGGTGGCATGGAATCATGTGGTAGTATATCAAAAAGACACCTAAAGGGTGTAGGTACCCATGATCTCCATTTTTAGAGCGTGTAAACTCACTTAGACTTAGTAAAGGGGTCCCTAAAGTGGCCTAAAAGAGTGCACACAAGCTCCACACTGGATTTGGGCTGATTTGAAGCTTCCTATGATTTTGTGTATGATGCCGTATGAGATGCTTACACTAGATCTATATAATGAGCCTCTCTGTACTCACTTTGAATCAATTCAATCATCAAGTTTGTGTCTACACTCTACTCCATTCTCTACTGTGAAATTAAGTGTTGATTATCATGTTAATGCCATGAATGGTTCTAAATTTTATCCTCCCTAATCTCTATAGCAACAAGGTCATCAAAGAAGGTGCTTGTGTCCTTAGGTTGCAGGCAATCCAGCATGGCCCTTCTTTCAACAACAATGTCCTTTGGTTCTAAAAGTCTACTTTCATCCAACTCATGTTTGTCATTTTGCTAATGTGTGAGTTGATGAAATATATTGTCTCATTGTTTGGTGTGTGTTAAAATATAGGAGCATCCTTGGTCGAGATGAGTCCATGGTCATGTTGAGTGTGTCTATGTTGAAATTTTGTAAAAAAAAAGTAGTCCATCACTTTGCCAAGTATGCTTTTCTTTTGAAATCTCTTTGAATCTATGGACATAGTATTAGCCTATTGAGATAGGGTGTGTGAGCACACCAATTTTCCTGTAAAGAAGCTTATGTTTGAGTAGTTTGCCTCAATGATACAAGGGTTCAATGTGCACAACGATTTTAGTCTTTGCTTCACTCGTAGGAAAGTGATGAAGAATGTAAGGTGACCTAGGTGGAAAGTCATAAAAAACCATTTCTCTTGAGCTTAGCCTTGTAATCAACATGTGCACAATGTCTCAAAGTCATGGTATCCAATTTTGATGGCAATTGCTCGATATAGGTGCTAGATTGAACATCTTTATCTTGAAGTTATTTCCCTTGGAGCTTTCCCTTTTGTAGACGCACCCATATGGAGCCTAGCAACTTGGAGTCTGATCTTCGAGCGAGCTTTTTTATTTTTTGGAGTGCCGCCCTCCCTACCTCCCCTTCCTCCTCTTGCCGCCCATGTGCTTCCTCCTCCTCCTCAGCCTCCTCCTCCAACATCCTTCCTCTCCTCCACCTCCTCTCTCCATCTACTTCTCTAACCACCTTCCCTTCCTCTAGAAACCACCATCCCTTCCCTAAAGTCCTCCTATCTCCTACTCCGTTCTTCCTCTCTCTTTTCTTAGTCACTCTATTGAGATAGGGTGTGTGAGCACACCAATTTGCATGTAAAGAAGCTTACGTTTGAGTAGTTTTCCTCAATTATACAAGGGTTCAATGTGCACAACGATTTCAGTCTTTGCTTCACTCATAAGAAAGTGATGAAGAATGTAAGGTGACCTAGCTGGAAAGTGATAAAAAACCATTTCTCTTGAGCTTAGCCTTGTTATCAACATGTGCACAATGTCTCAAAGTCATGGTAGCCAATTGGAATTGGAGCTGATCTCTTGAGACAGCTAATTCCAGTGTTGAAAGATTTCAGCTACTAGTATGGGAAGATTTCAGATAGCAGACTGAACAGGAATCAAAGACTAAGCTGGAATGTGGATACTGAAATAAGAATCAGACTTAGGTACTGGAAATAAGGTTCAGATTCAGATTCAAATTCAGAAGACTGGACAAGAAGTAAGTATAACTGAAATATATGCCATGATTGGGGTTACAGATCAAGATTACAACGAATATAATTACAGAGAGAAAGTACAGCCAACAATACTGCCAATGATTCTCAAGTACAATTATAGCCAAAGCCTAACCCAAGTGATAACAATTGCCAGCCCGATTACAATGTAATGGGTCCTATTTATACACTTCGGATTTACTGTAGTAATTACCATGGTAATGACTAAGTAGTTCGCTGCCCATCATCTAAGAAGACGTTCCCACATAGTGACTTTCCAGCCGTCTACATCCTTCCCTTCTTTCTTGAATTTTGGCAAGATTCCAAAATTTTTGAAAAAATTCCCCTGTCTGAATTTGATGTGAGACTGAAAAATCCATGGTCTGGTTCTGATGTTGGGATGCCAGCTTGACCACTGATAGAATGGCCATTCAAAGATTACGAGTAGGAGTTCAAGAAGGACCAAGGATTGCGAGAGGTAGCGGAAAAGGCCAAGGTGGAGTTGTCATCTCTCCCTGCCTGCTGAGAAGAAAAGTCGCCACCACTGAATTCTGAGATGGAACTACCCAGCATCCTTCCATTGGACCGTCTTCCGTTTGCCTTTACCTTTGGACCGGGACGGTGCCTTAGAAGTCCCAGTACCAGCATTCTCCTTCTGAATCAATCGGTAAATGGCCTTCTGCTCAAGTTGATCCCGCCGGGCGGTGGTCATATCTTCTTCATAAGGCGTGAGAGAATGATAGGTTTTGGTGTCAAGATCATAGAGTGTACGCCTGCCCTTACTCAGTCTGGTTCTGGCCAGCTTATGACAATGCGAAGCAGTATGGATCCATCCTTCTGGAAGAGGCTGATTAGTTTTGACTCGAGCTTCGAAAAGAATCTCAGCCATCTCCCTGTACTGTGGTGTCAGACCCGGCTTTGCTGCAATGTCTTTTTCAGGCAATTTGGAAGATTAAACCGTAAGTTGTAGCAATTGATTAATAATCCTGGTCACCCTTTGACTTGAATCTTCCACTAGCCCATACACAGCTGGATCCTTTGCATCTCCTCTTTTAGTGCCTGAATGTCATTGATTTGGAGAGCATCATTGAACAACGTATGCCAAGTCTTCCATTCCACAGTTGACCGCTCATACCAATCCTGAAGCTCATCAGTAATTTTGAAGTATGTGAGACGATCAACTGGTTCTTGATGTTGAGGATACAGCGCTGGAAAGAATCTTGGCAGCTCGGTTTCTCTTACTGGAACATCATACAAGAGAACTGGAGAATCAGGCACAATTTCTAAGAAATTGAGAACAACCTAGGTCTCCTGCCGCATCATCTTTCTAATGATTCTCACTAGCTGGAACAGTGTTCAGAGAGCAGTTGCCTATGCGCCGACTGACATTCTTGTCTGAGGTCCTCTACTAGTGGCTGTCTGGTTCTCAAGAATGGCTTTGACTCTCTGATCCAAAACACCTCTGGCAGTTTGCATTTGCACCAAAACTTCCTTGAGTTGTACCCTAACATCCTTCATACAGCGGTAAGTTGGTTTGTTACCCAGCAGAAGTTCCAGTTCCAGGGCTAAGGAGCGACAATCTGCAGTAGATTGCCTTTGCCAGTACGGGTTTACCACTCTCTCATCAGCATTGAGTATCCATTCAGGAACTCGTTCCAGCAGCTGGACTATACTGGGATGCGCAGGTAGTCGGCAAGCTTCTTTATCATGGAAAGTTGATGATTTCCAATGTTCTACCATTTCCTTGGCTCCCACATATAGCCTTTGAAATCTTTCCAAGTCAGTCAAGAGATCATCATCCTCCAGATACTTTCTGGTGATGGAGGCCTATTGATGTCTCAATTGCCTATTCAGAGTAATGAGCTGCAGTGAATGCTGATGATCAACAACTGGTTCCTCATCCTGTACTTTCATTTTCCCTTTAGCATCTCTGCTGAGATGGGACTGATCAGTTGGCTGATTCCCAGTGTGACTGGGCTGCTGCTCTTCAGTGTGCTGGCTACCCGACTGGTGCTCTTTGTCTTGTCCTTCCTGCTGGCCCTCATTCTGATCAAGCTAGTTTGGCTGTGACTAGCCTCCTTCGTTTGGACCTATCCCACCATCCATGATAACACTTGAGAGAGGTTCCCACTGCTTCCTGACCTTGTAGTCTACCTGAATAAGTGGAACTTCATCATCCCGGACAGCCGTCAGGTCCACTGTTCTGGCCTTTGCCTTAGTCTTCCTGCGCTGTCTGATAAAGTCGGCCACCTCAGGCAAGGTCTTTCTTATATCCTCCAGCTCTACAGTTAGCTTCTGGATTCTATAAAACATTTTCACATGAATTTCTTCTCTCTCTTGGTCAGACTAATTGTCAGAGCTTGAAGAACTGGTATCTTCACACTGCCATTTGTATGCAGTGCTTCTACTCTTTCCATCCACTCCCATTTCATCAGCTAGTCCTTGTACCACAACTAGCATGGTCTCTGTCATGGCCGGTACTGACTGATCTTTATTAGTCGATTGGGCTGGTATCCTTTGAATGACTCTAGCTTCGGAACTTTCTAGCTGCTCCGGCAGCTTCTTTGCTAAATCCTTCGTGATTTTAGCTGCTAGTTCCCGCTGCTCTTGCCACTCATCTACCACCTTTTCTTTACCTTTGGCCTTCCAAACTTCCCTTTGTTGAGCCCACTTGCTGCTGTTAGGATTGACTGGTACTTCTGAAATGTGTGGGATTTCTTCAATGACTACTCCCTTGCTCCTGGTAACCACCCTGACTGTGGACTGGCTCTGGTGCCTTAGCCTCAATAGTAGTCGTTACAGGTGCATCTGGACATTGGGTTGCAAAATGACCATACTTCCCACAAGTATATCAATTGATGCTCCTGTTCTGGAAGTTGCCTCTTCCTCTTCCTCTGCCCATTCCTGGTTGGCATCTGCCACGTCCTTGACCAGTACCACTGGTACCTGGTCTCTCATCTTGAGCTACTTTGACTGGTTCTACCTTCACTAGTTCAGTGTAGGCAACCACTGACAGATCCTTTCCTTTCTTAAAATGGTGAATTCTGATGCCACAATTATTCCATAGGTGACCAAAGGCCTTGCAGTAGGTACATTGTGGACATTCAGTGGAGATATGGTCCTTGGATTTGCATCTTGAACACCAAGTCTCCATCTTTCGGACTGACTGTCTTGTGTGGCTAATTTCTGCAATTTGCCTAGCCATCTCTTCAATGTTCCTGGTCCATGATCCCTTCTTTGATTTCTCCTTTGCTCGTTCATTGGAGTTTCTCTCGGAGCTACTGGACATTTCACTGGAATCAGAAGTTTCAGTAGCAGAGCTACTGCTACTAGTCCTTCGCTTCTTGTGGCTCTTCTCCTTCTTAGCCTGCTGTTCCAGATTTAATGCCCTTTGGACCAGATCATTGAATTTTTTTGTAGGGGTGGTACTTCTTGTTCCCTAAGCTTATTGCTTTTGAACCCATTCAAGAACCATGCCCTCAATCTCTTCTCAGACGGTGGTTCTTGCAAATGCCTGGTTAGCTCTTTTATCTTTTCCACATAGCTGCGGACTGACAAATTCCTCTGTTTGATCTTATCTAATTCACAGAGAATATCTTCGTCCCCTCTATTGTCAGAATATTCCAACCTGAAGGCCTTAAGCAATTTGTTATATGATCTCAACTGGCATGCAGGGTAATGGTAATACCATTTCCTCGTTGCCTCCTTCAAGGTTTGTGGAAAATATTCCCCCCAATCATCCTCATCAATGTTTTTTAGTTCAACATACTGATCGAAAGCTTGTATGTGAACATCTGGATCATCCTTTTTCCCCCCTTTGAATATTGGAAAGGAAATCTTCAGGGAAGCTGTGTAATCATTTCGATTACTACTGATCCTGGCACTTCCCTTCTTGGCTTCAGAATGACGCTTGGGAGCCTTCTTGCAATTATCAGTGTCAGCATCCCAATCAATCTCTGTCTCTGTCTCAGTGTCAGTGTCTTCTCTGGTTTGTCTGCTAGAAGTACGGTGACTTCCCTTACTGCCCTTGGTATCCTCATCTCTCTGGAGAGACTGAGAATTCTTGGAACTCTTTGCCTTCCGTGCTTCCCGTTCTGCCCGTCGGCGTCGAGAATGACTGGAGTGCTGTGAGTCCTGCGCCTCATCAGTCTCACTATGCTCCTCGTGAGCCTCAATCTCAGTCATCTTCTCTTGCTTTGGGTCAGACTCTCTTCCTGACTCCTCATGAATGGGGTCCACACGAATGGTAGATTTTCGGCCACGATTGGATTGGTGCCATTGAATTGGGAGAAGAGTCTTTTAGTCAACGAGCTTCAGCTCGTGTCACTGTGATCGCCAAATTGGAATTGGAGCTGATCTCTTGAGACAGCTAATTCCAGTGTTGAAAGATTTCAGCTACTAGTATGGGAAGATTTCAGACAACAGACTGAACAGGAATCAGAGACTAAACTGGAATGTGGATACTGAAATAAGAATCAGACTTAGGTACTGGAAATAAGGTTCAGATTCAGATTCAGATTCAGATTCAGAAGATTGGACGAGAAGTAAGTATAACTGAAATATATGCCATGATTGGGGTTACATATCAAGATTACAGTGAATATGATTACAGAGAGAAAGTACAGCCGACAATATTGCCAATGATTCTCAAGTACAATAAAAGCCAAAGCGCTAACCCAAGTGATAACAATTGCTAGCCCGATTACAATGTAATGGGCCCTATGTATACACTTCAGGTTTACTGTAGTAATTACCATGGTAATTACTAAGTAGTTCGCTGCCCATCTTCTAAGAAGACGTTCCCACATAGTGACTTTCCAACCGTCTACACCAATTTTGATGGAAATTGCTTGATATAGGTGTTAGATTGAACATCTTTATCTTGAAGTTATTTCCCTTGGAGCTTTCCCTTTTGTAGATGCACCCATATGGAGCCTAGAAACTTGGAGTCAGATCTTCGAGCGAGCTCAATGGAGCGAGCTTTTTTATTTTTTGGAGTGCCGCCCTCCCTTCCTCCCCTTCCTCCTCTTGCCACCCATGTGCTTCCTCCTCTTCCCTTCCTCCTTCTTCTCAGCCTCCTCCTCCAACATCCTTCCTCTCCTCCACCTCCTCTCTCCATCTACTTCTCTAACCACCTTTCCTTCCTCCAGCTCCTCCTCTAGAAACCACCATCCCTTCGCTAAAGTCCTCCTATCTCCTACTCCCTTCTTCCTCTGTCTTTTCTTAGTCACTCTATTGAGATAGGGTGTGTGAGCACACCAATTTTCATGTAAAGAAGCTTATGTTTGAGTAGTTTGCCTCAATGATACAAGGGTTCAATGTGCACAACGATTTCAGTCTTTGCTTCACTCATAAGAAAGTGATGAAGAATGTAAGGTGACCTAGCTGGAAAGTCATAAAAAACCATTTCTCTTGAGCTTAGCCTTGTAATCAACATGTGGATATAGGTGCTAGATTGAACATCTTTATCTTGAAGTTATTTCCCTTGGAGCTTTCCCTTTTGTAGATGCACCCATATGGAGCCTAGCAACTTGGAGTTAGATCTTCGAGCTCGCTCAACAGAGCGAGCTTTTTTATTTTTTGGAGTGCCGCCCTCCCTACCTCCCCTTCCTCCTCTTGCCACCCATGTGCTTCCTCCTCTTCCCTTCCTCCTCCTCCTCAGCCTCCTCCTCCAACATCCTTCCTCTCCTTCATCTACTTCTCTAACCATCTTCCCTTCCTCCATCTCCTCCTCTAGAAACCAACATCCCTTCCTTAAAGTCCTATCTCCTACTCCCTTCTTCCTCTCTCTTTTCTTAGTCACTCTATAACCCCTCTCCCTCTTCCCCCCCCCCTTCTCTCTCTCTCTCTCTCTCTCTCTCTCTCTCTCTCTCTCTCTCTCTCTCTCCACCCCTCTCTCGTGATGTCTTCCCTTTGTGCGTATGTCTCTCTCAGGCCCCCCCCCTCTCTCTCTCTCTCTCTCTCTCTCTCTCTCTCTCTCACACACACACACACACACACACACACACACACACACACA